>NC_071511.1:52973159-53276189 GCF_027887155.1 Malaclemys terrapin pileata | reverse complement strand
TTCTGTTCTCTGGGTTGGTTCTACAGTAGACTTCGCTACATTGATGAGAAGACCTAAATCAAGAAAATATGTCTATGACCACTTGAATGTGGGACTGCACCTGTTCTTTGTTGCAACCTCGGATGAGCCAGTCGTCTAGATATGGGTATACTTGTATCCGTCTCCGACGAAGGGAGGCTGCCACGACTGCCATACATTTGGTGAACACCGGGGGGGGGGGGGGGGGGGGGCGGGCATGGAAAGACCGAACGGAAGGACCTTGAACTGGTAGTGTGCGCGGTTGACCACAAAGCGGAGGAAGCATCTGTGCACCGGATGGATTGCTATGTGGAAATATGCGTCCTTCATGTCGAGGGTGGCGTTCCAGGATCCAGAGAAGGTATAATGTTGCCCAAGGAGACCATGCGGAACTTCAACTTTACCATGAATTTGTTGAGTCTGCGCAGGCCCAGGATAGGCCGAAGCCCGCCCTTTGCCTTGGGGATTAGGAAGAAACGGGAGTAAAACCCCTTGGCCCTTAGCTCTCTTGGAACCTCCTCGATCGTCTCCATGGATAGGAGCGTTTGAACCTCCTGAATGTTGCTCGTGAGAAGGGTCCCTGAAGAGGGATGGGGAGAGAGGGTGGGGAGAAAGTATCCCCTTTCCACCATGCGAAGAACCCAACGGTCCGTGGTTATAAAGGGACCAAGTACGATGGAAACAGGATAAACAATTCAGGAAGGGTGGGGTAGGATCCTGACTAGGTCAGATACATTGTTCTCAAGCGTCTCTTCAAAAGTTTTGCTTAGGACCCGCTGAGGGCTTGGAAGGGCCCTGGCCCTGTCCGGGTTGGTGGTTGGAGGGTTTCCTCCTGGTATTGCACCCCTGCCTCCTATAGAAGTCCTGCCTTGGCCGAGGAGGAGGATAGGAGCGTTGGGGCTGAGGCTTAAATGGCTTCTGCTGGGTAGCTAGTGTGTGCATCCCTAGCGATCACATTATGGCCCTTGAGTCCTTGAGGTGCTGAAGCCTCAAGTCAGTTTTGTCTGAAAATAGGCCCTCTCCATCAAAGGGAAGATCCTGTAATGTTTGCTGAAGCTCTGGTGCTAAGCCGGAAGCTTGCAGCCAAGATATACGTCTCATTGCAATGCCTGAAGAGAGGGTCCGAGCAGCAGAGTATGCAGTGTCCAGCGAGGCCTGTAATGAGGTCCTTGCCACCGTCTTGCCCTCTTCCACCAGGGCCTCAAACTCCTCTCTGGACTCCGAAGGAACCAGCTCCTTGAACTTTAAGATGGAGTTCCAAGAGTTATAGTTGTATCGGCTCAGGAGCACCTGCTGGTTTGCGATCTGGAGCTGAAAGCCGCCCGAGGAGTAAACTTTGTGCTCAAATAAATAGAGGCGTTTGGCCTCTTTTGATTTGGGTGCCGGGGCTTGCTGACCATGGTGCCCTTTCTCATTCACCAAGGCCACCACCAGGGAACAGGGCTGTGGATGTGTGTACAAATAGTCATATCCCTTGGAGGAGATGAAGTACTTCCGCTCCACCCCTTTAGCAGTCAGAGGAATGGATGCGGGTGTTTGCCAGATGGTCCTGGCCGTGGTCTGGATGAGCAGTAGGGCCACTCTAGATGGAGCCTTAGTGGACAAAATGTCAACCACAGGGTCCTCCACCTCTATAACCTCCTCCACTTGGAGGTTCATATTCCACACCACCCTGCGTAAGAGGTCCTGGTGGGCATGGAGGTCTACTGGGGGGAGACCCGAAATAGCAGTGCCTGCCACCACCTTATCAGCTGAGGATGAGGAGGAGGCCACAGGAGGAAGAGGATCATCTGGTCCCTCTTGGTGAGCTGTGTCTCGGAGTCCTGAGCCAGCGATCTCAGCGTCCAGACCCAGAAGCGGAGTTGGAGGAAGGTTTGGAGCCTAGATGGAGGACTCCCCAGTTTCCATGCTCCCAGGAGCAGGACAGCTGACGGTGGCCTCTAGCACCCATGGCTCGGAGGTGGCTGAATGAGAAGCCCCTAACTGGGAGCACCCTGGGCCTGGTGATACCCCAGGGTGTCCAAAAGGGCTATTGAGTAGACCCTTGGACCGGACCTTGTCCCTGTACCTGCCAATGAGCAGCCCCTGAGTTCAGATGGCTGTGATCCAAGTGGCGGTGGTTGGATAGTCGTGACCCTGCGTCCGACTACGTTGAACGAGGGGCGGAATGCAATGGCCACGGTGGTGCTGAGCGGGTCTGCACCGAGTCACGTCGATGCGATGGAGATCGGTACCACGAAAATGGAAAGCGGTGCTACGATGGAGAGCAGTGCCAGGACCTAGATCAGTGCCAGGGTCTGGACCGGTGCCAAGTTCTGGACCTAGTCCACGATGGGGATCATTGTTGGGAGTGTCGTCTGGACTGATATCTGCTCCTGGACAGTGACCGGCGTACAGAGCGGTGCTGGGAATCTGATCGGTGCCGCGAGTACGACCGGCACTGTGAAGGAGAGCGGTGCCAGGACTGCGAGTGACATCAGGACTGCAAGCAGCGTCGGGAGCAGGAACGGTGCCGAGAGCGGGATCGATGCTGTGGCTCAACGGACAATGACAGTGGGTGGATAAGGGCTGGCTTGCCGAGGGATGGGACCACATAAGCAGGCACCGGTGCCTTTGTCTGCTGAGGGGATGCC
Organism: Malaclemys terrapin pileata; assembly: GCF_027887155.1. Lineage (NCBI taxonomy): Eukaryota > Metazoa > Chordata > Testudines > Emydidae > Malaclemys > Malaclemys terrapin. The sequence continues at coordinate 53,273,538 of NC_071511.1, read as the reverse complement.
AACGATAGCAATCAGATCCCTTGCAGCCAAAAATGTATCCAGAGTCGATGGCAATTGGACTTCAACCACACTACATGTTGGTGAGTCCAGACGCACCGGACTCAATGGCTCCACTCTCGGTGCCGGAGTCAACGGTGCTGAAGTCGGCACTTGTGCCCCTGGTTGCTCCTCTAAAGGACGCGGCGCTGAGGGCGGATCCAGGGAGGTTGGCTGAGGTGGGCCAGCCTTTTCTGGTCTGTGGTGCTACTTCTGACCAGGCGAGTGGGAGCAGTGCCAGACCAATGATGTCGGCTGCAGTGCCGGGGAACGCCGGTCTCTATCAGAGTCCGACCAGAGTGCAATTCCTACTGTTGCCGCCGGGGCACTGCACACCAAAGTGCTCAGTGCCGGGTCTTGGCGTGGTGCTGGAGGTTGAGGGCTAAGAGCCGCCTCCATGAGGAGCTGTCAAACGAAAGTCCTGCTCCATTTTAGTCCAGGGATGAAAACCTTTGCAGATCCTGCACTTCGTGGTCTGATGAGATTCCCCCAAATGCTTTAGGCAAGAGTCATGGGGGTCACCCGTTGGCATGGGCTTGAAGCAGGACGTGCAGGGTTTAAAGTCTTGGGCATGAGTTGCCACTTTAGGTACTGAAGTGCATCATTTAGCTCTGTGGTTCTCAACCAGGGATACACATAGCCCTGGGGGTACACAGAGATCTTCCAGGGGGTGCATCAACTCATCTAGATATTTGCCTAGTTTTACAACAGGCTACATAAAAAGCACAAGCAAAGTCAGTACAAACTAAAATTTCATACAGACAATGACTTGTTTATACTGCTCTATACACTGAAATGGAAGTACAATATTTATATTCCACTTGATTTATTTTGTAATTATAAAATGAGAAAGTCAGCAATGTTTCAGTAATAGTGTGCTGACACACATATTTTTATGTCTGATTTTGTCAGCAAGTAGTTCTTAAGCTTTTAAGACCAATCAAACTCCTAAAAGGAGTACAGTAGTCTGGAAAGCTTAGGAGCCACTGATTTAGCTCCTCAGAATGCCTGCTGAGATTCCATTAACCCTGTAGGTGCCTACAGTCCTGAGATAAGTTTCTACAGGTAAATACTTTAGGTGCCCACATGCCAAGTACTGACATTGCTGAGCAGCTCAGTAGTTAAGGCCTGGCAGGATTCACAAACTAGGCATTCCCCTACCTGTCTCGTCTGCTGGACCTGCTACAGTAGGCGTATTCATGGCATGCCCATTGGTGAGCTGGAGCCGGTTCGCAGGAACCGGTTGTTAAATTTAGAAGCCCTTTTAGAACTGGTTGTTCCGGGACAACCAGTTCTAAAAGGGCTTTATTTAACAAAGGCTCGAGCAGCTGTCCACCCTGCCCCCTGCCCCAGCTCACGTCCCCCTCCTCCCCTGAACGCTCTGCCCCCCTACTCCTCCCCCTCCCCCGCTTCCCGCAAATCAGATGTTCACAGGAAGCCTGAAAGAAGCAGTAGGCAGGCAAGCTGGGGCGCAGGGGAGGGGAGGGCGTGAGGAGGGATCCAGGGAGGCGAGGCCCAGCCCCAGCCGAACGGCTCCCTCCAGCCCGGCTGCAACCCCGGCTGAGCAGCTCCCTCCGGCCTGGCCCCGGCAGAGCATCCCAGCACGATCCCAGCCCCAGCCATGTGCCCCCACCTCGGGCCCTGCAGCACCAGTGCTGGCCCCGGCTGGGACCCAGACTCAATCCAGCCCTGGCTTGGGCCCCACGGCCCTGGCTGAGCAGCTCCAGATAGCGCGTTAAGGGGGCAGGGAGGGGGTGTTGGAAGAGAGCAGGGGAGTTCAGGGGTGTAGAGGTCCAGACTCACCCCTGCGGCACCCCCTACTGGTTGCTTCGGGGAATCAGCTCATCCAGCGTCTGGAGCGCCCTCTGCAGACCAGTGATCCACTTTGTCCTCTGCTGGCCCCCCATGTCCCTCCCAGGACCCAGTGCCCCTATTACTGGGATGCTACCCCCTGGCAGTACCCCACAGATCTGGGTTTTCCCTCCCTGGGGAACCCCCATCACTACCCCCACCTTGCCTCAGCACTAGGCCACTGCCAGTCATCAACTAGCCCCCACTCCCTGGGGCAGACTGCAGTATAGGCCACTCATCACTGGCAAGGGGGGGTTGTACCTGCTGCCTTGGACTAGCCCTGGGCTGCCCTCTGCAACCCCCAGTACCCCTTGGCCTCCTACTAGGCCACAGCCTGGGGCTATCCAGGCTGGAGCTCCCCAGCCCTACTCTACTCAGGTTCTCTGTCTCTAGATCACTGAAGGCAGAGAGAGACTGCTAAGCTCTTGGCTCCCAGCCTTCTTATACAGGCCAGCTGGGGCCTGATTGGGGTGTGGCCCAGCTGTGGCTACTTCCCCAATCAGCCCAGTAGCTTTTCCCTTTGCCCCAGCCCTCTGCCAGGGCTGTTTTAAACCCCTTAGGCAGGAGCAGGGTAACCACCCCGCTACAGGAGGGTTGTGGGGGGGGTGGATAGGGGTTGGAGTGGTCAGAGGGCAGGAAATGGGGATTCAATGAGGGCAGGGGTCCCAGGGGGCCATCAGGAATGAGAGGGGGGCAGCAGGGGGCATTCAGGGGACAGGGAAGGGGGGGTGGATGGGGCAGGGGTCCTGTGGGGGGCATCAAGGAACGTGGGGGGTTGGATGGGGCAGGAGTCCCAAGGGGGGTGCCACGACCCCCTCGTGGGATGCGGAGGAGGGAACCTGTTGTTAATATTTTGGCAGCTCATCACTGAACATGCCCAACCTGGACAAAAGACAACCAAGGAAGGGATGCCCCTCCTCCCAACCAGACAGTCTGATTTGGAGCAAGGACTTACACCCAGGTCCCCTCCTCCCAGGTGAGTGCCCTAACCACTGGGCTATTGGACATAAGGGATCGCCACATCCTTCTCTTCCTTGGCATTTCCTGTGGGCTAGTTTAGGTGGCTCCCCACTCATCTTGCTGACTTTTGTGAATCCAATTCTTAGGCACCTAATACATTGTATAGGGAGCCTGGGCACCTAACTCAAGGCTGAGGGTTCCACCGGGCAGCATGGTACCTAAAAGTTACATGCAGCAATAGTGAGCCTACGTCCTTTTTGTGAATCGTGCCTGTAGATTCTAGGCTTGGGTCTGAAATTTTGTGCTGTTGTTTTTGTTGGCACTTTTTTCCAACACTGAGTGAAGATACACTGCTGTGCATGCATGCTTTTAGTGCACATGTTCACTGCATACCTACAAACAAGGTTGGGGTTTAGCCACCAAGCTAGAGAGGCTAGGACTCCCGTCAGCACAGTTATACCCTGTCCAGACTGTCTCAGCCTGGGCGGTATACAGATGAGAGTCAGGTCTGAAGTGGACGGAGGCGAAGCCTGGCGTGTCTGGTCACGAAGGTGCATGAGGCCATGTGGCCCAGAAGACCGAGGCACGTGCATGCTGTCAAGGTCGGGAATCTTTGGAGGCCGTGAATAATGGTCGCCATGGAATGGAAGCAGGCCTGTGGTAGGTATGCCCTGGCGAGATTGGAGTCCAGGGTTGCTCCAATAAAGTCTATTCTTTGGGTTGGCTCCAAAGTGGACTTTTCGGTATTGAGCAGAAGGCCCAATTGCCTGAACAATCTCTTGACAAATTGAAGATGAGCCCTCACCTGTAGCTTGGACCGGCCCCTGATGAACCAGTCGTCGAGGTATGGAAACACTTGTATCTGATGTCGACGGAGGTAGGCAGCAACGATGGCCATACATTTGGTAAACACTCTCGGCGCCATGCACAGCCCGAAGGGGAGGACGGCAAATTGGTAATGTTTGTGGTTTACCATAAAGCGCAAGAAGCGCCTGTGTGGAGGGTAAATTGCAATGTGAAAATACGCGTCCTTCATGTCGAGGGCGGCTTACCAGTCTCTGGGATCCAGGGAAGGGATAATGGTCCCCAAGGAGACCATGCAGAATTTCAACTTTACCATGAATTTGTTGAGTCCGCGCAGGTCCAGGATGGGCCAAAGTCCCCCCTTTGTCTTGGGGATTAGGAAGTAACGGGAGTAAAAACCCCTGCCTCTCAAGTCCTTTGGGACCTCCTCTACCGCTCCAACAGATAGGAGCGCCCTCACCTCCTGTAAGAGGAGTTGCTCATGAGAAGGGGACGGGGAGGGAGGGTGGTAAGGGGGGGGGCGAAACAAACTGAAGATGGTATCCTATTTCCACCGTGCGTAGGACCCAGCGATCTGATGTTATATGGGACCATGCAGGGAGGAAAAAGGAGAGGTGGTTGTAGAAAAGTAGGGAAGGATGTTGTATGGAGACTGGTGCTCCGCCCTCAGGCGCACCTTCAAAAGTTTTGTCTGGGTCCCACCAGTGGTCTTGGCGGGCCCTGATTCTGGCCAGGTTGAGGACCAGATTGTCTCCTTCTACCAACCCGGCCACAGCATCTAGTGAAGTCCTGTCGTAGGCGAGGGTTAGGGTAGGTGTGCTGAGGTTGTGGCCGGAAGGGCCTATGCTGTGTCACCAGGGTGTGCATGCCCAATGAGCGCATGATGGCCCGGTTGTCCTTCAGACTTTGTAGCCTGGGGTCAGTTTTGTCCAAAAATAGACCCTTCCCATCAAAGGGCAGGTCTTGTATAGTCTGCTGCAACTCCAGAGGCAGACCGGATACTTGCAGCCAGGAAATGCGGCACATAACCACTCCCGAAGCTAGAGTTCTGGCCGCTGAGTCCGCAGCGTCCAAAGATGCCTGTAGCGAAGTTCTCGCCATCTTCTTGCCTTCTTCGAGCAAGGCCCCAAATTCTTCCCTGGACTCCTGGGGAACCAGCTCTTTGAATTTTCCCATCGAGTTCCAGGTATTATAATTGTAACGGCTCAGGAGGGCCTGTTGGTTAGCCACCCTGAGCTGTAGACCCCCAGTGGAGTAGATTTTGCACCTGAAATCCAGGCGCCTAGCATCCTTGGACTTGGGGATGGCCGCTTGCTGGCCATATCTCTCCCTCTTGTTGACAAACTGCACAACAAGGGAGCACGGTTGTGGGTGCACATACAAATATTCATAGTCTTTTGAAAGGACCATGTACTTCTTCTCCACCCCTCTAGTCATGGGAGGGATAGACGCTGGGGATTGCCAGATGGTATTGGCATTATCCCGGATGGTTCGAATGAAAGGCAAGGCTACCCGTGTGGGGGCATCGGCAGATAAGATGTCCACCACAGGATCCTCAACTTCCACCACCTCCTCTACCTGAAGGGTCATATTTTGTGCCACCCTCCTTAACAAGCCTTGGTGTGCACGAAGGTCTATAGGGGGTGGTCCGGAGGTGGATGTGCCAGCTACTGTCTCATCAGGCGAAGATGAGGAGGACAGCCCTGGGACTAACAGATCCTGGAGAAGTTCAGACTGAGGAGGGTCCGGTTGCCCTGGTTCTACCCCACTAGGGTCCTGGGCTTGTTCAGGCAGTATGGTCGCTGCATCTGAGGCCCCCTGAGGGGGGCGGCTCACAGTGGCTTCCGGTACTCGGTGCTCCGAATGGGCAGATCGAGAAGCACCCGAGGGAGCCCCCTGGGCTTGGTGGTATGTCCAGGGGGTCCAGAAGGACCACTGAGGTGGCCCCTGGTCCTGTTCTTCATCATGCTGACTAGCACCATCCCCTTCTTGACCCAGGATGTGATACCCACTGCCCGCTTGGGAAGACGTCGAATTCGGGCATGAAGGCCAGGGCGGTGCCGAACTCACATGCTGCACCGTACCCAGACGGTCCACGCATGAGGGCCAGAGACCAGTTCCGGGGACTTGACCGGTACCGGGATCGGGACCGACAGTCGTAGTGGTGTCGGGAGCGTGATCTTGACCTAGACGAGGACCTGTGGCTCCAGTGGTGCCGAGATCAGCTGCAAGGAGACCGGTGCCAAGATCAGTGCCGAGAGCTGGATCGGTACCGATCAGACCGGGAAGGAGATCTTCTTGAGACAGAACGGTGCTGCGAGTACGACCGGCACTGAGATGAGAATCGGTGCCTGGACTGCAAGCGGCGTCGAGACCGGGACCTTCATAGACTCATAGACTTTAAGGTCAGAAGGGACCATTATGATCATCTGGTCTGACCTCCTCCATGCTGCAGGCCACAAAACCGTCCCCACCCTTTCCTTGACTCTGCTAATGAAGTCCCCAAATCCTGTGTCTTAGTGACTTCAATTGGCAGAGAACCCTCCTGCTAGAGATCCCTGCCCCATGCTGTGGAGGAAGGCGAAAAACCTCCAGGGCCTCAGCCAATCTACCCTGGAGGAAAATTCCTTTTTTCACTGCCACGTCACATTGTCGACTCATAGTCATCCTCCGGTCTACAAGAACCCCTAGGTCCTTCTCCTCTTCCGTTACTTCTAAACAATGCGTCCCCAGCTTGTAACTAAAATTGTTGTTAGTCATCCCTAAATGCATCACCTTACACTTTTCACTATTAAATTTCATCCTATTTCTGATACTCCAATTCACAAGCTCATTCAAGTCTCCCTGCAGAATATCCCTATCCTCCTCCGAATTGGCAACGGCTCCCACCTTCGTATCATCCGCAAACTTTATCAGTCCACTCCTGCAATCGGTTCCGAGGTCAGTTATAAATAGATTAAATAAAATGGGTCCCAAAACCGAACCCTGAGGAACTCCACTGGTAACCTCCCTCCAACTTGACAGTTCACCCTTCAATACCACCCGCTGCATTCTCCCCATTAACCAATTCCTTATCCACCTCTGAATTTTCATATGGATCCCCATCTTTTCCAGTTTAACCATTAATTCCTCATGGGGTACAGTATCAAATGCTTTACTGAAATCCAGGTATATTAGGTCCACCGCTTTTCCCTTATCTAATAAGTCCATTACTTTCTCGAAGAAGGAGATCAGATTCGTTTGGCACGATCTGCCCTTCATAAAACCATGTTGTAATTTATTGCACTTGCCATTAACTTCGAGGTCCTCAACTACTTTCTCTTTCAGAATTTTCTCCAGCACCTTGCACACTACAGATGTTAAACTAACAGGCCTGTAGTTACCCGGATCACTTTTTTTCCCTTTCTTGAAAATAGGAACCACATTAGCTATTCTCCAGTCTAACGGAACCACCCCCGAGTTTACTGATTCATTAAATATTATCGCTAATGGGCCTGCTATTTCCTGCGCCAATTCCTTCAATATTCTGGGATGAAGATCGTCCGGTCCTCCTGACTTAGCCCCATTAAGGCGTTCGAGTTTTGTTTCTACCTCGGAAACGGTAATCCCCCCATTCTGTTTGCCCCTCTGTCATGATGCTAGTATCCCTAATACCTCCATGGGCCTCATTAAACACCGATGCAAAATATTCGTTGAGATTATCTTTAATCTCCTCTCTGGCTATAGTCTTCAGCGGTCCTACTTCTTCCTTCTTTGCTTTCTTCCTATTTATATGGCTGTAAAACCTCTTACTATTGCCTTTAATTCCCCTCACTAGGTCCAACTCTACACGGCTTTTGGCCTTTCTCACTCTATCTCTACATTCTCTGACTTCACTAAGGTAAGTTTCCTTACTGATCACTCCCCTCTTCCAGTCTTTGTATGCTTTCTGTTTCTTCCTAATCGCCCCTTTGAGTCGGTCGCTCATCCAGCTCGGTCTAAATCTCTTGCTTAGTAATCTTTTTCCCTTTTTTGGGATACAGACCTCTGACAGCTCATGCATCTTTAACTTAAAGTAATCCCAGGCTTTATCTGCCTTAAGATTCATTAATATGTTTGCCCAATCCACTTCCCTTACCAGTCCCCTTAATTTATTAAAATTAGCCTTTTTAAAATTATAAACCCTAGTCTTTGATTTAGTTCTGTTACACCTTCCGTTTAGTTTAAACCAAATTAGCTCATGATCACTGGAGCCCAAGTTGTCCCCTACTACCACTTCCTCAACGAGGTCCTCACTACTCACCAAAATCAAATCTAAAATGGCCTCCCCCCTAGTTGGTTCGGCTACCACTTGATGAAGGAAATGATCAGCAAGCACATCTAGGAACATCTGAGCCCTATTATTGCTACTAGCGTTTGTTCCCCAATCTATATCTGGGAAGTTAAAGTCCCCCATAATTACACAGTTCCTATTAGTATTTACTTCTCTAAACACATTAAATAGTTCTTTATCCATATCCTGGGTCGATCCCGGCGGTCTATAGCACACCCCAAGCACTATCCCTGGGGAGACTCTAGTAGTCCTTTTACCCAGTGTGATTATTGCCCAGACGGATTCTGTGTTATCTATTCCATCAACTATTATTTTTTTACAGCTTATGTCACTATTGGCATACAATGCCACCCCGCCACCTTTACCTTTGTTCCGGTCTTTCCTAAACAGCGCATACCCCTCCATACCTGTATTCCAGTCATGACTGCCGTTCCACCACGTTTCAGTTATTCCTATGATATCCGGTTGCAATTCTCGGACCAAGAGCTCCAATTCCTCCATTTTATTACCTAGGCTTCTCGCATTGGTGTATAAGCACCCTAATGTATGTTGTTTAGCCTGTCTCCCATTAGTAACACTATATGTTACAGGCCTCTTTGTGTCCTTCCCCTGTATCCTTCTTGTGTCCAATCTCATCTCCCCGGCTGTATCTCCTCTTATCTCACTCACCTTTTCAATGTTGGAATCTGGCGTGGAGATTAACTGTACATCTCCCAACCGTCTCCCCAAACTTTCTAGTTTAAAGCTCTTTTGATAAGATGAACCAGCCTCCCTCCCAGAAGTCTATTTCCTTCCCTACTCAGGTGAAGTCCATCCCGCGAGAACAGCTGTCTGTCCCCGAAAGCCTCCCAGTGGCCATACATCCCAAAGCCCTCCTTATAGCACCACTCTCTTAGACAACTATTTATTCTCACAATCCTATCAGCCCTTTGCTGCCCTTCCCTAGGAACAGGCAGAATCCCACTAAAGATAATCTGAGCCTCTATCTCCTTAAGTGTCTTCCCCAGCCTGGCATAATCTCCCTTGATTCTCTCTAACGAGAACCTAGCCGTGTCATTCGTTCCTACATGAAGGATTATCAAGGGGTTCTTACCTGCTCCTTTTAGGATCCTTTTCAACCGCAGGTCCACATCGCGTATCTTTGCGCCCGGTAGACAGCACACCCTTCTGTTCTCCGGGTCCGCCCTGGTTACAGGCCTGTCCAATCTCCTCAGTAAAGAGTCTCCAATTACATACACCTGCCGTCGCCTGGCAACAGTGCGATCTAGTAATCTAGTCTCTGATCCCTCTAGTCCTGACCTGTGTCTGTTCCTATCTTCTCTTATGCTCCCCCTTGTGCCTTCCTCTATCCTCTGGGGGCCCAGGTTTTTCGCTGTCTCCATCATCACCTCCCCTCTCTCTATTGGACTAGCTGCTCTTCTCTTCTTCCTCACCGTCCCACCTTCCGTCACCACCTGCTGCCCCTCCACCTCGTTATCCAAACACCCGAACCTTTTACTGAGTTCTATTCCCCCCTCACTGGCCCTCCTTTTCCTTGGCCTGCTTCTCACAGTCACATGCTTCCACTTCCCTTGTTCTCCCCCTTCCATTCCCCTCTCACTGTCGTCTACCTCTGCATCCTCCTGCACCCTAGAGCATTCCCCTTCAGCCCCGCCTTGCCTGTCCTCTATCAGCTGCTCAAAACCCCGCCTAAACTCCACCATGGTATCTACCTGCATCTGCAGCCCCTTAATCTTTTCCTCCAGTAACACTATAAGGCGACACTTCATACAAACATACCTTTGTTCCAGGTCCCCTGCTAGGACTATATACATACCACAGCTTCCACATGCAGCCATCTGCATTCTGTCTGCTGCTGCTTGGCTCATGGCTGCTGCAGTCTCTGCCCTCAGCACCTGGGGACACAGAGCACACAACACACTGCGTCCTCCTCCCTCCCCCTTAACCTCCCTCTCAAACTCCCCTGTTAGCCGCCCTGTTTGCAGCCTCCGGTGCCGCTGCTCACAGCTGTGCCGCTGCCTGGCTGGGCGGCCACTTTTATGGGCCCCCTACTCAGCCAAGCCCCGCCCCTTTGTCAGGACCGGGACTGCGACCTGGATCGGGAGCCGGCTCGGTGCCGAGCTGTCTCAGTATGCGACAGAGGTCGCAGAAAGGTGGGCTTCCCTATAGAGGGAACAGACCGCACCGGCGGTGCCGGGGGCTGAGACGATCCAGGCTCAGTCATTGCAATTAGATCGCGAGCGGTGGAAAAGGTCTCTGGAGTAGATGGCAGACCAAGCTCAACCACGTTGTGCACCGGGGAGCTTATATGCACCGGACTCAACGTCGCGTGTGGCGCCGGAATCAACGGTGCCAGAGTAGGCGTCACCGACGGTCGGTCCGGTATTGTTCGAAGCTCCAAAGGAGGCACAGGCAGAGTTTGTGGCTGTGGAGGACAGCAGGTACTTTACGCTGCTTTCTAGCCTGAGGAGAGAGCGACCGGTGCTGCGTCTTCGACGGTGCCGGAGAAGCCGGGTGCCGGGAGTCTTTGCTGGTGTCAAGTCGTTCCAGTGCCGGAGGCGCGCTTTGGACTGATGGTGCCTGATCTGCGCGCGGTGCCGGGGGCACAAGGCTAAGTGCCGCTTCCATTAGGAGCTGCTTCAAATGAAAGTCCCGCTCCTTTTTTGTTCGGGGTTTGAAAGACTTACAAATGTGGCACTTATCTGTCTGATGGCTTTCCCCCAGGCACTTCAAGCAGGAGTCATGGGGCTCTCCTATAGGCATCGGCTTGAGGCAGGCCGAGCAAGGCTTGAAACCCGGAGACTTGGGCATGAGCCCTTGCACTGGGGAGGAAAAACAGGGATAACCCTGTTTCCTCGCTTATCCACACTAACTACACAACTTACTAATCACTACACTACAACTATTAAAACTATTAAACTACTCTAAAGAACAATCTAACAACGAGAAAAGCTAGGGATGTGGAGATCAGCTATGCCACGCTCCACCGTTCCAACAATGGTCACGGGCGGTAAGAAGGAACTGAGGGGGCGCTGGGTCGGCAGGGGCATATATCCGGTGCCATAAGGGCGCCACTCGAGGGGGCGTCTCAGCCAACCCAACGAGAGTTGCTAGGGTAAAAATCTTCCGACAATCATGCACGCGGCACGCACACACCTAATTGGAATTGATATGAGCAAGCACTCAAAGAAGAATATCTTTTACTGGACTAACTTCTGTTCGTGAGAGAGAGTGAGAGAGAGAGAGAAGTTTTTGAGCCACACAGTGCTCTTCTTTAGCTCTGTTGTTGGTCCAATAAAAAATTACTTCACCCACCTTGTCTCTCTAATAGCCCGGGACCAACATGGCTACACCTGCACTGCATACACCCAGGAATGCATTTAGGGGCTGGTGACCCAGGCAACTGCCTGGGGTGCTGGGCTTGGAGGGTGCCGTTTTTGTTGTTAGCAACAAAAGGGAAAATAGAATGTTTGAAGTAAACTGTTTCAGGTATTCTTTATGTGGATTCATTTTTTACTAACTTCCTAGAATGTTTTGGACCTTTGTAGAATCTCATGGAACCTTCCAGGCTTTCTGAGAGCTACATTTTCCTTGAACCTCCTAGAATATTGTCAACCAGCCTTTTAACAAATGCGGGGAGGCACTGAAGATGCCCTTCACTTGACATGCCATTTGGTCTAGGGCTGGCCCTGAATACAGCCACCTTATAGTGATTTCATCTAGACCATATTTCCCTAGTTTGCTAATGAGAATGTCCTATCAGACTGTGTCGAAAGCCTTACTAAAGTCAAAATATTTCATGTCTACTGTTTCCCCCTGTGACACCCTGGCACCGCAATATTCACCGTCATATAATTAGGATATGTTTTGTACAAAGTATGCCTTATGAGGTATCATTCTAAAAGTCTTGATCTGCTAGACATTAATATCTCATTCGATTTTATGTGCTATCATTGTATGTGACGTTATGAAGTTTGGCTATGTATGTGTTACTGAAACATGGCCTGAGGTTGAAAACACCCATAAGAAGCCTTTGAGATACAACAGAAAAAAGGCCAAACAATGTTAATGGCTTATTGAGGAAATACACACAAGCACAAGAATTACCCCATGAACTGTATACAATAGAAACCTCTCAGAGATAGCACTACACACTGGGAACTGTTTTTGACCCAGGTCACAGCAAAAGAGCTTTCCAGCAAGTGGGAAGAAGATATAAAAGGGGGAAATGACATCATAATGGTACCTCACTCTCCCTACAACAACACACCTAGAAACACCTGAGGCATAAAGACTGAACTAGGGGAAGTGATGGTCCCAGGCTAAAGGGATTTTTAGCCTGTGAATGGAACACCTGGGGAATTCCAAGCTGTAAGCAAGTGCAGCTTGCCTCTTAAGACTCTGCAGCCTACTTATATCCAAAGAGATGATACGAATAGCAGTTTTTCACCCTATCTGTTTAGTATATTAACTTTAGTTTGAGTTTTTGTTTGTTTGCTATGTAATCTGCTTTGATCTGTTTGCTATCACTTATAATCACTTAAAATCTATCTTTTGTAGTTAATAAACTTGGTTTTGCTTTAACTAAACCAGTGTGTAGGAATCATAACTCAGGGGCAAAAGGCTGCTGCATATTCCTCTCCACATTGAGGGAGGGCTGAATTTTATGAGCTTATGCTGTACAGTTCCCTGTGAAGTGCAAGATGATGTAATTTTGGGTTTATACTCCAGAGGGGGTGCGTGCCTGAGGAGCTGGTAGTTGCCCTAGCTGTAGTCTTCCCATACAGGAGCTGGTCAGAGAGCCTGCATGTAACTGCAGCTAGGTGTGTCCCTACCTGTATGTATGCTGGTGAAAGTGCAGGCTGGAGGCTCGAGGACTTTGCAGCTTGTCACAGCAGTACAGTGTAAAAGGGAGCCCAAGCTGGTGGGCCGAGGGGCTCAGTGGTACCTCAGTTCCAGGTGACATGCTGGGGGGGAACCCATCACACCCCCATTCATGAGACTGGTTTCCCTATCAAAGAAGGAAATCAGATTGGTTTGGCATGATTTCTTCTTGACAAATTCATGTTGGCTATTACTTATAATGCTATTATTCTCTAGGTGCTTACAGTTTGATTGTTTAATAGTTTGGCCAATATCTTTCCAGGTATTGGAGTTTAGGCTTAAGGGGATATAATTTCCCCTTTTTAAAGATAGGTACTATGTTTGCCCTTCCCCTCTCCTCTGGGACCTCAGCTGTCCTCCATAAGTTCTCGAAGATAATCACCAACAGTTCAGAGTTTGCTTCAGCTAGTTCCTTAAGGCCCCTAGGATGAATTTCATCAGGCCCTACTAACTTGAATACATATAAATATTCTTTAACCTGTTCTTTTCCTATTCTGGTATGAGTTCCTTGCCCCTTGTTAATATTAATTGTGTTAAGCATCTGGTCACAGTGAAGACTGAAGCCAAAAAGGCATTAAATATTTCATCCTTCTCTGTGTCATCCGTTATTTGCTCTCCTTTCTCATTAGTTAATAGAAGATAAAGGGGAAAGAACATATAGGTCTAACATATTTCTAGAACCACTTCTTACTGTCTTTTATGTCCCTTGCTAGGTGTAACTCATTTTGTGTCTTAGCACAAACTATGTATATTCACAACTGACTCCAGTTTAATGTAGCTTTTGTCTAGGACTGGTGTGGTACATTGTATTTGAGAGGAACAGTGGGTCAGTGAAGTATAAAAGAACTTGCATATCTTTGGCTCCACAATAATGTCTACGTGTCTAGTGTGCCAGCTCCTTAACATTTTCTTTTGTTCACAATGGTTCTGTACCCCACGAGAGTTGAATCTGCAGATGCAATACAGTAACTCCTCACTTAACTTTGTAGTTATGTTCCTGAAAAATGTGACTTTAAGTGAAATGATGTTAAGCGAATCCAATTTCCCCATAAGAATTAATGGGTAGGTTCCAGGGAAATTTTTTTCACCAGCCAAAAAACTATATTATATAGATATACACACAGTATATGTTTTAAACAAACAATTTAATACTGTTCACAGCTATGATGATCGTGAAGCTTGGTTGAGGTGGTGAAGTTAGAGGGTGGAAGAGGGAGGGATATTTCCCAGGGAATGCCTTGCTGCTAAATGATGAACTAGCACTCGGCTGAGACCTCAAGAGTTAACACGTTGTTAATGTAGCCTCTCACACAAGGCAGCACGAACGCGAGGGAGGAGAGACAGCATAGCAGACAGAGACAGACACATACCTTATGTGTGGGGGAGAGAGAGAGAGAGAGAGAGAAATCCACACTGCCCATTTAAGTAAGTGCATTGTCTTTTTAAGTGGATCAGGAAGTTGAGACAGCAGCTGCTGTCCCAGACTCTCTCTGTCTCTCTCCATCTGTGTCCAGTCCCTGCTCTATATGGAGAAGGGGTAAGTGGGGTGCAGGAGCAGGGGGAGTGGGACACCCTGACATTAGCCCCCCCTTTCCCCTCCCCCTCCCCCCGCACAGCAAGCAGGAGTCTCTGGGAGCAGCTCCAAGGCAGAGGGAAGGAGCAGGACATGGCATGTGGGGGTGGAACAGCTGACCTGCCCAGCAGTTGATAGCCTGCTGGGCGGCTGCAGCACAGAGCACTTAGGGGAGGGGGGAGCTGATGGGGGCTGCCAGTCCACCCTGGTTCCAAGCCCCCACCAGGTAGCTGCAATGGGCTGCTCTTCCTGCAAGCAGTGGACAAAGCAGGCAGCTGCCAAACAACGTTAGAAGGGAGCACTGCACAACTTTAAACGAGCATGTTCCCTAATTGATCAGCAATGTAACAAAGAAACCATGTTAACCGGACGACTTTAAGTGAGGAGTTACTGTATTGCTGGAGAAAGTCAGTCACAAATAATGAAATCTCCCTTCTCACAAGAAAAAAAAAAAAGCAGCACTCAGAAGAAAACATGAATAGTACAAAACACCGGCATAAAGAAGGGAGAGTTTGCAAACAAACCAAGTTTGTAAATTACTATTATTTTAATTGAACCTTTATATTACATGGAATCTGCCATTTTTTCCCCCCAGAAAGGCTCCATGTTTGAGAACTGTTGTTTCTTAAGTCTTTGCCTATGTAAACCTTTGAGCCAGTTTCCCTAGTTCAGCTGGTGCAGAGCAGAGATGGCTGTGGTGTAATCCTCTTCCAAATCCAGCACTGTTTGGATAATCTCTTCATCCTCAGTGTTTGGTCTTCGGTGCCTTATTTCAGAACTGCTGCTCGCATCCATAAAGATGGCTAAAACATCATCTCTCAGGGGGGGCTCACCTGAGTGCCTGTGAACTCTGCTTAACTCATTCACTAGGGCCAGCTGGCCTGCTAACTCCTCTATACCCCAACTGTTTGGGTTCCCTACAAAATAAAGGAAAATGCCATGAAAACCAGTCCATCAGTGTAATCAGTAATTGGAGAAGAGTAAGAGAGGCTGTAAATATCTATAGATTCATTATAACCACTCAGGGATCTTTACATGGGCACCAACACATCTCCCACCATATACTGGCCAAAGTGTGGCTCAGGAGCGCTGGAGACCTTTTGTACCCCAGTATGCTACGAGCACTGGGCTCTCCACACTGGTTTGCTGTGGGCGCTTCTCAGAAGCATGGTGTTTTGTACATTTTAATCCCACCCCTCTTATTTGTCTCCTCTCTAAAGTGAACAATCCCAGTCATTTTCATCTTTCTGCATATAGGGGTTCTCCAAATCCTGGATCATTCTTGTCATCCTTCTCTGAATCCCCATCTAGTTCTACAGTTCTCTTTGATAAGGGGTGACCACTCCTGCACACAGTATCTGGATGAAGCTTTACTGTTGATGGAGATAAAGGCATTATCTTTTCTGCATCACTCTCCATCCCATTCCTTATAATCCTAACATGTGCACTGAGCAGCGGTCTCCACTGAGCTGTCCAGTGATACTTAGATGCCTTTCCTGATACAGTTTATTTGGAATCCTGCAAATCTGTATGGGTAATTCATTTTTCCCCTCCAGTGTGCATTACCTGGCATTTATCAATACTGAATTTCGTGTGCCAGCGTGTTGCTCATTCATTGACCTGAGCAGGTAGATAGCATAGTTGTAGATATTGGCAAAAATGTGGCTTTTGCAGGCCAGAGTACCAAGGTTTGAGACGCACGTAGGGATGTCATTAGTACACAGCTGTGAGAGTGTGAAAATGTCCCTTTTCATCCACTCCATTCCTGTCATAGGTTTTCCCCTACAACGAAATCTGGGCTGTCCCTTAGAGCTGCCACTGCATATAACATGGTGAGAAAGTGTAGGAGCCCAGTTAGGTCTGTGTCTCTTGTTTGGTGATATAGATGGCAGAAGCAAGGATTGGGAGTGACATGTTTTATAAGCCCAGACTATATGGCAGTGAAAGGTCTGTTAAGTTCCCATTCTTTACATATCCAGGCTGAGGTCTTTGTATCCTGCCCTGATACCAAGTGAAAGACCTGCCTTAGTAGCAAGCATTCTGGGAAGTCTGAATCTGGCCTTAGAAGCAAGTCAATATAGCTTCAAGTGGCACTTGTCTCAGAGGAAGCGGTGGCTGTTCTACTGATTTAGTGTAGCAAGCTTGGGGGCTGTAGGTGTATAATAAGTGGGGCAGGATGTTTGTCTTGATAATATTCACCAGTGCCATTTTTTCAGGCCATTTGATATTGCATTTGGCAGGACTGAGGGATTGCACACAGCAGCGCATCAACTGCAGAGGGAGAGGGGAAGATAGTTATCAATCTCTTCCCCCCTTATGCTGTGCCCATGGCCAAGGAACATGCCCGAACCACAGGCACTGCAGATCTGGGATGATGATCTGCTAGCAAGGCTAGCAGGAGAGAGGGGGGCAGTGGATTTCAGCTGTGTGCAAGCAGGGCTGCTGGAGGCGTCAAAGATGGGGAAAGAGGCTGTTGGGACCAGGAGGTCATGGCAGAATCACTGTGGGGTCTCCATCCTGGCAGTGGGGGTATTGGGTATCTCAGGATGCCCCCTCTGGCTGAGGGGCACACTGATTTGCTATTGGGGCAGCTCAGCAGCACTGAAGGTGCTGAACTGATACTACTTAAGATTTAAATCCTCTGTAGAACAGGTATATCATGCAGAGCCAGCTACCTATCTCCTTCGGCTGGAGGCATCACCTCTGGGGTGAGAGGGTAGTTTAGCCTCGACGTTGAATCAGTGCTTGGCTTTTTTTGCCGAGCATATTCATCATGCTGCCACTTGGGGTGCAGTGGCCATACACCCAGAGTGAACTGGACTGAGACACAAAACACATTTCATCTCGTTCACCAAGCAGCTACTGGTTGTTAGTAGGTCTGTCAAGCGATTAAAAAAATTAACCGCGCTTAATCGCACTGTTAAAGAATAATAAAATACCATTTATTTAAATATTTTTGGATGTTTTCTACATTTTCAAATATATTGATTTCCATTACAACACAGAATACAAAGTGTACAGTGCTCACTTTTTTATTACTTTGATTACAAATATTTGCACGGTAAAAAAACAAAAGAAATAGTATTTTTCAATTCACCTCATGCAAGTACTGTAGTGCAATCTCTTTATCATGAAAGTTGAACTTACAAATATAGAATTATGTACAAAAAAAACTGCATTCAAAAATAAAATGTAAAATTTTAGAGCCTACAAGTCCACTCAGTCTAGGGTTACCATATCTAATAAATAAAAAAAGAGGACCCTCCACGGGCCCTGGCCCCGCCCATTTCCCCACCCCTAGCCCCACCCCAACTCCGTCACTTCCCCACCCTAACTCCGCCCCCTCCTCCCTCCCACTCCCAGCCACACGGAAAGGGCTGCCCGAGCGCTACCGGCTTCACGGTTTGCCGGGCAGCCCCCAGACCCTGCGCCCCCGGCCGGCGCTTCCCCAGCACAGCTGGAGCCAGGGAGGGGAAGCGCCAGCTGGGGGCGCAGGGTCTGGGGGCTGCCCGGCAAACCGTGAAGCTGGTAGCGCTCGGGCTTCGGGCAGCCCCTGTGCCTCCGGACCCTGCGCCCCCAGCCGGGCACTTCCCCTCCCGGGCTCCGGCGGCGCAGGGTCCGGAGGCACGGGGGCTGCCCGAAGCCGGTAGCGCTCAGGCAGCTCGGCTCTTAAACAGAGCCGAAGAGTCAGGGGAGGAGCAGAGCCGCCATTTTTGCAGACATGTTCGGCTTTTTGGCAATTCCCCCCAGGCGGGGGTTTGACTGCCGAAAAGCCAGACATGTCCGGGAAAAAGAGGACGTATGGTAACCCTAACTCAGTTCTACTTCTTGTTCAGCCAGTCACTCAGACAAACAAGTTTGTTTTCATTTGCAGGAATTAATGCTGCCCGTTTCTTGTTTACAATGTCATCTGAAAGTGAGAACAGGCGTTCTCATGGCACTGTTGTAGCCGGCGTCGCAAGATATTTATGTGGCAGATGCACTCAAGATTTATATGTCCCTTCATGCTTCAACCATCCTTCCAGAGGACATGTGTCCATGCTGATGACAGGCTCTGCTAGATAACGATCCAAACCAGTGCGCGGATTGACGCATGTTCAGTTTCATCATCTGAGTCAGATGCCACCAGCAGAAGGTTGGAGAAGGAAGGAGAAGGAAGGAGACCAAAGCCCTGAGGTAAGTGGGGAAATGGGATCCTGGGAGGAAGCACAAGCAGGAGAGCGCAAGGGGGGAGGACTCCTGTCTCATGCTGAGAAAGAGGGACGATCGATGAGTTATCTTAAGTGCCTATACACAAATGCAAGAAGCCTGGGAAACAAGCAGGGAGAACTGGAAGTCCTGGCACAGTCAGGGAACTATGATGTGATTGGAATAAAAGAGACTTGGTGGGATAACTCACATGACTGGAGTACTGTCATGGATGGATATAAACTGTTCAGGAAGGACAGGCAGGGCAGAAAAGGTGGGGGAGTTGCATTGTATGTAAGAGAGGAGTATGACTGCTCAGAGCTCCGGTATGAAACTGCAGAAAAACCTGAGAGTCTCTGGATAAAGTTGAGAAGTGGGAGCAACAAGGGTGATGTCGTGGTTGGAGTCTGCTATAGACCACCAGACCAGGGGGATGAGGTGGACGAGGCTTTCTTCTGGCAACTAGCAGAAGTTGCTAGATCGCAGGCCCTGGTTCTCATGGGAGACTTTAATCACCCTGATATCTGCTGGGAGAGCAATACAACGGTGCACAGACAATCCAGGAAATTTTTGGAAAGTGTAGGGGACAATTTCTTGGTGCAAGTGCTGGAGGAACCAACTAGGGGCAGAGCTTTTCTTGACCTGCTACTCACAAACGGGGAAGAATTAGTAGGGGAAGCAAAAGTGGATGGGAACCTGGGAGGCAGTGACCATGAGATGGTCGATTTCAGGATCCTGACACAAGGAAGAAAGGAGAGCAGCAGAATACGGACCCTGGACTTCAGAAAAGCAGACTTTGACTCCCTCAGGGAACAGATGGGCAGGATCCCCTGGGAGAATAACATGAAGGGCAAAGGGGTCCAGGAGAGCTGGCTGTATTTTAAAGAATCCTTATTGAGGTTGCAGAAACAAACCATCCCGATGTGTAGAAAGAATAGTAAATATGGCAGGCGACCAGCTTGGCTAAACAGTGAAATCCTTGCTGATCTTAAACGCAAAAAAGAAGCTTACAAGAAGTGGAAGATTGGACAGATGACCAGGGAGGAGTATAAAAATATTGCTCAGGCATGCAGGAGTGAAATCAGGAAGGCCAAATCACACTTGGAGTTGCAGTTAGCAAGAGATGTTAAGAGTAACAAGAAGGGTTTCTACAGGTATGTTAGCAAAAAGAAGAAAATCAAGGAAAGTGTGGGCCCCTTACTGAATGAGGGAGGCAACCTAGTGACCGAGGATGTGGAAAAAGCTAATGTACTCAATGATTTTTTTGCCTCTGTCTTCACGCACAAGGTCAGCTCCCAGATTGCTGCACTGGGCAGTACAGCATGGGGAGAAGGTGACCAGCCCTCCGTGGAGAAAGAAGTGGTTCGGGACTATTTAGAAAAACTGGACGTGCACCAGTCTATGGGGCCGGATGCGCTGCATCCGAGGGTGCTAAAGGAGTTGGTGGGTGAGATTGCAGAGCCATTAGCCATTATTTTTGAAAACTCATGGCGATCGGGGGAGGTCCCAGATGACTGGAAAAAGGCTAATGTAGTGCCCATCTTTAAAAAAGGGAAGAAGGAGGATCCGGGGAACTACAGGCCAGTCAGCCTCACCTCAGTCCCTGGAAAAATCATGGAGCAGTTCCTCAAGGAATCAATTATGAAACATTTAGAGGAGAGGAAAGTGATCAGGAACAGTCAGCATGGATTCACGAAGGGGAAGTCGTGCCTGACTAACCTAATTGCCTTCTATGATGAGATTATTCCTTGACTTTAGCAAAGCTTTTGATACGGTCTCCCACAGTATTCTTGCCGCCAAGTTAAAGAAGTATGGGCTGGATGAATGGACTGTAAGGTGGATAGAAAGCTGGCTAGATCGTCGGGCTCAACGGGTAGTGATCAATGGCTCCATGTCTAGTTGGCAGCCGGTTTCAAGCGGAGTGCCCCAAGGGTCAGTCCTGGGGCCAGTTTTGTTTAATATCTTTATTAATGATCTGGAGGATGGTGTGGACTGCACTGTCAGCAAGTTTGCAGATGACACTAAACTAGGAGGCGTGGTAGATACACTAGAGGGTAGGGATCGGATACAGAGAGACCTAGACAAATTAGAGGATTGGGCCGAAAAAAACCTGATGAGGTTCAACAAGGACAAGTGCAGAGTCCTGCACTTAGGACGGAAGAATCCCATGCACTGCTACAGACTAGGGACCGAATGGCTAGGTAGCAGTTCTGCAGAAAAGGACCTAGGGGTCACAGTGGACGAGAAGCTGGATATGAGTCAACAGTGTGCTCTTGTTGCCAAGAAGGCTAACGGCATTTTGGGCTGTATATGTAGGGGCATTGACAGCAGATCGAGGAACGTGATCGTTCCCCTTTATTCGACATTGGTGAGGCCTCATCTGGAATACTGTGTCCAGTTTTGGTCCCCACACTACAAGAAGGATGTGGAAAAATTGGAAAAAGTCCAGCGGAGGGCAACAAAAATGATTAGGGGTCTGGAGCACATGACTTATGAGGAGAGGCTGAGGGAACTGGGATTGTTTAGTCTCCAGAAGAGAAGAATGAGGGGGGATTTGATAGCAGCCTTCAACTACCTGAAGGGGGGTTCCAAAGAGGATGGAGCTCAGCTGTTCTCAGTGGTGGCAGATGACAGAACAAGGAGCAATGGTCTCAAGTTGCAGTGGGGGAGGTCCAGGTTGGATATCAGGAAAAACTATTTCACTAGAAGGGTGGTGAAACACTGGAATGCGTTACTTAGCGAGGTGATTGAGTCTCCTTCCTTGGAGGTTTTTAAGGCCCGGCTTGACAAAGCCCTGGCTGGGATGATTTAGCTGGGAATTGGTCCTGCTTTGAGCAGGGGATTGGACTAGATGACCTCTTGAGGTCCCTTCCAACTCTGATATTCTATGATTCTATGATTTTCTTTTTTGGTGGTTCCAGTTTCCGCGTCAGAGTGTTGCTCTTTTAAGACTTCTGAAAGCATTCCCCAACCTTGTCCCTCTCAGATTTTGGAAGGCACTTCAGATTCTTAAACCTTGGGTCGAGTGCTGTATCTATCCTTAGAAATCTCACATTTGTACCTTCTTTGCGTTTTGTCAAATATGCTGTGAAAGTGTTCTTAAAATGAACATGTGTTGGGTCATCATCCAAGACTGCTGTAACATGAAATATATGGCAGAATGCAGGTAAAACAGAGCAGGAGACATACAGTTCTCCCCCAAGGAGTTCAGTCACAAATTTAATTAGAGCATTATTTTTTAAATGAGCGTCATCAGCATGAAAGCATGTCCTCTGAAATGGTGGCCAAAGCACGAAGGGGCATATGAATGTTTAGCATATCTGGCACATAAATACCTTGCAATGCCAGCTACAAAAGTTCCATGCAAATACCTTTCTCACTTTCAGGTGACATTGTAAATAAGAAGAGGGCAGCATTATCTCCTCTAAATGTAAACACTTGTTTGTCTTGGTGATTGACTGAACAAGAAGTAGGACTGAGTGGACTTGTAGGCTCTGAAGTTTTACATTATTTTGTTTTTTGAGTGCAGTTATGTAACAAAAAAACCTACATTTGTAAATTGCATTTTCAGGATAAAGAGATTGCACTACAGTACTTGTATGAAGTGAATTGAAAAAATACTCTCTCTTGTTTATCATTTTTACAGTGCAAATATTTGTAATAAAATAATCATATAAAGTGAGCACTGCATATTTTGTATTCTGTATTGTAAATGAAATCAATATATTTGAAAATGTAGAAATACATCCAAAAATATTTAATAAATTTCAATTCATATTCTATTGTTTAACAGTGCGATTAATCACGGTTAATTTTTTTCAGTTAACTGCGATTAGTCCACACCCTAGTCTTTAGTAACTTTAGTTATGCCTGTTCAAATCCAGCCAGAACAGGTGGCTTAGAGGTAAACAGCTCCATTGCCCTTACAATTTACAGGTCCTCACAATCCCTTTCACTGAGCTGGAAAAGCCAGCCTACCCTGAGTGTGAGGAAGAAAAGTGGAGCTCTGGACTCACCAGGTGTGTCAGGAAGAGCCTGCGGAATGTCTTGGGAGACAACATGGACAGCTATGTTTGCTTCTGACTTCATGCATCTTTCAGCATCTTTGCTAGACAAAACAATGGAACGGTTTTGGTTCTCTGGACAAGCTGCACTGCAGAAGTTTGTCAAATGGTTGACAGCAAAAATGGAGCTTTATAAACACAAGGACTACATGTAGGGCACACATTCAAATGAAGGTATGGTGACAGTGGTTGTATAGTCTGAGACATCTTCTAATGTGCATGTGTAGGGCTCTACCAATTTCATGGCTGTGAAAAACGTGTCATGGACCATGAAATAAGCCCTTCCCTGTGAAATCTGATCTCCCCCTGCTGCTGGGATCACCCCAGGCGGGGGCTCCTAGCTGCTAGTTGTGGCCGGGTAGGGGAGGCACAGGACTTGTCCTTCCACTGCATGTCCTCTCTCAGTGGGGAGATCAGACCCACCTCCAAAGGCAGCACCTCTGTGCTGCAGCAGCCCCGCAACTCAGGGCACCCAGCCTAGTGGCTTCCGTGCGTTGGCTCCTGTCACAGCTTGGGGCACCTAGGATTGGGCTTTCTGCCCCCGCGGCACCAGTCAGGGTTCAGGACACCCAGGCTTGGGGCTTCTGCCCCCATGGCTCTTGCCAGGGCTCGGGGTGCCCAGCCTCAGGGCTTCTGCCCCCCAGGGCTCCTGCTGGGGCTCAGGGCTTCTACCCATATGGCTCCAGCCGGAGCTTGGGACGCCCAGGCTCGGGGCTTCTGCCCCCGCAGTTCCAAGTGGGGCTACCCCACGGCTCCTGCTGGGGCTCAGGGCTTCTGCCCCCCATGTCTTCTGCAGGACTTGGGGTTTCTGCCTCCACAGTTGGAGCCGGGGCTTGCGGTGCCTATTTCTCCAGGGGGCCCTGTAGCGGGGTGGTCACCCCACTCCTGCCTGGATGGGCTTAAAGCAGCCCGGGTGAGGGCTGTGGCAGAGAAAAGCTGCTGTCATAACAATAAAGGGAAGGGTAACAGCTGTCCTGTGTACAGTACTATAAAATCCCTCCTGGCCAGAGACTCCAAAATCCTTTTCCCTGTAAAGGGTTAAGAAGCTCAGGTAACCTGGCTGGCATCTGACCCAAAGGACCAATAAGGGGACAAGATACTTTCAAATCTTGGGGGGAGGAGGGGAAAGCTTTTGTTTGTGCTCTTTGTTTGGGAGTTTGTTCGCTCTTGGGACTGAGAGGGACCAGACATCAATCCAGGTTCTCCCCATCTTTCTAAACAAGTCTCTCATATTTCAGACTTGTAAGTAAAAAGCCAGGCAAGGCGTCTTAGTTTTCCTTTGTTTTCTCAACTTGTAAATGTACCTTTTACTCGAGTGTTTATCTTTGTTTGCTATACTTTGAACCTGAGGCTAGAGGGAGGTCCTCTGAGCTCTTTAAGTTTGATTACCCTGTAAAGTTATTTTCCATACTGATTTTACAAAGATGATTTTTACCTTTTTCTTTAATTAAAAGCTTTCTTTTTAAGAACCTGATTGATTTTTTTTCCTTGTTTTAAGATCCCAGGGGGGTTGGAACTGTATTCACCAGGAGTTGGTGGGAGAAAGAAGGGGGGATGGTTAATTTCTCCTTGTTTTAAGATCCAAGGGGTTTGGATCTGTATTCACCAGGGAATTGGTAAAAGGTTTCTCAAGGCTTCCCAGGGAAGGGAATTAGTTTTGGGATGGTGGCAGCGGACCAGAACTAAGCTGGTAGTTAAGCTTAGAAGTCTTCATGCAGGCCCCCACATTTGTACCCTAAAGTTCAAAGTGGGGATACAGCCTTGACAGCTGTGCTGATGGGGAAAGCAGCCAAAGCTGTAGCCAGTGCAGTCAGGGCCCAGCTGGCCCTTATAAGAGGGCATTGGGCCAGAAGCACAGAGAAGACTCTTTCTCTAGTCTGTTGAGAGGGAGGGAGGGACGGACCTGGTTGCTGGGAGCATACCAAGGTACCTGAGCTGGAGCAGGGCTGGGGGAAGGCCCAGGGAGCTCTGGCCTGGAAACCCCCAGGCTGCAGCCTAGTGGAAGGCCAAATAGATACTGGGGTTGCAGAGGGCAGCCCAAAGGGGTAGGTAGAAGCAGCAGGTCCAAACCCCCTTGCCTGTGATGAGTGGCATTTATACTGCAGTCTGTTAGATGGAGACTGGGCAGTAGCCAAAGACTGAGGCAAGGTGGGGATAGTGGGTGTGGGTTCCCTGGGGAGGGGAGACCCAGAGACTGATGGGTGTACTGCCAGGGGGCAGTACCCCAGTGTGCAAGGGGCACTGGGTCCAGGAGGGACATGGGGGCCAGGAAAAGCGGGACACTGGCCTGCAGAGAGCACTCTGATGGCTGGAGAGCTAATTTCCAGAAGGTACCAGCAGGAGGCGCAGCAGAGGTGAGTCCCGCATGCTTACAGGCCCCAAATTGGCCAGGGCAGGGCCTGTGCATTAATCCGCCACTGCCTAGGACTAGCAGGTAGGAGCCCCCAGCTGTAGCACTTCCAGGAGCATGGGGGAGGTCGGACCCACCTCCACCTCTGGGAACATCCTCCAGCTGCATGAAGCTCTGGGGCTGCTGCCCAGCCATGGAGCTTCCTGCAGCCAGGAGAGGTAGCCGGAGGTGGGTCTGATCTCCCCCCTAAAGGAGTCATGCAGGGAAAGAGTAAGTCCTGTCCCTCCCCAGCCAGCTGGGACTAGCAGGTAGGAGCTCCTGGCTGAGGCACTCCCAGGAACACAGGGGAGATCACCTCCACCAGCCTCCTCCAGCTGCAGGAAGCTCCTGCAGCCCAGCTCTGAAGGCAGTACAGAAGTGAGGGGGGCAATCCCCCTTCAACAGCTTTGGGGGGAGAAAAAACACCCTTTTTGGGGGGGAGGGTTGCCCCCCGTTACAACACTGTGACATTTCAGATGTGAAGCTCTGAAAATGTAAAATTGACTAACTTTCAAATCCAATGGCTGTGAAATTGACTAGAATGGACCATGAATTTGGTAGGGTCCTATGCATGTGAAGGTTTTTTCATGTGGTGACTCACCTGAGATTTATCTCAGACATGAATATTACTATATTGCACTTCAAGCTCTTTGGAACAGGGACTGACTTACTGTACAGCACCTAGCACAAAGGAGCCCTGAGACTGAAGTCTCTAGATGCTACTGTAATGCAAATAATAAATAATACTAAACCATTCACAGATTTTAAGGCCAGAAGACACCATTATGATAGTGTAGCCTAAACTCCTGCATAACACAGGCTGGTGATGCTACACAGGGCTGTGTAATGTAAGGCATTAGGAGGGAGGCAAGCAGCATTCCCCACCTACAGACTGAAGGGTAAATGTGGGCAAAAGAGGTTGCCCAAAATTTCCGAGAATACTTGTGACAGAATTGGAAATAGCACCCTGGGGTCCTGATTCTCAGTCCCCCACTCTAAGCACGAGAACCCATCCCCTCTCAGGAATAATATCTACTGTCTGAGCTTCTGGAGGAAACATTCTTGCACATCTCTCCTCAGAAGTTCCCTCCTCTTGGAAGTCTTGAAACTCAACACCCTGACCATCTGAGCACATGTCCTAACAATATTCATGACAAAGAACTTTGAATACAAACTGTACCTCGCATGCCCTTTCCTCCATCTCTCTCTGTCCCCCAGAGTTCTTGGAAGTTGTCTGTCAGACACAAAAATGGAAGAACGTAGCCAAGTATTTTCCTTACTTGTTAAAGGTTCTCTCTTTGGGCATAAGGGATTTTGGGCAATGCTTACTGGTATGAAGACAGGATTCTTTTTTTCCAGCACACAGGAGACTGCTGCAGACTGGTTGAGATAGAAAGATAAGGTAGAAGTAGGATCTCTTCTGTAACTAACTCTGTTCATTTGGGGCAAGGAGGAAGGTGTCTCTGTCTGCAAGTCTGAATTCTGTTTATTGATGCAATCTTCTGAGAGACAGAAAGGAGCTGTGAGATCTTCAAATGCCCTGTCTATAGCTGCAGTCAGTTCCTTCCTGCATCTCCTTAGTTTTTCTGACATCTCACCTAGAAGGGATGAGGTTTCTAATTACACACTGTATTGTAACCATATAAGGAAAGTAAAAGACAACTGCAGTAAGAATAATAAATCAATTATATTGGTACCTGGAAAGATAATGGAGCAAATAATTAAGCAATCAATTTGCAAGCACCTAGACGATAATAAGGTGATAGTAACAGCATGGATTTGTGAAGAACAAATCATGTTAAACCAACCTAATAGCTTTCTTTGACAGGGTAACAAGCCTTGTGGGGGGGGGGGAAGCAGTAGATATGATATATTTGACTTTATTAAGGTTTTTTTATACTGTCTCCCATGACCTTCTCATAAACAAACTAAGAAAATACAACCTAGATGGAACTAGTATAAGGTGGGTGCATAACTGGTTGGAAAACCTTTCCCAGACAGTAGTTATCTGTAGTTCACAGTCAAGCTGGAAGGGCATATCAAGTGAAGTCCCACAGAGATAAGTTCTGGGTTTGGTTCTGTTCAATATCTTTCTCAGTGATTTAGATAATGGCATAAAGAGTACACTTATAAAGTTTGCAGATGATACCAAGCAGGGAGGGTTGCAAGTGCTTTGGAGGATAGTATTAAAATTCAAAATGATCCAGACAAACTGGAGAAATGGTCTGAAGAAAATGGAATGAAATTCAATAAGGACAAATGCAAAGTACTCTACTTAGGCAGGAACAAACAGTTGCACACATACAAAATAGGAAATGACTGCCTAGAAAGGAATACTGCAGAAAGGGATCTGGGGGTCATAGTAGATCACAAGCTAAATATGAGTCAACAGTTACTCCTGGGGGAATTCTGCGCATGTCCATAATTAATGAGCCACGCATACTTTTATTTTTTTGCATAGAAAATAATTCTGCCAAAAATGTTGCTGCAGTTCTGCCTTTTGCCCACAAGAGAGTGCTGTGGTGATAGAACATAGCAGCAGTTCCTAGCCAGCTAGGGAAGAGAAAAAGCCTGCACTGCCTTCTTCACAGCACCTGTCAGGCCAGGTCAGGAGATGGGGCTATGGGGAGACAGACAGCATGGAGTTTCTGGGGGGTCAGACAGGGGCTCACAAGGGCTAGTGGGGGAGGACAGACTGGGGCGCAGGGGCTCAATGGGAGTGGACGCACAGAGGTAGGGAGGTGAGAGCTACATAGAGACAGAAGGTGGCTGAGTGGGGCACAGAGACACATGGGGACAGGGGGAGGGGTGGAGGGACAAATGGGGAGAAGATCAGATGTGCTGATTGAATGGGAGAGACTAGGGGTCAGCCAGGGTCTGCATGGGGGAAGCTCTCTAACAATCCCTCCCCACGCCCCAAAAAACCTGTTCCATACTTTTCCCATCGATACCTAACAACCCTCCAAGTTCACACCCTAAGCTTCTTCCCAGCAATTACTTCCCTCTCCCTTAGCTCCTCCATTACCCCTAACTCCCCCAAGCCTTTGCACTGCTTCTGAGGGGTGCAGGAAATACGCTTCTGTATTGTAGTTTAAACGAATTATTACTCCAAGTTCAGTATCAATATGCCTAGTAAGGAAACTATTTGTCAAAAAACATTTCCTGAAACTTTTTTGTTCTCTGTACTGTTACATACATACGTGCTGACAGCTAGTTTGAAATAAATGACCAAAAATAATTGAAACTGGTGTGATTATATTGTGTTATTTTGACAAATAAAATATGCAGAATTTTGCAGAATTTGAAAATATTGTGCCCAGAATTTCTCATTTTTTGGTGCAGAATTTAATTTTTTGGTGCAGAATTCCCCCAGGAGTAAACAGTGTAACACTGTTGCAAAAAAAGCAAACATAATTCTGGGATGTATTAGCAGGAATGTTGTAAGCAAGACACAAGAAGTAATTCTTCCGCTCTACTCCGTGCTGATTAGGCCTCAACTGGAGTATTATGTCCAATTCTGGATGCCACATTTCAGGAAAGATGTGGATAAATTGGAGAAAGTTGAGAGAGAGCAACAAAAATGATTAAAGGTGTAGAAAACATGATCTGAGGGAAGATTGGAAAACTTCGGTGAACCCCCCCCCATCCGGTGCCACCTGTTGTGCTGGGGTCCCACTGGTTCCGCCTATTCCACCACCCTGGGTTTCCTCACCCTGACCTAGCTGTGCCAGGCCCTCAAGCCTTCCCTAGCACACACACAGGTAAGGACACCCAGCTGCAGACAGACTGAAATCAGCTCTGTAGGGAAGATTCAGCTCAGGAATTTACTCAGCACTCATGTGCACACCTCCTTTGGAGTGTAAACCCAATATAATATTGTCTTGTGCTGTAGAGAGATCTGCACAGTGCAAACTCATAAAAATTGCCCCCTCCCTCAATGTGGAGAGAGATATGCACAGCTTTTTTGCCCCCTCCCTCAATGTGGAGAGAGATATGCACAGCTTTTTGCACACACACACACACACACACACATAAGAATTGTACAAACTGGGATTTGTAATAAATGAAAAATAAGTTTATTAACTACAAAAGGTAAATTTTAAGTGATTAAAGGGATAGCAAACAGAACAAAGCAGATGGAGCAAATAAAACAGAACATGCAAACTAAACTTAATACACAAGAAACAGGTTACAAAATGTAATTTCGCACCCTAAATGTTGTTTTAGGCAGATTGCAGAGTTTCTATAGCTTAGAGTTCCAGTTATTTCTCTTTACAGACTGGACCCCTGTCTCAGCCTGGACTTAGCCCCTGCCTTTCCCTTCAGGTCTTTTTAGCAATCTTCCTTCTTGGACAAGAAGGCAATGGAGAAGAGTCTTGATTGCCATACTTCCCAGCCTTAAATAGAATTTACATAAGGCGGGAATCTTTTGTTTCCCAGTCTAACTCTCCCTCTTAATGGAAAAAACACTGAAAGTCCAAGATGGGGGGGTCTAGTACCAGGTGACCCGATCACCTGACCCTGTAGTGTCAAAGCAGCAACCCCGGGAACTTCTCAGGAAGGCGGGAGAGTAGTATCTTTCAAGTCTTATTGTTCTTCCTATTGAGGCTGATTGCCTACTGTCTGGTGGGCGTTCCCCCAAATACACACACAGTTGTAATTGTTACATAGTCAATATACCTAACCTCAGATACAGAAGTGATGCATACAAATTGGATAAACACATTCAGTAGATCATAACCTTTCCAATGATACCTAACATGACCTATATTGCATAATACATCTTAGTTATGCCATATTCATATCATAATATTTCTATGAAGAATATGGGGTGCAGTGTCACACTGGGTTTGCTTAATCTGGAGAAGAGATTACTGAGAGGGGACATGATAACTGATTTCAAGTACATAAAAAATTGTTACAAGGAGGAGGGAGAAAGAAAAAAAACATTCTTGTTAACCTCTGAGGATAGGACAAGAAGTAATGGGCTTAAATTGCAGGAAAGGCGGTTTAGGTTGGACAATATGAAAAACTTCTTGGCAGGATAGTTAAGCCCTGGAATAAATTGCCTAGGGAGGTTGGGGAATCTGTGTCATTGGAGATTTAAGAGCAGGTTAGACAAAAGCCTGTCAAGGATGGTCTAGATAATATTTAGTCCTGCCATGAGTGCAGGGGACTGGACTAGAAGACTTCTTGAGCTCCCTTCCAGTTGATTCTATAACTAAGGGTTTGTTTTCACTGTTAGAAAAATCCAATATTTTACCTCAAGGTACCTAATTGAGTGAGCTATCTCAAGGTAAAAAACAGTGACGAGTAGGACCACAAGGTAAATTAGAACAAGTCACCTTCAGACAGGAGTGCAAGGCTGACCTCCTCTAGTTTATCTTGTAAAAGTAAAGTGCCTGCTCTTCACTGTGTTTTTTACCTCAGGATAACTCATGCACATTAGTTACCTTGAGGTAAAAGCAGCTTTTCTCACAGTGAATACAAGCCCTAAGATAAGCAATGGTGTAAAATGAGGATGTAATTCCAGTTGAGGGTGCTGGAGACCAAAGGAGGTCATCACCAGATCTCCAATATATCCAGATATTTCCTGACTGCAGAGCTGTTACTTTTGCATGAGAATGTTTCTATTGCAAAGTATTTCCATTATATGTGTGATGGGTTTGTTCACAGAGACCCCCTTGGGACTGTCACCTGATATGCTGAAACTACTTCTGAGACTGTTTTCCCTGAAGGCTTGGGACTTCAGAACCCTGCCTTGTTGAGCCAGACACACACCAGTCTGCTGCAACACAGATACAGCTCTGAACCATGCCCCCAAAGCTACAGGCTTTAACTGAAAACCACTCAACAGGTATTTCTGTTTCCAGCACCCGGACACCCACCTCCCAATGGGATCCAAACCCCAAATAAATCTGTTTTACTCTGTATAAAGCTTATACAGGGTAAACTCATAAATTGTCCGCCCTCTATAACACAGAGAGAGAGATGCACAGCTGTTTGCTCCCCCAGGTATTAATCACTTACTCTGGGTTAATTAATAAACAAAAGTGATTTTATTAAGTATAAAAAGTAGGATTTAAGTGGTTCCAAGTAATAAACAGACAGAACAAAGTAAGTTACCAAGCAAAATAAAACAAAACACACAAGTCTAAGCCTAATACATTAAGAAACTGAATACAGGTAAAATCTCACCCTCAGAGAGGTTCCAAAAAGCTTCTTTCACTGACTAGACTCCTTCTTAGTCTGGGCCCAATCATTTCCCTTGGTACAGTTCTTGTTAGTTCAGCTCAGGGGTTAACAAAGGGGATTTCTCATGACTGCAGCCCCCTTTGTTCTGTTCCACCCACTTTAATAGCTTTGGCACAAGGCTGGAACCCTTTTTCTCTCTCTGGGTTCCCACCCCTCCTTCTAAATGGAAAAGCACCAGGTTAAAGATGGATTCCAGTTCAGTGACATGATCACATGTCCTGTGAGACTTCATTACCCACTTGCCAGCGCACAGGTATACAGGAAGCCTTACAAGTAAACAGAGCCATTTACAACCAATTGCCCTGGTTAATGGGAGCCATCAAGATTCCAAACCGCCATTAATGGCCCACACTTTGTATAATTGCAATAGGACCTCAGAGTTATATTTCATATTCCTAGTTTCAGATACAAGAATGATACAAATAGGATGACCACACTCAGTAGATTATAAGCTTTGTAATGATACCTTACAAGAGACCTTCTGCATAAAGCATATTCCAGTTACATCATATCTATACTTATAAACATATTTTTATGAAAATATGGAGTGCAACATCACAATATGTAAATTAAATATTCCAAAAATATCACATTAAGATACCTATCTTTTCATCTACCCACCTTGCTATCTAGCTGTAGAATTTAAATGGCACTAATCCCCAGTGCATCTGAGTGCCATCCTAGAGTTCAGTTCATAGAATATCAGGGTTGGAAGGGACCTGAGGAGGTCATCTAGTCCAACCCCCTGCTCAAAGCAGGACCAATCCCTAACTAAATCATCCCAGCCAGGGCTTTATCAAGCCTGACCTTAAAAACCTTTAAGGAAGGAGATTCCACCACCTCCCTAGATAACCTGTTTCACTGCTTCACCACCCTCCTAGTGAAAAAGTTTTTCCTAATATCCAACCTAAACTTCACCCAATGCAACTTGAGACCATTACTCCTTGTTCTGTCATCTGCTACCACTGAGAACAGTCTAGATCCATCCTCTTAGGAACCCCCTTTCAGGTAGTTGAAAGCAGCTATCAAATCCCCCCTCATTCTTCTCTTCTGCAGACTAAACAATCCCAGTTCCCTCAGCCTCTTCTTATAAGTCATGTGCTCCAGCCCCCTAATAATTTTTGTTGCCCTCTGCTGGACTCTTTCCAATTTTTCCACATTCTTCTTGTAGTGTGGGGCCCAAAAACTGGACACAGTACTCCAGATGAGGCCTCACCAATGTTGAATAGAGGGGAATGATCATGTCCCTCGATCTGCTGGCAATGCCCCTACTTATACTGCCCAAAATGCCGGTAGACTTCTTGGCAACAAGAGCACACTGTTGACTCATATCCAGCTTCTCGTCCACTGTAACCCCTAGGTCCTTTTCTGCAGAACTGCTGCCTAGCCATTTGGTCCCTAGTCTGTAGCAGTGCATGGGATTCTTCCGTCCTAAGTGCAGGACTCTGCACTTGTCCTTGTTGAACCTCATTGGATTTCTTTTGGCCCAATCCTCTAATTTGTCTAGGTCCCTCTGTATCCTGTCCCTACTCTCCAGCGTATCTACCACTCCTCCCAGTTTAGTGTCATCTGCAAACTTGCTGAGGGTGCAATCTATGCCATCCTTCAGATCATTAATGAAGATATTGAACAAAACCGGCCCCAGGACCAACCCTTAGGGCACTCCGCTTAATACTGGCTGCCAACTAGACATGGAGCCATTGATCACTACCCGTTGAGCCCGATGATCTAACCAGCTTTCTATCCACCTTATAGTCCATTTGGCCAGCCCATACTTCTTTAACTTGCCAGCAAGAATACTGTGGGAGACTGTATTATACTTGGGTTTTGCCTCGCGCCTTTCTTCTTCACCCCATTCTGATAGACATATGACTGTGTGCTGGCACATCCATAAAAGCATAACTGAATGAGCCATTGCTATGTGGAAATGTGCAGACATCATATGTGCCTTGTTTTCTAACAAAAGTGTAAATTTGCACACACACACAGATAACTAAACCCTGCTGCTTTAGAAGCCATCCAGATTTCAGAAGTTAGATGGATGCCTAATTTGAACAGCTATAGCTAGGAAATAGATTCTACAACACAGACAACTCTCTAGGTTCTGAATCCATCAGACAGTCATTAAAGATATTTTTCCTGGGCACAGCAACTGGTGTCCATTCAAAAAAGGTAGGATGAATTAGTCTGCTCCAGAAAACCCAATAATAATGGGGGATTCCAACTCTCCCCATATTGACTGGGTAAATGTCACTTCAGGATGGGATGCAGAGATAAAGTATTTGGACACCATTAATGACTGCTTCTTCGAGCAGCTAGTCCTGGAACCCACAAGGGGAGAGACAATTCTTGATTTAGTCCTAAATGGAGCACAGGATCTGGTCCTAGGAGTGAATATAGTTGCACCACCCAGTAATAGCAATCATAATGTAATTAAATTTAATATCCTAGTAGGGGGGGAAATACAAAGAAACCTACCACATGAGTATTTAACTTCAAAATGGGGAAGTACACAAAAATGAAGAAGCTAGTTAAACAGAAATTAAAAGGAACAGTCGCAAGGGTGAAATGCCTGTAATCTGCATGGAAACTATTTTATAACACCACAATAGAGGCTCAAACTAAACGTATGCCCCCAAATAAAAAATGCTGTGCTCTGTCCAGGGTGCTAGCAATCTTTCCTCCTGATCTTCATAGTATATCAGGGTTCAAAGGGACTTCAGGAGGTCATCTAGTTCAATCCCCTGCTCAAACCAGACAGATTTTTGCCCCAAATCCCTAAATGGCCCCTTCAAGGATTGAACTCACAACCCTGGGTTTAGCAGGCCAATGCTCAAACCACTGAGCTATCACTCCCCCATCCTTCTCAAGCTCCAGGCAGCTACTGAAGCTTATCTGCCCCACAGCTCTTCTTATATGGGCCTGCCAGGCCCTGATTGGCTGCGCCTCTCAGCCCTTCTCTGATTGGCTGCCTCCTGCGCAGCCTCCCTAGGGCTCTATTAACCCCTTAATGCCCAATGTGAGGCAGGTGCCCCATCACACAGGCACAAAGGCACCCTTTAAAAATTGGAAGTCAAATCCCGATGAGGAAGATAGAAAAGAGCATATACTCTGGCACGTCAAGTGTAATTAGGCAGGACAAAAAAGAATTTGAAAAGCAAATAGCAAAAGACACAAAAATCAACAGCAAAAAAAAAGTTTTTAAGTATATCAGAAGCAGGAAGCTGGCAAAACAACCAGTGGGGCCACTGGATGACCAAGGTGCTAAAGGAGCACTCAAGGAAGACAAGGCCATTGCAGAGAATCTAAATTAATTCTTTAATTGGTCTTTACTGCAGAGGATGTGAGGGAGACTCCCACACCTGAGCCATTCTTTTTAGATGACAAATCTGAGGAACTGTCTCAGATTGAGCTATGCAGTGTTGCTGTAGCTGTTTTGGTCCCAGGATATTAGAGTAGCAAGATGGGTGAGATAATATCTTTGATTGGTGAGAGACAAGCTATCAAGCTTACACAGAACTCTTCTTCCATCCCAAAGAGACTCCAGAGGCAATTCTGGCAATTACAGGCTGGTAATCCCAACTTCAATACCAGGCAACTTGGTTGAAACTATAGCAATGAACAGAATTATCAGATACACAGATGAACATGATATGTTGGGGAAGAGTCAACACAGCTTTTTGTCATCATGCCTCAACATGGGTGATCCAGTGGATATAGTGTACTTGGACTTTCAGAAAGCCTTTGACAGGGTCCCTCATCAAAGGCTCTTAAACCAAGTAAGTAGTCATGGGATAGGAGGGAAGGTGTCTCATGGATTAGTTGCTGGTTAAAAGATAGGAAACAGGGTAGGAATAAATGGTCAGTCTTCACAATTGTAAGAGATAAATAGCAGGGTCCCCCAAGGATCTGTCTTGGAACTGGTGCTGTTCAGCATATTCATTAATGATCTGGAAAAGGGGATAAGCCATGAGCTGGCAAAATTTGCTGATGATACTAAATTACTCAAGATAGTTAAGTCCAAAGCAGACTGCAAAGAGTTACAAAGGTATCTCACAAAACTGGTTGACTGGGCAACAAAGATGGCAGATGAAATTTAATTTTGATACTTGCAAAATAATGCACACTGGAAAAAATAATCCCAACTACAAATACAAAAAGATGGAGTCTAAATCAGCTGTTACCACTCAAGAAAAAGTTCTTGGAGTCATTCTCTGAAAACATCTGCTCAATGTGCAGGGGCAGTCAAAAAAGCTAACAGAATGTTAGGAGCCATTAGGAAAGGGATAGATAAGAAGACAGAAAATATCATAATGCCATGAACTAGACACTGTACTGAGCAACATCAAACCCGGAGTGGTAGCAGAATACAACATTTTGCCAGATTTCCTGAAACACCTTGGAACCAATGCCTGTCAATGGTTATCCAAATTTCTGACACAGGTTGTCAATGAGGGTAACTTCTCAAGGATCTGGAGAATGTCAAAAGAGATTGCCCTTCTGAAATCCAGAAAGAACCCGTACAGTGCAGGAAGCTGCTGATCAATCTCTCTACAATCTGTCATCTTCAAAGTCCTGGCGTGCCTTATCCTCCAGCATATATAAATTGCACTTAAACGACAAAGAGATTGCACTACAGTACTTGTATGAGGTGAATTGAAAAATACTATTTCTTTTGTTTGCAAATATTTGCACTGTAAAAATTATAATCAAAAATAATATACACTTTGATTTCAATTACAACACAGAATGCAATATGTATGAAAATGTAGAAAAACATTCAAAATATTTAATACATTTCAATTGGTATTCTGTTATTTAACAGTGTGATTAAAACTGCGATTATAGTTAATCACGTGAGTTAAGTGTGAATAATCAACAGCCCTACTAGCAATCAATAACCAACAAGTCAGACACTTTAAATACTGAGGAACATTAATGATCAATGACAATTTGGGGAAGGAGGAAATTAAGGCAGGGTTACAGCGTAGGAACACCTGTTTCTTTTGTCTGCAGAGATTTTTAAGTTTCAAACAGCTACTGAGAAGACCTAGCTACAAGACCATTATATGGCCTATTGCTTTATACAGATGTGAGACCTTACTAAGGTGGAAGAAAGACAGCTAAATATCTTCAAAATAAAGTGTTGAGCTGGATTGTTGGACCAATCGGGGGGATGATAGGTGGAGAAGAAGATTTAATAGGGAACTTCAGCAGATCTATGCAGAGCCAAATATAGTAAATGTAGAGAAATCCCAGTGCAAGAAAGGAGAGGACTTGAGACATCTTTGAAAATAACATGGGTAGCTCAGCTCAGCTTAGAGTAAGTGAACGTAACTCCCATGGCAGTGCAACGTGGCTCTGACCAACAATAATGAGGATGTGTGTGCTGGGGGCTCTCCTCTCTGCCAGAGTGAGCTAAACTGTTGCACCCCATGGAGATGCAGGCATTCTCCCAGGAATTTCTCCAGGACGCAGTTCAATGCCAACAGCTTTATTAGCATGGATAGCACCCTGGTGCCATTGGCAGGTGCGATTAATGGGAGTATGATGTGAAGCCAAGGCACTTTTTGAAGGGTCTCTGACACTGCCAGGAACAATCTTGACAGTACCTTACTCCCATATCAAGGCTCTTCTTTCCCTTTGGGCAGTGCCTTGTTCTTTGCTTGTGGTACAGACGTATACGGATCATGCACCAAGGCAGCTCCCTTGAGCCTGTCTCCCAGCCCTGAGTCCAGGATCCACTGGGCCTGCTGTGTCCCTTGCAGCAGCACATGACACTGGCTATGCCACCCCTCCTTTAGTGGCATTCCCCTCCTTCAATAGGAGAAGAGATGGCAGCAGAAGGTAGGGGCAGGATTTCCTGCCAGCACTCTAGCCAGCCAGGGCTCTGGGGGGGAAGAGGGCTGCTCCCTGAGTCACTACCCATCCCCGGCCATCCAGGGCTCTGGAGGCAGGGCCAGATTTCACAGTTCTGCTGCTTACATGTAGAGTGAGGGCTGCACAAACGTAACTGCCTTCAACTGAAAGACGCTTCGCCCTGTTGTGAGAGACCCCTATGAGTTAGAAAATCTATCTGCACCTTGGTCCTGCGGGGTAAAAAACAACAGACTATGTACACAGATTTCCTTTCACCTGGGTTGGCGTGAGTTCCTCAGGGCCCTATCTGTACCATCAGGAGAATAGTACAGCTCTACCTCATAGGGGCACTGGGAGAAGAAATACATTAGTGCTTGGGAGGTGCTCAGTACCTTCAATAGCTGTATTAAAAATACAGCGCACCCTCCTCGAATGCACAGCACCTACTCTTTGAACATTGTAATTTTAAAAGGGTCCTTTAAGAAATGTAGGGTTTATCTTTTCTTTGTACCAAGTGATCTTAATAACAGAATAAGATGGATTCTTCAAATGTTCCATATAGTCAAAATTCATTTAAGTCTTGTGCATAGGCTATATTGAAGAAGTCAAGTTGCAATTAAGTTAATGAGTGTTGTCTAATTGGTATGATCATATACGCTACAGACAGGATCAGGACCACAGCTCAGGTAACTCCAAGTACAGCCAGCCATTGTGACATCAGATGTAATTTAACCCTTCCTCTGCAGCTAATTTGCATACAACAATTCTATGAAGGAATTATAACATCTCAGAGGTCTGAGGGAAGCTGAATTAACGTGTCGAGAGCTCTCGCTGGTGCATTACTCAGCTCAACTGTCATAGCATGGTAAAGGTCCCATGCTAGCTTGGGCATCAGTGCTTCAAAGAAGCCCAAGGTGCTGCTGCCCCAGCTCCAGCATACATGGAGACAGCAGTGCCAAGGGAGCAGAGGCAGCAACATCAGGGGATTCCCTTGTTTCACGCAGTGCTGGGCATGGCTACCAAGGAAGGCAAAAGGCTTGTTTGGTGAAACCTTTTGCTGTGTGTCTGGACTTGGGTTACTTGGAAGGGGAGGATTTTAGCCTTCCACCCTAACTGACCCATGACTTTACAAATTAAACTGACCAACCAGCTGCTGGGAGACAATCAAGCAGCCATGAAACGGAGGCACAGCCATGGCCTGGCAAGAGAGAGGTTAGGACAGCTGTTACCGAAGAGAAGGAAATGGCATGGCTACAGATTAGCATTGTGAGGGAATGCACTGTTGAACAGAATAGTCATTGCAGAAATGAGTAATTCTTTTAAGTTTCAGAATTTCTAACTTTAGAATTACGATTCATAGAATCATAGGATTGGAAGGGACCTCAGTGGGTGATCTAGTCCAGTCCCCTGCACTCAAGGCAGGACTACATAATAACTAAACCATTACTGACAGGCATTTGTCTAACCCGTTCTTAAAAACCTCCAATGACAGAGATTCCACAGCCAACCTAGGCAATTTGTAACCCTGACAGTTAGGAAGTTTTTCCTAATGTCCAACCTAAACCTCCCTTGCTGCAATTTAAGCCCATTGCTTTTTGTTCCATCTTCAAAGGATAAGGAGAACAATTTTTCACCCTCCTCCTTGTAACAACCTTATATGTCAGTGATTTTCAGCCTTTTTTCATTTGCAGACCCATAAAAATATTCAAATAGAGGTGCACACCCCTTTGGAAATCGACAGTCTGCAAACCACAGGTTGAAAACCACTGTTTTATGAACTTGAAAACTGTTCTCATGTCCCCTCAGTCTTCTCTTCTCCAGACTAAACAAACCCAAGATTTTCAATCTCCCCTCATAGATCATGTTTTCTAGACCTTTAATAATTTTTGTTGCTCTGTCCAGATTTCTCCAATTTATCCATATCTTTCCTGAAATGTAGCTCCCAGAACTGGACACAATACTCCATCTGAGGCCTAATCAGCGCTGAATAGAGCAGAAGAATTACTTCTGTGTCTTACTTACAACACTCCTGCTAATTCATCCCAGAATGATATTTGCTTTTTTTGCAACAGTGTTACATTGTTGAGTCATATTTAGCTTGTGATCCACTATGACCCCCAGATAGACTCATAGACTTTAAGGTCAGAAGGGACCATTATGATCATCTAGTCTGACCTCCCGCATGATGCAGGCCACAAAAGCTGACCCACCCACTCCTGGAATAATTCTCTCCCTTGACTCAGCTGTTGAAGTCCCCAAATCATGATTTAAAGACTTGAAGTCACAGAGAATCCTCTAGCAAGCGACCCCTGCCCAGCAAGCGACCCCTGCCCCATGCTGTGGAGGAAGACGAAAAACCTCCAGGGCCTCTGCCAATCTACCCTGGAGGAAAATTCCTTCCCGACCCCAAATATGGCAATCAGCTGAACCCCGAGCATGCGGGCAAGATTCTCCAGCCAGACCCTCCGTAAAAAGTTCTCTGTAGTAACTTTTAATATCCCATCATTGACCATTGTTACTAATTACCAGCGATGGCACGTTATTGACCTATTGACTAAAATCACGTTATCCCATCAAACCATCCCCTCCATAAACTTATCAAGCTTAATCTTAAAGCCAGAGAGGTATTTCGCCCCCACTGTTTCCCTCGGAAGGCTGTTCCAGAACTTCACCCCTCTGATGGTTAGAAACCTTCGTCTAATTTCAAGCCTAAACTTCCCGACGGCCAGTTTATATCCATTTGTTCTCGTGTCCACATTAGTACTGAGCTGAAATAATTCCTCTCCCTCTCTGGTATTTATCCCTCTGATATATTTAAAGAGAGCAATCATATCCCCCCTCAGCCTTCTTTTGGTTAAGGTAAACAAACCGAGCTCCTTTAGTCTCCTTTCATATGACAGGTTTTCCATTCCTCGGATCATCCTAGTGGCCCTTCTCTGTACTCGTTCCAGTTTGAATTCATCCTTTTTAAACATGGGAGACCAGAACTGCACACAGTACTCCAAATGAGGTCTCACCAGTGCCTTGTATAACGAAACCAGCACCTCCTTATCCCTACTAGAAATACCTCGCCTAATGCATCCCAAGACCGCATTAGTTTTTTCACAGCCATGTCACATTGCCGACTCATAGTCATCCTGCGATCAACCAGGACTCCGAGGTCCTTCTCCTCTTCCGTTACTTCCAACCGATGCGTCTCCAGCTTATAACTAAAATTCTTGTTAGTCATCCCTAAATGCATAACCTTACACTTCTCACTATTAAATTTCATCCTATTACTATTACTCCATTTTACAAGGTCATCCAAATCTCCCTGCAGGATATCCTGATCCTTCTCCGAATTGGCAATACCTCCCAACTTTGGGTCATCCGCAAACTTTATCAGCCCACTCCTACATTTGGTTCCGAGGTCAGTAATGAATAGATTAAATAAAATCGGACCCAAAACCG
Source organism: Malaclemys terrapin pileata (assembly GCF_027887155.1). Classification (NCBI taxonomy): domain Eukaryota; kingdom Metazoa; phylum Chordata; order Testudines; family Emydidae; genus Malaclemys; species Malaclemys terrapin. Next base: position 53,232,913 of record NC_071511.1, on the reverse strand, counting down.
AACCTTGAGGAACTCCACTGGTAACCTCCCTCCAACCTGACAGTTCACCTTTTAGTACGACCCACTGCAGTCTCCCCTTTAACCAGTTCTTTATCCTCCTCTGGATTTTCATATCGATCCCTATCTTTTCCAATTTAACCAATAATTCCTCATGCGGTACCGTATCAAACGCTTTGCTGAAATTGAGGTATATTAGATCCACCGCATTTCCTTTATCTAAAAAATCTGTTACTTTCTCAAAGAAGGAGATCAGGTTGGTTTGGCACGATCTACCTTTCGTAAAACCGTGTTGTAATTTGTCCCAATTGCCATTGACCTGAAGGTCCTTAACTACTTTCTCCTTCAAAATTTTTTCCAAGACCTTGCATATTACAGATGTTAAACTAACAGGCCTGTAGTTACCCAGGTCACTTTTTTTCCCCTTCTTGAAAATAGGAACCACATTAGCTATTCTCCAGTCAAACGGTACCACCCCCGAGTTTACCGATTCATTAAAAATTATCGCTAACAGGCTTGCAATTTCTCACACCAGTTCCTTTAATATTCTCGGATGAAGATCATCCGGTCCGCCCGATTTAGTCCCATTAAGCTGTTCGAGTTTTTCTACCTCGATACGGTAATGTCAGATCCCTTTCTGCAGTACTCCTTCCTAGGCAGTCATTTCCCATTTGTACATATGCAACTGATTGTTCCTTCCTAAGTGGAGTACTTTGCATTTGTCCTTATTTAATATCATCCTGTTTACTCAGACCATTTCTCCAGTGTGTTCAGATCATTTTCAATTTTAATCTTATCCTCCAAAGCACTTGCAACCCCTCCAAGCTTGGTATCATCCACAAACTTTATAAATGTATGCCATTATGCCATTATCTAATCATTGATGAAGATATTGAACAGAATTGGGCCCAGAATTGACTTGATATGTCCTTCCAGCTTGACTGTGAACCACTGATAACTACTGTCTGGGAATGGTTTTCCAACCAGTTTTGCACCCGCCTTATAGTAGCTCCATCTAGGTTGTATTTCCCTAGTTTGTTTATGAGAAGGTCATGCGAGACAGTATCAAAAGCCTTACTAAGGTCAAGATATACCATGTCTATCTCTTCCCTCCTATCCATAAGGCTTGTTACTCTGTCAAAGAAAGCTATTAGGTTGCTGTGACACAATTTGTTCTTGGCAAATCCATGCTGACTTTTACTTCTCACCTTATTATCTTCTAGGTGTTTGCAAATTGATTGCTTAATTATTTGCTCCATTATCTTTCCAAGTACTGAAGTTAAGCCCAGTTAGCTTTTTGGTTCAATTGTTACCAACAGGCCCATTGTTTTTATTATAGGCAGTGCAGGTTGAACCACCTATCATAAAGTTGCCTGATGCATACCATCATAAGACCCTATTTTTAGTTGCTTATAATTTTGCCAAACTTTAACCATTTGGGTTTAAATTTGCCATGGCAGGTGTCTGCCTCAGGCTGAATGTTTTTGGAAAGTTTCAGTGGTAATAGTGTAGCCACTTCCAAGAACACCATATGAAAAAAAAAACTTACATCTGTTTTGTTGAGAAGCTCTAATGCTTCTGTGCTTTGAAACAAGGACTTGAAATGTGGCAAGCGGCTCACAGTGGAGTCAAGGTGACTGAAAATTCACCCAAATTTGACCTCTAGAAATCTCAGTTTGCACATACTCAGGATTGATTTGTTAGTGTTTGGCTGCTAAATTCTCTGGAGATTCTAATTGCACGGTGCATGCTCTATCTCCTCATGGCTCCCCCATACAATCACACAGCACATGTGCCATCCCCACCAAGCAACTGAGCATGCTCCATCCCAGAGATGCAGTGGGAGCAGGACTTTACCTACAAGTGCTGCTCCCAGCTGCTGGGGTAGCTGTGGTGCCAGGCAGCGAGGAGGAGGAGGAGGAAGCTGCCTTGCTACAATACAGAAGCGTGAGAAATTGGGAGTTGGGAGCTGAGAAATGCTGTGGGTGAGAGGGGGTTGCAGGAGTCAGAGGGGGAGGACAGAGTCCAGGGTGGCAGTGGGTAGGTACAGAGGGGAAGGGGACAGGAACAGGGAGGGGTAGACAGATGTATGGGGAGAGGGACTGGAGGTAGAGGTGGGACAGGTAGAAGCAGAGGAGGATGGAGACAGCCTGGTGGGGATGGGGCAGAAGGGTTTAACACCAGGGACAACAGGTTATATGGGCTCGTGGTGCCCAAGCACCAGGAATATTCAAGGCTGGGGGCTGTGCTCCACCAATATTTGGAGCTGGGTTTCTCCCCTGGCCCTGCCTGGAGCGGACCCTGCGCCCCCGGGAGCTTCCTTGCCTGAAAAAACAAAACAAAACAAAACCGTGCCTCTCTCCTTTGCTTGGGCTGCTGGCTGCCTGCCTCTGCCTCTGCCTCTGCCTAAGGCTATAGAGAGCAGTGGCCGGCAGACTGTTGGAGCACCTCAGGAGGGGGAGGGGGAGGGGGAGAGAGGAGGGGAAGGAGGCATGCAAGTGCTTGGGAGCCCTCTGTCCCGTCCCCGGCACCCACCTGGAGGAAACGCCGAGGGGACTTTTGGCCAGGAGATGGCCATCTGGAGTGGACCTCACTCACCTGAGCAGCTGCTGGGGCTTCCGTGAGGCTTGACCCTGTGATCCACCGCCCCCACTCCTGCCCAATGCTGGGCAAGGGGCAGCCCCATCCCCAGTGAGGCTAGGGTGAGGGGCAGCAGGCTGCAGCAGGGGAGGAAGGAAGCCACATGTGATGGCAGTCCGCCCCCCCCCAGCACCCACCCACTCACCACAGGGGAGATGGGGGAGGGAGGCTTCCTAGACCTTAGCAGCTGGGCTTGGGTGAATTTTGTGACACCCTACCACCCCCCCCCAGCCACCACCCTGCAGTCCCCACTCCTGCCCCACTCTGGGCAAGGGGCAGCCCCATCCCCAGTGAGGCTATGGTGAGGGGCAGCAGCAGGGGAGGCCACACATGATGGCAATCCCCCCCCCCCGGTACCTACCATAGGGGAGGTGAGTGGGCTTTCTGGACCTGAGAGAGGCCCTAGGAGCATGTGCAGTGACCGTGGTGCAGAGTGAGTGTGCTGCGTGGGGGGAAGGAGAAGAGGAGGGGTCCCTCCCCTGGAGCTTGCTGCTGCCAGTGGGGGAGGGGGTTGGGGGGAGTCCTCTCTGGTCCTAGCCCTGGGGCAGCCTGTCTGCACCCCAAGTTCCTTATCCCCAGCCCTGCCCCACCCCAGAACCTGTGCCCCCAGCACCCCAACCCTGAGCACCCTCCTGCACTGTGAACCCCTCATCCCCAGCCCCACCCCAGAGCCCTCACCTGAGGGGAAAAACGTGCAACTTAAATTTGGTGGTCAGTGGGCTTCCTTCCTCCCCTGCTGCCCCTCACCCTAGCCTCACTGGGGATGGGGCTGCCCCTTGCCCAGCATTGGGCAGGAGTGGGGGCTGTGGGGGGGAGGGGGTGGATCACAGGCTCAAACCTCATGGAAGCACAATATTTAGCACAATACTTGATTATTTTACACCCTTTAAAGTATATAACTGGTCATATACAGATGTTATGAAGTGGGAATGTTCTTAATGTTTTCTCTGAATACTGTGTGAGTGCCTCAGTTTCCCCTATGCATTTCTCAAGGATCTAGATGGTGGGATAAGGGGGTGTGATTGTTGTAGAGCCCTAGAGGGCCAGTGTGATGCCATCTGCACAGCGAATGGCCGAAACCCTGTCTCCGGGCAACTGATGGCCTGGGCTGCTCTCCTGCAAGGTGCCAACTGAAGGTGTTGGAGAACAAAGATCAGGTGGCCTCCTAATGCCTGGAAAAGAGACAAAGGCCAGAGGAGGGAGTGTCAGTACCTGTGCAGACTTCCGGGAAGCACCTGGTGTGGAAGGGGATGCTGGGATGCTTTGGAACTACTCCATACAAAGCCAGTCAGGACTCTAGGGGAGCCGCCTCCTCTCTCTGAGCATACTGTCTCCAGGGCAAGAAGCTTACACCTTCCTGGGTCTGACCTCAGAGCATTCAGCATGCCCTTCCACACTGTGCGCTTTTCGCAGCGAGTCTGCTCAGGCAGGTCCTGGGGCAACCAGAGGTCCCTGCACTCCAACTCTGCAGTCAGACGTGACTCTCAGCCAGCCGGTAAAATAGAAGGTGTATTAGACAACAGGAATACAGTCTAAAACAGAGCTTGTAGGTACAGAAAACAGGACCCCTCAGTCAGGTCCATCTTGGGGGTGGGGAGCCCAGACCCAAGTTCTGGGCCTCTCCCCATTTCCCCAGCCAGCTCCAAACTGACACTCCTCTTCTGGCCTTTGTGTCTCTTCTGGATAAGGAGGCCACTTGATCTCTTTGTCCCCAACACCTTCAGTTGGCACCTTGCAGGGGAAACTGAGGCATCCACACTGTATTCAGAGAAAACATTAAGAACATTCCCACTTTGTCACAACAGGTGCAACAAAATATAATACCGTATATTGAAGCAGGCAAGTGCTGCTTCTGACTTTCCACTTTTAATTGACCCTGGTAATCTTGTAGTGCCAACGCGTTGTAGCTTCATTTTATATCGGCTTACAGGGTGGGAGCGGGGGGGCACCACCATTTTAGGCACCACCAAAAATTATACAAACCTGCCACCTACGTTTAACACCACAAGACACTGCTATACAAAACCTGCAATTGTACCCAGGAGTCCTGAGTCTCTATGTTCCTCTGCTATCAACTAATAGCTGTGAAGCCTACTGGCAAAGTTTGTGTCTCATCCTCATCTAGTAACTGGTCCCTAGCTTACTGCTACTGCCAGCTATTCCGTTTTTTTGTTTTTTTTTTTAAGAAAAGAAGTTAAAAGAATGTTGCTCTGGGCTGGAATGGGCCAGGCCCTGGAACCGAGAACAGGGAGCCTGTCCTGTGCTCTTCAGTGACCCTCTCCCTGCTGGCACTATGCAGTCTGGAAGAGGAAGCTGCCTGACTCAAAATCAAAGAGGACAAAAAGTGGATCCTGGGTGGGGGAGAGGAGTAGATTGGAACAAGGAGTCTGGTGAGACTGGGACGAGGGGACGGGGAGGAGAGAGACAGCTCAAGGTTGCCTATCCAATCTTAACTTGCCCCCCTTGTGCATATGCAGTATGATACCATTTAATTACCTAATCACACACTATGGGCCCCCTGCCTCATTCAGCACAGAGGATGGACCTGTTCTAGGGTTGCCAACTTTCTAATCACACAAAACCAAACACCCTTGTCCCACCCCTTCCCTGAGGCCCCACTCCCTGCTCACTACATTTCCCCTCCCTTGGTGGCTCACTCTCCTGCACCCTCACTCACTCACTGGGCTGGGGCAGGGGTGCAGGATAGAAATGAGGGGTTCAGGGTGTGGAAGGGGACTCCAGGTTGGGGCCAGGGGATTTGGCATGCAGGAGGGGGCTGTGGGTTGATGTGTAGGAGGGGATATGGGCTCTGGGCTGGGGCCAAGGGATTCAGAGTGTGGGAGGGTTGAGGTACAGGAGGGGGTATGGGCTCTGGGCTGGGGATGCAGGCTCTGAGGTGGGGTCAGGGATGAGGGGTTCAAGATGTGGGAGGGGACTCTGGGCTGGAGCAGGGGGTTGGGGTGCAGGGGGGTGAGGGCTCTGGCTGGGGGTGCAGGTTCTGAGGTGGGGCTGGGGATGAGGGGTTTGGGGTGGCTCAGGCCTGGGGTGCGTGCTTACCTTGGGCAGCTCCCGGGCAGATCCCTGCCTGTCCTGGTCTGGCTCCTAGGCAGGGGCAGGAGGGGGCAGAAGGCTCCATGTGTGGCTCTCACCTGCAGGTATCGCCCTCCCCCCCATTGGCCGCGGTTCCCGGCCAATGGGAGTGCAGAGCCAGTGCTCAGGGCAGGGGCAGCTCATGGAGGCCCTCCCCCCTAGGAGCCGGAGCTGCTGGCCACTTCCGGGGCACAGCAATGGAGCCAGGACAGGTAGGGACTAGCCTGCCTTAGATCCGCAGCACTGCTGACCAGACTTTTAATGCCCCAGTCAGTGGTACTGACAGAAGCCTCCAGGGCACTGAACGCCTGGCAACCCTAACCTGTTCTTGCGATGAAGTGCAGGGCTGGGTAGGGAGGGAGTTGTCTGTAGGGCCAGATGGAGAGAGATACAGACTCTATAAGCTCAGTGGTTGGGGCCCTTCCTGGGATGTGGAAGATCCACATTTGGATCCTGGCTCTGCCTGATTTGGGTAAGGGACTGTAATGTGACTTCTTCCAGAACACCCAATAGCCTTGTGCTCAGGCATTCTGATGGGCTGTGGGAGCTCTGGGTTTAATTGCTTGCTTCAAATCAGGCAGAACGGGATTCAAACCTGGGTCTCCCAGTGAATGCTGTAGCTATTGGCACACATGCCCCCACCAGCCAGCCACAAAAATTCCCACTCTGTTTGTGTCCAATTGCTTTTTGTGCAGGGCGTGATCACACCTACTGGATCAGGCCCTGGAAACAAGACAAACAGGGGAACACCTAGTTTGTGAATCTCAATGTGCACCTAGCTGCTTGGTGGCCTCAGGAATTCAGTGGTTATGTGCATGCCCACCAGCAAAACTTAGGGGCTGTGACCCCTCTCCTGGAGCTAGCCACCTAAGCCAGTCCTCTCTTTCTCACAAAAAAAAACAGACCCATGCATACCTTCCCCCTCCCCCTTTATAGCCAGGAACCAGGGTTAGGACACTCAAATCCAGGAGCTGCCTGATTTGGAGCAGGGCCTTGAACCCAGGTCCCCTATATCCCTAGTGAGTGCCCAGACCACCAGGTTATTGTGAACACAAGCCACGCACACCTGACGATGTGCTCTGAGGCCCGAGTGGTGAGATAGGCAGGGGACCATATTTGAGAATCCCCCTTCAGGGTCATAGGGGCTTTAGGTCACACAAGAGTACAGACCTGCTCATTCGCTGTGGGGTAGTGTCAGGACTTAGGAGCTATGCACATGCCTATTTGCTGGGAATTTAGGCACCTACTGGGTTAGGCAGCAGCTGAGTGGTGATCTTGAGAATGTCAGTGGCACCTAAATGGTGGACTTAGGTGCCTAAAGAGGTAGAGAGGCACTTAAGACCCTTTGTGAATCAAGCCCAGGGTTTTTAAATCATGCCAGTGTTACAGCGAGCATGTTTTATTGTCGGGGAATTGTGCTCAGTTGTGATCATCATTGAAAAGGTCACTTTCACTAAGTGACAGTGTTGTCCAGGTCTGTACTTAGAGCAGGCAGTAACTGGTGTCTCTACTGAAGTGGGTAAATGAGGCATTGTGAGGGGGTGATCACTGCTTCCCGTGAACTCTCTGGACTGCGTTGTCCCTAATTTCTCTTAACCGAAGTAGCACTTCCTCACTCTGCCGTCCCCAGTCAGTATTTGCTCTTTTGGCAGAGAAGATGAACAATGCTATTAATTTTCCCTTTTTGTGGATGAGGTCATCATCCCCCCTCCCCACCGTACTTACCATCTCCTGTAGGGCCGAGTTACTGGACTGGCAAGACCAGATGTGGCTGGGCCCTTCAGGGCAGGCCTAGCTTGATCTCGGTCCTTCTGGGGAGTAACAGCAGCAGGACAAACAAAATCCAAGGTAGTAATTACACCAGCCTCCTTCCTCAGAGCTGATGGCCAGAGCTGCTGCCACATCAGTCTGTCCTGCGGGCTCCCACCCAACAGCCAGGTCCCTCCTGCTCCAACTGCCACGGAACCTTCCTGCCGCCCCCTGCCCCTGCGGCCACACTTACCATTCGCCTCTTCTGTGGGTGTCCTCATGACATTCACAGGCTCTCAAACTGTCAAGAGGGAAACTGCTACTAACCTCCTCTTCTGCCCCAGACCTCACCAGAATAACCTATGGCAATTGGACACCATCCACCAGAAATTTTCTGCTGGTGCTCCACCCCATGCTACCTGGCCCTGGGATCCCCTGCTCCATCTCTCAGCTTTCTCTTCTGCACCTTCCCATACCCCACATCCCCATTCCACACACACACACTTACTGTTCTCAATAGAGAACATCGGCTGGTTTTGACAGGAGTGACCATTCTGTTGCTGGCCCAGAGGGCCCGAGGGGGCAACAGGGTTCATTGCCCGGTGTGCGTCGCACCAATAGACACACCAGGGTGGAGAAGCAAACCAAATTTATTCGAGATCTCAAAAAGGCACTCAGGAGACCAGCATGTCTCAAATCAGAAGCGCAGCAAATACAAGCAAGTTTCCCATTTTATATTCCAAGCTGTTTGTGTGCAAGCCTTTGTTCTGTTTCCCCCTTTACCCCTCTCTTCCTGACAGCAGTTACAGCAGGCATTACATTGTGGCGTGTTAGAAAAGTTCTCGTCCGCATGTTTATCTTTGGCCTTGCAAGCTAAGATGTAGTAGACTTCCCTCCTTCCCCCCTCCTTCTTCCTTATCACTACTGCTTCTGCTAGTGTGAGCGAAACTGCAGCTGTCTGCTAAAAAAGCTGACCGTTACATGTTCTGCTTCAGCATTTAGGCTGTTAGCATGGAGGCTGGTTAAAGTTCACAAGATGGAGTTACTTTAGCTCACTTAGACCCAGAGCAGGGGGGTTTCATCGGCACTTATGGCCTTCCACCCCCCACCCCCGAGTTACCTGGTAGCTATGCCTAGTGACGCCAACAATTCCATTCATTACATGCCCCATAATCATAGATGTAAAGGCCAGAAGGAACTCTTCTGATAATCTATGGCCAGATTCACACAGGGACAGAGGTGCCCAATTGCCACTTAAAAGACTCAAATCCAACATCTGGGTGCCATTGACCCCCGCTTAGCTGTCATCTGACCCTGGAGGGGCCAAAATCTTCACGTGCCTAAATTTTTGCCAGTGGGCATGCGCCAAGTGGCCTAAGTCCTGACGTCACCTCACCACAGCTCATGAGCTGCTCAGAGAGCTAGCTGCCACCGCTCAGTGGGATTCTCAGGTGAGATGCTGCACTGCCTCTCCCACTTGCCAGGCTCCATCCAGTAGGCATGCTCTGTGTATGCCTAATTCACAAAGAGAGGCAGGGCTAACATGTCAGCACTTCTTCTGTGTGAATACCTGCTCTGCTAGATTTGGAGCAGGGATGGAACAACATCTCCAGTGAGTGCCCTAGCCAGCAGGTTATAGGGGATTCCAGGGCAGAGGATGCAGAATCTCTCCTGTTGAAGCTGTTTTACTTTGCATAAATAACTGAATAAATTAATACAAGAAGGGGAAAACCTCTAGAAGATCAAATATAACCTGTGGAATGTCAGGTATAACCCTGAGGTAGCACCACAAGATGGAGTGACTATGCACTGCAGATTATCGACTAACTCTTCTCAGCTGATATTTGTGTTGTTAACGTCTAGCAGCCTTGAGCCCCTCTTGATACTTTGCAGGGAAAATAAAGTAGAATTAGTAGCTGAGATTCATGGAAGTTATTTTATAGCTATGGGCAAGATTTATTATAGTTGACTGGAAATGTGAGTTTATTTGATTAACATGAATAAGAATAGGTTTCAGAGTAGCAGCTGTGTTAGTCTGTATCCGCAAAAAGAACAGGAGTACTTGTGGCACCTTAGAGACTAACAAATTTATTAGAGCATAATAAAGAAGAAGTGGGCTGTAGTCCACGAAAGCTTATGCTCTAATAAATTTGTTAGTCTCTAAGGTGCCACAAGTACTCCTGTTCTTTTTATGAATAAGAATAAACATCCACATAATTTATATGATTAGATTGTAACTTTAGTGCCCTGATGGCCAAGATGGAGTCTGCTCTGCAGGTGGCTGTGGCAAAGAGAAGTCATGTGGAGGAACTCAACAGAGAAACTCCCTTCCACCCCACGGGAACCTGTTCCAAACCCCCAGAGGTAAGCCCCCTCCCCCATCAATAGTACAATTAATATAGAGAAGAGAAGGTTACTCACCTTGTGCAGTAACAGGTTCTTCGAGATGTGCCCCGCTGTGGGTTCTCCACTCCATGCGATGGCGTGTACCGGCACTGTTGTTTGTAGATCTTCAGTAGCAGTGCCTGGTTGGGCCACACGTGCGCAGCTGCTGTCTCAGGGCATTGTTTGAGTCTGTTCAGCGCGCGCATGGCCCAAACCTCCTCAGTTCTGCGAGACAGCGGCTGCGCACGCGTGGCCCAACCAGGCACTGCTACCGAAGATCTCCAATCAACTGCGCCGGGACGCACTGTCACCTGGAATGGAGCACCCACAGGGACAGCACTCGAAGAAATACTGATGTAGAGAGGGATGAATGGAGAAAAAGCAACAGAGGGCGAAGATGAGGGAGTGATAGAGCAGGCTTACATCCAACATGAGGCCCCAATGGCACAGTGCTATCACAACATAAAAGGATGGACACTGAGCACTACATCTGCACTCAGAGTTCAGGAGTCCTGGAAGAGTTCCAGTTCAGCGGCAAGTCTTGTGTGCTCCTGGTCATCTCTGGCTCCAGTGAACTTTCCCCAACAAACCCCTTGGGTGCTCTCTTCTGCCTCTCGCTGCAAATCCACACAGAGCAACTACCTCCCCTCTTAACTAGCTACAGCCTCCCCCCTTATTCCCAATGCAAAGTCCCAAGCCCCAGTACTCACAGCCCCATACAGCACTGGGTGACAGTGATACTGGATCCAGCGCCCGTTTGTCCGCCTCAGCTGATTCCTTTTGGCACGGTGCTCCTCCTGGCTCCTGTCCTGGGCCATCCCCAGTAGGCCTGCTCACTGTAGGCCCTCTTATCTGGACAGACACCCTCCCCCCCGCCACACTCTCTACCTTGACTCCCTCCCTCTGGAACACCAGCACTTCCTCTGCCTCAGGATGAGGTTTTAAAGGGGCCATGCTCTCTAAATCCAAAGGGGTTACAGTATTTTCTCAGTTCACGTATGTTAATTTTAAAGACCAAAGTTTATCAAAAGCTCTGTATTCCCAAATATCTTCTCCCCATATAAGTACACAAATATACACTCTGATCAAATCACCTTTTAATCTTCTCTTGGAGTAGCTAAATAGATTGATCTCAAGTCTCTCACTTGTGAGGCAGGTTTTCCAGACCTCAAATCATTCATGTAGCTCCTTTCTGACCCCTTTTCAATTTCCTTTCATACCCTTTTTGAAGTGTGGATTGGACAGAACATATTACTACAATGGTCTCACCAATGGCTGTATACAGAGGCAATATCACCTCCCACATGAGATTCTTCTGTTTTTGCACTCGAACAGCACCTTCAGCCACTATATTTCACTGGGAGTTTATATTCTGCTGGTTTCCACTGTGACTCCCAAGTCCTTTTCAGAGTCACTCCTATCCAGGGTTTAGTTCCCCATCCTGTAAGTGGAACTAACGTGCTTTGTTCCTAGCTGTATGATTTTTTACTTGACTGTATTGAAGTGTATGTTGCTGCAGTGAGCCCAACTTACTATGATTGCAGGTTGTTCTGTCACTGACCTGTCCTCATCATATTCACTGCTCCCCATCCTTGCCATGTGTCACGTTATTGATTTGAACTGGGACCATATAGAACATGGCTGCAACCAAAGTCCTATAGTGGCACCACATCTTATATAAAGGGGGTCAAATGAGGTGTCTAAGACAACGTTATGGTTTGCTGGTTATGATTATGCTGTCTATATGTGTGTATCAATTTTGTACTTGAAGTTATGAATATTGGCTCTATACTGTCTGTATTTCAAACTTATGCTATGCTTCTGGGAGACCTCCCAGACAAGTTGGTGTTAGCTCTGCTTAGCCTGCTTGATGGCCCATTAAGGACCATCAGCTATACAATTGAGAGAAGGCAGATACGCCTTGTAACTCAGCAAAGTATGCAGGAACTTGCCCATGCGACTCCAGACTCCATTTTGCTGTAATTTTCCATAGTAAGAACAAAGAGATGTTCTTAATTCTGGAAAAGACTATAAAAGGCTGATGCCTCATCTCCATCTTGTCTTCAATCCTGCTTTTTACCTCTGGAGGGACTTTGCTATAAACTGAAGCTCTGAACCAAGGACTGAATGACCCATCCCAGCTGTGGATGTACTCCAAAGACTTAATTTAAACCTGCAGTTTATTTCATCGCTGCTATAAGCCTGAACCAAGAACTTTGCCATTACTGTATGTAATTGATGCCATTTAACCAATTCTAGCTCTCATCTATATTTTTTCCTTTTATGAATAAACCTTTAGATTTTAGATTCTAAAGGATTAGCAACAGCGTGATTTGTGGGTAAGATCTGATTTGTATATTGACCTGGGTCTGGGGCTTGGTCCTTTGGGATCGAAAGAACCTTTTTTCTTTTACTGGGGTATTGGTTTTCATAACCATTTGTCCCCATAACAAATGGCACTGGTGGTGATACTGGGAAACTGGAGTGTCTAAGGGAATTGCTTGTGTGACCTGTGGTTAGCCAGTGGGGTGAGACCAAAATCCTCTTTGTCTGGCTGGTTTGGTTAGCTTTGCTTTAGAGGTGGAAAAACCCAGCCTTGGGCTGTAACTGCCCTGGTTTAAGCAATTGGTCCTGAATTGGCACTCTCAGTTGGATCCTGCCAGAACCAGCATCGTTACACCATGGCTCTGGCCTTTCTGTGATTCTCTGATCTCTCCAACTGCTTCTCTAGCATTCCTGGGGAATTCAACTGTCCCACCCTTCTCCTCACTGCAACGCCAGTTCTCATCCCCTGGCCTCCCTTCTTACACTATCTTGCCAAACCATCTTCCCCCATCCCCCTCACACTACCATCCTTCCAGCACCCAAGGTTAGTATCACAAGAGGCAGCAAAGTTCAATGATCAGGGCACTGGACTGGAATACAGGAAACCTGGGTTCTGGCCCCAGCTCTGCTCTGCTGCATGACCTTGGCCCAGTCACTGCCTCTCTCTAAATAGAAAAGGGTTTTAGGGCAGGGACTGTATCTTGGCTGGGGGGCCTCTAGGTACTATGGCAACACACGTAACAGGGAGACAGGCCTGGAAGGGAGTCCCTGGGTCATCATGTCCATCTCCTGCTATCACAGGCAACCCCATCACGTAATCAAACGTAGTGTCTCAGTCCTTTGCCATCACTCTGTCTGTGGCTTCCTGACCGGGCTCCTCTCTCCTGTGTCACGTTTAAGGCATTAATTATGAAGCTACTTCACCTGCACACAAAAGCACAGCACTGCCTGCCTGAGGTTGTCTCAGAAGGGAGCTCTGCATGCTGCTCTTCTGCGGTCTCAGGCCATGACTGCTCCCCCACAGCCTGTCTCTACTTGCCATTGCTCTCCATCTACTGCAGGACACAAGCTCCGATTCAAGGATCTTTTGTGCCAAAGGATGCACTGGGAGCATTTTCTCCTGGTCTTGGTCCCCAAGGAACAGGGGCAAGCCTTTGGCATCACTGCTCTTATAGGGGAGGTGGCCAGAGCAGAGAACACATGCCTAATTCAATACTCCTCAGAGACTCTTGTGGCTGCTTCAGGCAGACAGCCCCTGCCTCTGAGCAAGAGACTTCTCTCTCCCCTGAAGGGGGTGGCTGGGGAGAGCAAGAGACATTATTAGTGCGTCTGGTCAAACCTTTGGTCCCTGCCACTTCAGTGGCAGCAGTAAGCAGGCACTGGAGACTAGACAGGAGGAATGTGAGGATGCCCGTGACAGCCCCCACACGTGAGGCTTCTTCAGAATCTTCTGGGGCATGGAGCTGACCTGGTTCTAGGCTCCTAAACCGGGCTGACTGAATAGGCAACAGTCCTGGCCTGGATGAGACTGTTCTGCGGCTGGAGGTTGCTTCTTCCATCACAGACTCCATGCTGCCCCCTGGGAAACCCTGTGGGTGGGCAGCACTCCCTCTGGCTGTGGGGAGTGTGCTGGGGCCTGTGCCAGACTCTCCCAGAGGGATGACAGTGTGCAACTCCCATGCTCAAAGCAGAAACAGGCTGGCAGCTGGCACCTCTCCCACCTCTGGGCTATGCAAGCAGGAATCAAACTGGGGAACCAAGGGCTTGTGTATACACTAGGTCATGGCAGTTTACTGAAAGGCAGCATGCTATATTGTTGCAAACCAGTGTGCATGGTCTGAGTTCAGTTTAAAGCATGCTGAGTGTGGCTTAGCTGAAGTTCATCGGGAACAGGATTAGGTTATGTCTACACTACACAGCTTACAGCCATGCCGCTAAAAATCGTGCAGTGTAGCCACTGTTTGTCAGTTCTCCTGCTGACAAAAAACTTCCACCCCCAATGAGCAACGTTTGTGTTCACACTGGTGCTTGTCGCAGCACAACTTGTGTCTTGGGGGGGGTTAAACACCTCTGAAAGACAAAAGTTTTGTCATTCATTTGCCAGTGTAGACATAGCCTGGGTCTAAACCAAAATAAGCCATTCTTAAACCAGGTTAGCTAATCCCATGCAAACTCCTGTGTGGGTACTGATTTTGGTTTAAGTATAATCAGTGCAAATCTGTTTGTAGAGAAGACCTTACAGAAGCCCCCATAGCTAAGTTCCCTCTAAGCTGCGCAGCTGCGTCCAGGGCCGGCTCCAGGCACCAGCCGACCAAGCACGTGCTTGGGGCGGGGCGGCAGTCGGGTTTTTATTTATTTATTGGTTCGTCAGGGCAGCGCTGGAGGGTTTTTTTTTGTCTTGTTTTGTTTTGTTTCCGCAGCGCGGCGCTCAGGGGTCAGGGCTTCTGGCGGCACAGTGCTAGGAGGGGGGCGGGGCTTCGGGCGGCGCAGCACTCAGGGGTGGGGGCTGGTGCGGCGCTCGGCGTGGCGCTTGGCGTGGCACGGCGCTCGGAGGGGGGGGTGGGGGTTGGCACGGCATGGCGCTCGGAGGGGCGGAGGCTTGGTGTGGCGGGGGCTGGCGCGGCACGGCGCTCGGAGGGGAGCGGGGGCTTGGCGCTCAGAGGGGGCGGGGGCAGCGCTGGGGGCTGGCGCAGCACGGCGCTCGGAGGCTTGGCATGGCGCTTGGAGGGGGCGGAGCTTCGGGCAGCGTGGTGCTCGGGGGGGCAGGGATTTCGGCGCGGCGCTCGCAAAGGGGGGGGGGGCGCTCTTCCTTTTTTGCCTGAGGTGGCAAAAAAGTTAGAGCCGGCCCTGGTCACATCGCAGCCTATTAAGCGCTGTGCAGGTGCTCAGTGCTGCGACGGAGAGAGATGCCTCTCCTCCAGCCTTGGACCTGTCACACCTGGGGAAGAGGCACCTCTCCTGCAACCTCAGCCCCAGAGCTGCTGTGGCAGGGAAAGGCACCTATTCCCCTCCCCCAGCCCAGGTGCTGCTGTGGGGAGAAAAAGCTGGGAGGAGTCCTTTCTTCCCCCACCGTAGCCCCAGGGCTGCCTGCACCCCAAGCCCCTCATCCCCAGCCCCACCACAGACCCCAGAGACCTAGCTGGAGCCCTCACCCCCCAAATACCCCAACCCTCTGCCCAGCCCTGAGCCCCCTCCTACACCCTGAACCCCTCATCCCTGGCTCCACCCCAGAGCCCACACCCCCAGCCGGAACCCTCACCCTCCCACACCCAACTCTCTGCCCGAGCCCTGAGCCCCCTCTCACACTCCAAACTCCTCAGCCCCACCCCTGCCACATGAATTTTGTTATATGCACCAATATGGAGGTGATGTGTCACACATCACCTCCATATTGGTGCCCATAACAAAATTCACTCTGCACATGCGTAGAAAAAAAAATAGAGGGTACACTGCCCCAGAGGCTATGAATAGTCCAGTATGACAGGCAAGACTTGGTTAATTTGGCTAAGGAGGTGAGAAGCAGCCATTGTCTGTACTGCCACGGAAACCAAAATCCACCATCACGCATTAAATTGATGGACAGTTAGTCAGCCAAATCCCTCTCTGCACTCAGACGCAGATCTCTTTGAAGGCAGTGCTAAGAACTTATGAGTTTGGGCTAATCACTGGTTTTTGAGTAGCAACATGGTTACTGAGGGAGTTAATGACATTATTTCATGGTAGCCCAGAATATCACAATCACCCTCTCACAACGGTGGAGCAGTAGTGATGCCGTAAGAAGGCTGTGGCAAAATCCTCATTTTGATAGGAGAGTTAAACCTTCATTGTTCCAGAAGTGACAAAAATTGAAACCTAGGAATGAAACCTGACAGCATATGAGAATTGTTCCTGGCGATCTGGTGCAGATCAGCTGCACAGACTCACACAGATCCTGAACTGGTCCAGCTGCCTGACAAAGGATGGATCACCTGTTCTGTTCATTCCCTCTCGGGCACCTGGTATTGGCCACTGATGGAAAACAGGATACTGGGCTAGATGGACCTTTGGTCTGACCCCATATGGTCATTCTTATGGTAGCAGTGTGTGCACTTCATGTGGGCCACCTGTGCTTGGGGGATCAGTAAGTAGGAGATAAGCTGGAACTCCTTGTGGTACCAGCATTCCCCTCCTGCCTTTCAGCCTCCTCCCAGGGGCAGTCCCCTGTGAACCAGCCTGTGTCCTAGAGTGATGACCTATTCATTCTGATCCGAATTCAGAGAAGCAAGGTTGACAACACTAGAAAGTCCCAATTCAGTGCAAACCACTCTTCTTTATTTCCTCTTTGTACAATAAAGCCAGTCACTTACAAAGTGCCAGTCTAAAAGTAGATTTGACATTATACAGAATGTACACACCAATCAGAACCCAATCAGCTGACAGGCAGAGGAGAAGGCCAGATTCCTGTCACCCTTTTTACTGCAGTATATTAGAAGAGATTTCAATTCAGCATCCAAGAATCAGCCTTCAGCCCGATGGATGCCTTTTCAATCTGACCATACAAAGGAAAGTGGCAAGGTTTCTTGTGTCAATATAGAAGGGGAACCACATTTGTTACATTATGTTGTTCTTCATTTTTAACAGGATCTTTTCTTACTTTTTCCCCACTATCTCCCCAAATCTTTACTTTAAAAGGGTGGAAAACCCACGATCAAAGATGCTAAACAAAAAAACCCAGTGCAGTGCTACAGTTTATACTTAACCCCTAGTGAGGGGGACAGAAAAGAAACATAATATCCACTTAAGCCAGGTGTAAAAACCCAAACAAACCAAGAACGAAACAGCAGAAGCATCAGCAATTATGAGCTAAACAACTCAAACCTCAGTGCTTTAAAAGAGCTGCTCTGCAGAGCAGTAGCGCAATGCTAACCAGAGGGCTGGGGACACAGCAGCTCCCTTCTCCTTTACAGCAAATCTAGCGAATGCAGCTTTAATCCTGTACTGCGTTCCCACACGGTGCCTTTCCTCCTCCTCCCCCCCCTTTAACTTCTAGGAAATAAACAAGTGGGAGGCCTGGACAGCTGGCAGTGCCTGTATGGGATGGCAGTGGCATGGAACCAGTGTGGACAGCAGTGGAGAGAGGGAAGAGTTAGCACTGGACTGGAGTGAGGCCACTTTCTGACTGGGCCAGCTCCTGGAAAGGATTAGCATCTGGGAGGTGGTGGTATGTAAGCCGTCTACACAGCAGCTGTGGAGATCACACGGAAGCTGTGATCACTGGTGCACAGAACCCCCAAGGTTTCACAGGGGTGTGGGGCAAGGGGACAAACTCAATCGGGGGCTTGTCATTCTAGGGATCATCAGCAGGTTTCCATGGGAACTGGCAAAAAGGACTGTGGAATATGAATGAATAGGACAAGAGCTGAATTTAGGGTCTCAAAGGCTAAGACCTCACCCTGTGATAGTGCTAAGAGCAGGAGCCAGAGCTGAAATCCTATCGTACACACAGGAGTGCGTATATTTTGCAATCAGAGTACAGCTCTCTCCATGCAGCAGTGGCCCAGGGGGCTGCATTTCATTTCCAATGAATTTCCTACTTTTTTGGGACCAAAATGATATGTCTGAATGTGGGAAAGGCCCATGGCTCAGCTGCCCAGAATAGTCAAAGATGTCACCAGCATACAGGGACCAGAGCAAATGCACCCAGCTGCTCAGCACAGGAAAAAAGGTGCAAAGGCAGAAAGAAGAAGAGACACCAGGAGCTGTGGCCACATGGACTGGGGAGTGTGGAAGAGGCACTGCTGGTGCCGTAGCAGTAGCAGAAATTCCGGACACTAAAGCTGATGGGATTAGACAGAGAAAATCTGGACTGGGCCTGACAGCTATGCACAGAGCTGTCAACAGGCACACCACAGGAGTAGCGTTCATGCCCAAATAACACCTCTGTCACCTCTGCAACACCCTGCAGTCACCCTCTCCGCCCCAGGCCCCAGCCCCACAACTCAGCCCAGCCCAAGCCTCTCCTTCCCCAGCTCCAGCCACACAGTCTAGCCAGATTTACAAAAATTTTATTGAAGCTTTGATATATATAATTTTTGACCTCTAGATACCCCGTGTCAGCTCACTCTTGGCTCCCCAGTGCTATCTTACGACACTGGGCACTAAGCCCCCAACACTAGATTTCCTGCTTGAGAATCCTACTGAAGGCAAAACAGCAATTCTCAGATGCTCCAGACATGGCGTCAAACAAAGAACTCTACCGAGCAGTCTGAGCGCAGCAGGCTGGGCTCAGTTGGTATCCATGCCATCACACTCTTCCGATGCCAGCTCACTTTCTGCAGGCAGAGACGGGGCTACGTGCTGCTTGCTGTCCCGCCGCTGATAGAATAGCACATATGCAGCTTTCGTCTGCCAAACAAGGAAAGAAAACCAATCTGAGGAAAAGAAACCATCCACGAAGCACAGTTCTGGAAAGCTGATGATGCAGGAGATAACCTATCGCAGACTCCCAATAGGGCAGCTCTGTACTTCTCTGCCTCATGTGGAGGCTGGAGGCCTAGGGGGAAGCATGGCCTGTAATATAGGCTGTATGTAGAGATTTATGGAGCCTCAATATCTAAAACAAGAGAAACAATCCAGGAAATGCTTTCATATCACCTTAGTGCCCTCTCTTCCCCACTGTCTGTGCAGAGAGCTGGACAGCCCAGGTACCCACCCCACAGATCCTGGGAAGGCTGTAGCCTATCAGGCTCAGGGGCAAGCCATTCAGGCTTTGCTCTGAGAAGCCAGCCCCTCCACACAAAGGTGTATTAGCAGGAACCTCAGCCAGGGAATCTTTGCAGAGATGTCCTTGTAACAAAAGAAAATCCCCTCCAATGGCTTTTCATGCAGGAAGGGACATTGGACCCACTCCAAAACGCATAGAGCAACCTCAGCAGCACGATGCAGGGGCCAGGAGGGATAGCTCAGTGGTTTGAGCATTGGCTTGCTAAACCCAGGGTTGTGAGTTCAATCCTTGAGGGGGCCATTTAGGCATCTGGGGCAAAAATCTGTCTGGGGACTGGTCCTGCTTTGAGCAGGGGGTTGGATTAGATGACCTCCTGAGGTCCCTTCCAACCCTGATATTCTATGATTCTATGAAAGTCTGCTGCTCCTTCACAGCATCGTCAGCTTGAATCTGACCTCAATCCACAGCAGATTCTAGCCTACATTTATGATGATTAGATTAACAGAGGCAGGAAACATCTGGGTCCATCCCAGCATGTTCCTGGGTTTTATATCTGGGGATTTCCCCCATCTTGAATTAGTCTAAGCCCAAGTACTCACCACTATTTGATCTTCAGAAGCCATTGATACACTGCTGTCATCAAAGTAGTACCATTTGCCATTCACTTTGTTCTTTGCATATGCAGTATCTGTCACACAAACAGAGTGACTATCTACATTCAGCAGTAAGGCAGAGGGCTCACTAGTGTAACTGTAATACCCTGATCACACTCAATTCTGATAACTCCATCTATAAGAGGTACAAAGTAAGTGTGCGGGGGAAGAGAAAGAAGTTGGAGCTTGGGCTTCATTGCTCAGAAGCTATATCAGTAACACTGGAACACAGTGGATCAGAGGCTAGGTCCATCTAATCCACAATCCTATTCTAAACAGTGGCCCATCCTAAATGCTTCAGAGGAGGGTGTAAGAAACTTAAATTTCTCTTTGATCCTTCAGTCAGTGGTTGGCTTTTGCTCTGAAGCAAAGGGCTTATACCCACTCCAAATTTACGTTTTAAAATAATCCTAATCTAATGCTAACTGCGGTTTTCCTTGTTGTACATACAGAAGGCCAATCTTGTTTTGAATCCTGCTAAATTTCATCCTGCTCTCAGCCTCACAGGACACTGACCATGTGCAATAGAGAGCTTTCTTAAGTCTACCGGTGCTGCACACAGATGTGAGCATTTGCTAGTGGAAGGAATGTACAGCCTCCACTGGAAAAGCTAGCCACGTCCCTACACAGTAAGGCATTCCCAAACACCGCAAGACAAGTCCTTCCATATCATTTCTCTTTTTTTTTTTTTTTTTTTTTTTTTTTTAAAAAACAAGGATAATAAAAAGGCAAAAAACTATACAATGCATCACATTGCACAGTAAGCACTAGAGTGAGGAACAGCAGAAATTCAGGTTCCAGAAGCAGTGTTACCAACCAGTTTCATTGCACAGTGTATTCTTATTCCTATTTTAATGGTTAACAGTTCTACTGTTTGCCAGAACGTGTCCCATAAAATACAGAAGGTGCACAGGAAACTACAGCTGAACATTACATTTGTTGTGATGTCAGCATTGAAATTTAATGCTGCCCAAACGGCTTTCCAACCAGTCCTACCAACTGTCCTAATTTCTTCTTCATTAGCCAAGGACCCGCCCTCCACAGTGGCCAGATCCCGGTGTGGATGCAGCAGCCTAGCACATGGCTAGCAGATTCCTGTTGCTGATGAGGTTTAAATGGGGTGGAGCACATCCTTTACTGCCTGCCTCCTTACAGGGAGCCCATTATATCAATCCATGGACCGCCAAGGGGTTAAGGGGTGGGCGCTGTAAACTCTGATTGAATTTGCTCCCTTGGCTTTCAGGGCAGAACCACAGCTGCGAAATATAGGGATGGCTTGAGCAACTTGCAGCCCCAACATCCCCACCCACTAGTGCCCATCCATCATGATTCCCCACCCCCAAGAGAGTCACTGCTCTCCCGACAGTGATTTTCCCATATGCACACAGCCCTCCCGCCTACCTGCAGATAAAGGACAGACAGGTAGTTACTCACAGTGGCCTACTCCCATAGCTCCATAGTGATTGGACACTGCAATGAGGTCATACACATATGGATCAGCTATTGGGTCACAGACAAACTCAGACATGCTCAAATCCCTGAGAAAAAAGTAAGAACACATTGTTATTGTACACATAATAAGAGAAAGGCCTAGTAATCATGAATCATTGTAAACAGCAGCACCGGGCCAAGGGCTAACCTGCCCCAATCAATGCTGGTTTTCCTTTTTAATTATTTATGACCTATTTGACCCACAAGCCAGTGATGTCACCCCCTTAGGCACCTGTAATATGGATGGCATCAGCCAGTTTGTTTGCTGTCAGGAATGACAGTTACTGGCAAACTCAAGTATTGTTGTGTGGTTAGTGAGAGAGGATGGCTAAGTGCCATGCCAACAGCAATCAATGTAAAATAAGCATGAAGAAGTCAAACTCTTCCATATGAGGGATTGGAGCAGCACTGGGTAGGCCCTATGTCCTGCAGTGGGATGGTAGTGCCTGAGATGTATGGATGAGTGCAAGGCCTTCTCTTGGTAGAGGATACAGAGGGACGATGCTGATGGTCATGCAACATACATGTAATCCACACTAACAGCATGGCTCCATCCTCCCCTAAAGGAGGGATTTAAAAATTTTATTAAGATGATGTTTAAAAAAAAGTGAACAGTACAGAGTTTAAGCATAGAAGTTTCTGGTTATCAGGGAATAACGTACAGATTATCGAGGGTGTGAAATTTGGTTTAAGATTGGGTGTCGTAAGGAATACATAATCTGCAGCATCCCCGATTGGAGAAAAGGTTGATGGGTCAAAGTACAGACATCTACATAGAGAGTCTACTACAGTAAGAGGATCATGCTTTTAGATCCAGAGGTGTCAGGTTCAACGCCTGCCAGCGACCCATTCCAGGAGCATTGTGGACACAGAGATCAGAAATAACACTGATACCTGACTTCCAAGAAGGATCTCCAGGTATTATTGCATGTACTTCCAGGACACAGATACCATTACCCAAAGAGGACTCCTGCTATGCTTTGCCAGATGAACAACTTTCATACCTCACACGTATATAGCACCTTTCTTTCCAAGTGCTGCACAATACTGTTTAAGTAGAGGTAACACTGAACTGGAAATCCTAGCATAGGGGTCGGCAACCTTTCAGAAGTGGTGGGCCAAGTCTTCATTTATTCACTCTAATTTAAGGTTTTGCGTGCCAGTAATACATTTTAACATTTTTAGGTCTCTTTCTAGAAGTCTATAATATATAACTAAACTATTGTTCTATGTAAAGTAAATAAGGTTTTTAAAATGTTTAAGAAGCTTCATTTAAAATTAAATTAAAATGCAGAGCCCCCCAGACTGGTGGCCAGGACCCAGGCAGTGAGAGTGCCACTGAAAATCAGCTCGTGTGCCGCCTTCGGCACGCGTGCCATAGGTTGCCTACCCCTGTCCTAGCAGATCTACACAGCTGGTATTTTGGAAGGGAAGGAAAGAATATTCAGTGAAGCTGCAGGGGAAGTTAGGCAGCATAGAAATCTCTGGCGTAGAACTTGGCCTGGACATGCTGTTGCCAACGCTCTCCACCCTGACACTCATGAAAATTGTCATAGGATCTTTAAAGGACAAAAGTTGTTCAGGGTCTGCTGGGACACAGGTTCAAAACTGACTCTGAGGGAATTGTAAAGATGTGGAATCACCAATACCACTTTCTGCAACACCGGATTTTCTTAGCAGCATCCTAGCCAAATAGTGGCCAGGCCCATCCCTGTTAAGCTCAGGAGCTCTGCAGTCATAGCTCCAGGTATCACAAGTACAAGTAGCACCCCCTTTCCAGAGACAATTACTAGAGGTTCACTAAGGTTTACTGGCTTGTGGCTCTGGAGGCAGAATCCTATCCTGAGCTATGTCTCCAATGAGGAGCCCATACAATCGCTATATCAAAAGTGGAGTTTCTTGCTCTGCCCAGTTATGCCTTGCTGGTAAAGAACCTTACCTGATGGGGAATTCAACCACAGTGTCAAGTTTATCCCTCCAGTATCTGTTGTACGAGAAGCGTTTTAAATGCACCACCAAAATCCTGGGCAAAGACCATAGATCAAACTTCTTTGTGGCCTGCTGATGCTTCTTGCAGTTAGGGCAGTACCTGAGAAAGGAGTATAAAATAGGCACGAACCACCTTCGATATCTGCCTTCTATCCAAGGGTCTCAAACCCCTTTACAAACAGTATTTTTTTGATTAACATATAAAATGCCTATCTCTAGCCCAGGCTGTAGTCACCTTTGTCTTATTTTATTTTTTTAAATAGGCTTTGAGAACATCACTCTGATTTTTCCTCACATATGCAATCTCTTCTTCCCCTAGTACATCCTCCCCGCCGCCTTCGCGCACTCACCATGTCCCCCCACCTACTGCTACCCAAATGTCATTGCTCAGTATCTCTCTCCTCTTCTGAGGGAATGCAGGAGCCAGGATGAGCTGTAAGAAAAACTCCTGGAGCACTGTATTTTCAGCACATCTTTTCCCCCTCTCCTCTTCCTATCTTGTCTTCTATCCTTATTTGCTTCCTTTCCAATCCTCCCCTCTGCTCCTCCCTTCCCACTGCTGTACTCTCTGCCCAAGTGGCAGAGTGAAACTGACTAGATTTCCAAGTTTCTGAAGTGAAGACATTTTGTCAGTTTCGCTGGAGCATTAGAACAAAGGTAGTAGTGTGTTAGAGAGCACTGGCTCAGCCTGCTTCCACCTGGTAAGAAATGAGGTAGAGTGAGAGAACCATACAGGGTAGGGTGTTAGGACTACAACAGCATGAGTACTAAAGGTCAAGTTTGAGATGGCAGAACTACACAGAGCCTAAGAATAATAACTACAGCAGCTTTCTAAAGGCAATAGAGTAATTGGGTTTTGTTTTTGTTAAGGTAACATTCCCTCTCTTGCTGCTGAGGACCGAGGTGCAGTGGCAGAGCTGTGGCTGTGGGAACAGGGGTAGGATAGTAAGATGCTCAGAAAGAATAGTGTGGGGAAACCTTTACCCAAACAATATTGTTATTTTATTATTTTTATATAAAGTCAGTCCAAGTAATATGTCTGCCAAACAGCTGGGTGGTAAACTTACCAAGGGTCATGTTCACCAAGCGTTTCCATTGTAGTAAAGAGTTCTATACAGTCTTTTAGAGCGACAGTAGTTTTCTTCTTCTGTGACTGCAACATACTTTCATCCTTTTCAAATGCCTACCAAAAAAGATGCATGTTAACCCTCTGTATCCTGAAAATGATTATGCTCATCCTAGGCATCTGGAACCACCTTCCCATGCCCCCATACAGGTTATCTGTGTCCCATTCCAACACAGTTCCCTGCCATTTCTTTTTTATCTTCAAAATGAACCCTCCCCGTTCCTCTCTTGCTCCAGTGATGACTGTTTGACGAGCCATCCTTTCCTGGATGTAGGCAGCCAGCCTCTTTCTTTCCGCCCACAACACCAACATCTATACACACAATCTCTACTGCTCACAGCTGTGCAAAGCATTTTATAGAGATAATTAATAAAGACAGTTTCTTGCATGAGGGTGTTTACTGATGAAGTTAGCCCTAAAGCAGAAAGCAATTTTGTCAGATGTTCATAGACAGAGAAGGAAAAGACAGTCCCTGCTCCGAACAGTTAATCTTATTGTACAACAAATAAGGGGAAGGAAGGGGAAAACAAATAAGTACAATGTTATGGCTTGTGTAATGCAGGTCATATAGGATCATAATTGTTCACTCTGAACTTAAAATCTATTAACCAGATTGGTTACTGGCGGCAGTCTATTACAGATCATCACATAAGACCAGAGAAAAAGATGTGCATTTATTATCTGGAGGAGAAAAACACTGCATTACAGCAGGGGACATACACTGGTGAAACATCTTTGGAGTTTCTAACATTTGTAACACAGGAAATATTGCTCCCAGAGTGTGACTCTATAGGAAATCTCATTCTGACAGAAATAATTTAATCACTGACCTAAAAAAGTAGTGGCTGTCCAGGTATAAGTGATTGAGAGCTGGTTACATCTGTGTTGAGCAAACAGAATACACTCAACCAGTTACATACATATATGCAGCTTTCAAGTGGCCAATTTCTCAAAGCCAAAATTAATTTGCTCAATTGACTGGGAGGAAAAATGTAAATAGAGAATTACGAATGAAAGTTGGAGATTGTTTAAGAACATTTCACTTGCTTCCCAAAAAGTTACAATTCCATATCAGAGAAAAGGGCTGTTTGAATAACAAGTCAACTTGGTTAAGACTGTTATTGTAGTCTTGTTGATCCCAGGATACTAGAGAGACAAGAAGGGTGAGATAACATTAGTCCAATAAAAGATACCACCTCACCTGCCTTATCTTGGTTAAGAGTAACATGAAAGCAGCAATAAAACAAACTAAAAATCAGTACATAAATGGGGAAAAGGAGCTGAATAGCAATAATATAAATAAGAGGTTAAGAAATACAAGCAATTAATAACTGAACCTAAAGGTATAATCAACAAAATATCTATAGCCAGTAAGGTTAAGGCATTTATAAATATATCAGGAACAAAAGCAATCCTAGCAATGGTCTAGCACTCTAGGTCCATTACTAGAGGGAGATATTGTCAATAATGAAGCAGAAAAAGATGTGTTTAAGAAATATTTCTGTTCTGTATTTGGATCCAGTCTGAACAATATATCAATATCACATGACAGTTGCCAAGGAGAATGCTAAACAGTATCTACTATTAAAGTTAAACATTTTGTCTGGATAACTTGTACAGAAAAATTTTAAAATTTTGGGAGAGGAGCTTAGTTATTGTTTAACAAGTTTTGGAAAGCTGAGGAAGTTCCAGAGGTTTAGAACAAACCCAGAGTTTTGCCAGTATTTTAAAAGGGTAGCTGAAATGATGTTGGTAACTCTAGGTCAGTTAACCTGACACTGATCCTAGGCAAAACAGTGAAATGGCTGACAGTCCTATCGATAGAGTTAAAGAACAGAAATATAAATTAATACCAATCAACATGGTATCCTGGACAACAGGTATTGTCAAACTTGATATTGCTCTTTGACAAGATTCCAAGTCCGGTTGAAAAAGGTAACTGTGCTGACCTAATATTCTCAGACTTTGTAAGGAGTTCAACTTACATTGCATGACATTCAGAATAAAAAACTAATGTTATACAAAATCAATATGGCCTGTGTTAAATGGATTACAATCTGTCTGACAGATCTCAAAGTGTGCTGTTAATAAGGAATTAACTACTGGGGAATTAATTTCTAGTGGGGTTATGCGGAGATTAGTTCTTGACTAAGTGTTATTTAGTATTTTTATCAAGAATGAGAGTAAAATCACTGCTGATAAAGTATGCACATGATACAAAAATTGGTGGAGTGGTAAATAATCATGAGGACAAGTCACATATAAAGTGTTCAGAACTCCTGGTGAGTCAGGTGGAATCCAACAATACATGCTTTAATACAGCCAAATGCAAGGGCACATGTTTAGGAACAAAGACAGGTATAGCCAAGGATAAAGGTATCAGGTGTATTTAGGATATAGAGGTGAATGTTAATGTTTTAACATAGGGCCTACAGGCCTCAGGCCTTTAAGACATGTAGCTTGGCCAAGGCCTATGACTTAGTCCTACAGCTTATTTTAGGCCTCAGGATAAGTTAACTATAATACAAAGATAAGTTAGCATAAGTAAATTAATAATAAATTTGCTGAGCCTAGTCTATGTTTTGGGAGGGAGGGTGAAATATTAGAGACCTCCTTAAGATAACTGCCTGTTACTATGTTGATAAGGTGAGGTAAATATGAGTTCCCCTTACACTCATTAACAAGTTAGCCTATGAAAAACAGGGCACCTGGAAAGTAGAGGGTTGTGGAAGTTCAAATAAGGAAAAGGAGTTAAAACCTTCATAAATAAATATCAGAGGGGTAGCCGTGTTAGTCTGGATCTGTAAAAAGCAACACCTTTAAGATTAACAGATATATTGGAGCATAAGCTTTTGTGGGTGAATACCCACTTCGTCAGGCATACGCATGACATGCGTCTGACGAAGTGGGTATTCACCCACGAAAGCTTATGCTCCAATACACCTTAAAGGTGCCACAGGTCTCTCTGTTGATAAATAAATATGAATTTCAGTCGGGTGTCGGCATTAACCCATTATCCAAGCTGTATCCCTGCCTGCATGCCTTGCAGGGGGAGACACCAGGATGACGACCACTGGTGGTAAGGATGATGAGAATGAGGGCTAACACTTTGGGTTTTCCCACAAGGCATGGTGTGAGTAATGCAAATGCTGTGAGTTCTGTGTTGGCCTCTTTCTCCTTCACCAGACTGCAGCGTGTATTGTTGTTTGGTTGATTAGTAAAAGTAATTATTAGAGACAGAGCACTATGTCGACTCTTCTGTACACTGTAAAGTCCCACTTCTATTGCTGCTGTAGTTGACCTTAGGGGCTGAATTCTCACATTGTAAAGTAGGTGTAAACCTCACTTTGGGTGGGTAACTGGTTAAAGTAACCCATAATTATAGATAAGACTACCCAGGCCCCACACAGAGTGTGACATTGCACTCCATATGTTTTATGGAAATATGCTTATAAGTGTGAATATGATGTAACTGGAATATGCTTTATGCAAAAGGTCTCTTGTAAGGTATCATTACAAAGCTTATAATCTACTGAATATATTCCTCCTATTTGTATGTATGTATCATTCTTGTATCTGAAGCTAGAAATGTGAAGTATAACTCTAAGGTCCTATTGTAATTATGCAAGGTGTGGGCCATTAATGGTGGTTTGGAAGCTTGATGGCTCCCATTGACTAGGACAACTGGTTGTAAATGATCTGTTTACTTGCAAACCTTTCTGGGTGCATGCAGGCCAGCCCTGGAAGAATGGAGGCTGGGATCTCACAGGATACTGGAATCCATCTTAAACCTGGTGCTTAACCATTTAGAAGGAGGGGTGGGGACTCGGAGAGACAAAAGATTCCCACCTTGTGTCAAAGATATAAAAGGGGGTTGAACAAAACAAAGGGGGCTGCCAGTCATGAGAACACCTCTAGTTTCTACCTAAGATGTCTGCTGGAGCTAACAAAGACTGTACCAGGGGAAAGGATTGGGCCCAGACTAGGAAGGAGTCTAGTCTGTGAAAGAAGCTTATTGGAACATCTCTGAGGCTGAGATTTTACCTGTAATCAGTTACTTAATGTATTAGGCTCAGACTTGCGTGGTTTTGCTTTATTTTTGCTTGGTGACTTACTTTATTCTGTCTGTTATTATGTGAAACCACTTAAATTCTACTTTTTATTCTTAATAAAATCACTTTTGTTTATTAATAAACCCAGAGTAAGTGATTAATACCTGGAAGAGCAAACAGCTGTGCAGCTCTATCAGTGTTATAGAGGGCAGACAATTTATGAGTTTAACCTGTATAAGCTTTATATAGAGTAAAACGGATTTATTTGGGATTTGGATCCCATTGTGAGCTGGGTATCAGGGTGCTGGAGATAGGTGACTTGCTGAGCAGTTTTTGGTTAAAGTCTGCAGCTTTGGGGGCGTGGACCAGACCTGAGTCTGTGTTGCAACAGGCTAGCATGCCTGGCTTAACAAGGCAGGGTTCTGGAGACCTGAGCTGGCAGGGAAAACAGGCTCAGAGGCAATTAAAGGATCATCACAGATAACTATTCAAACATGAACGACAGTGCAATGCTGTGGCGAAAAGTATCACAACTATGGTAAGTTTAGTAACTGTTTTTTTCCTTTTTCAAGTGATTGCACATGTCCATTCCACTGCCGGTGACTCACAAGCAGTCCCATGTGGAGGTGGGTGCGGAGTCTATTTGAACAGGGATTGGAGGACCACTTGTCCAAATTTAGCATCTCTAGAGTGTTGAGAGATTGTATAGTGAGAGGCAAACAAGTGACATGATGACCTGATTGCTGCTTTACAAATGTCTAATATGGGCATGTGAGCCAAAAATGCCACAGAGGATGCTTGGGATCTAGTTGAATGACCCAATTCTGTCTCTGGTGGCTTCATGTTACCCAACTGGTAACCCAGGTGAATGCAACTGGTATCCATTATGAAATCCTTTGCGTGGAAATCTCACTTCCCTTCATTCTGTGCACAAATGCAACAAACAATTGAAATGAAGACCTGAAAGATTTAGCCCATTCCAGATAAAATGCTAATGCTCTTCTAAGGTCTAGAGTGTGCAGTCTCTCCTCTCCCTTATTAATGTGAGGCTTTGGGAAAGTCAGCAAGAAAATTGCTTGGTTAATATGAAAAGTGGAGAACACTCTCGTAAGAAAATTTGGATGGAGGGGACGAAGGCAGACATTAGCCACATAAAAAAAGTATAGGAATGATCTGATATTAACGCTCTCAGCTCCCCTGCTCTCCTGGCCGATGTATGGCTACTAAAAATGAAAAGTGCAACAGAAAGCGAATCACTAGCGGTTTGAAGGGGGGACCCATCAGCTTTGTTAAGACTGAATTCAAGTGCCACAGTGAAATAGGACTCTGTACACGTGGAAACAATCTGTCTAAATCCTTTAAAAATCGTATGGCCCTCAGGGTTGAAAAGCCAATATAGCAGCTTGAATAGGGTACACCTGGCAAATTGCCAATCACTGATGTTTCAGATACAAAAGATAGTCCAGCATATGCTGAATAGAAGCAAGAATAGATGAGACCGCTTTCAGCCTCAACCAGGTGGAAAAGCTCTTCCACTTAGCAAGGTAAGTTGTCCTTACTGATGTTTTTCTACTATTCAGCAGTACCTCCTGCACCTCTCTGGAGCTGGACTCCTCTGCTGTTAGCCATGAAGACCCCAGGCTGTCAGGTGAACGGCCTAAAAGTTGCGGTGGAGGAGAGGCCATGAATGAGTGAAACTAGGCCTGTGTGAAGTGTAAGTAATAGTGGGAGACTGATTCAGAGGTCCAAGAGCTATGAAAACCTGTGCTGATAGGGCCATTCCAGGGCGATCAGTATAAGACTGGCCTCGTTGTCTTTGAACTTGCACAGAACTCTGAGCAGAAGAGGGATGGGGGAAGGGGGGCGGGAAGCGTACAGCAGATCCTCTGACCACTGCTGAAGAAAAACATCCATAAATTAACCTGGGCTGTGTCCTGCTCTGGAGCAGAACTGGTAACATTTTGTGTTGTCCTCTCTTGCAAACTGATCCACTTGGTGAGTTTCCCAGAGCTGCAGAATGGACCTTGCTACATCTGGGTGAAGGGACCACTTGTGATTGATAAACAACCTGTTCAGGTGATCTGCCAGCGTACTCTGAGCCCCTAGGTGGGCGGCCACTTTCAGAAGAATAGAGTTGCTGATGCAGAAGTCCCAAAGCAGGATTGCTTTCTGACAGGAGCAGGCTCCTCCCTACTTGTTTACATAAAACATGGAGAACATATTGTCCATCAGCACCAATACTTCCCTGCCCCTTATGTGAGGAAGGTACGCCATTCAAGCTAAACAGATAGCCTGTAGCCCCCTGATGTTTATCTGTAGACAGATCTTGAGGAGACCACAGACGTATCTGCAGGGATCCCAAGTGAACCCCCACCTGGATCTGAGGCATCCGTGACTAGGGTAAGAGATTGTCAAGGTGGGACAAAAGGAACTCCATTGTGGACATTGATCGGGTCTATCCGCTTGGTACACAGATTAACGTCTATGTGGTGCCTTCTTGGAGGATACACCTCTGCTACCCAGCCCTGAGGGCGTCCAAGACACAGTTTGGTGTACTGCACTGTGTAAGTGTACACTGCCACATTCCCCTGAAGCCTTAAACAACTTTTCCCCGTGGTAAACGGATAAGCCTTATGTCCAGAATGAGGCTTCACATTGTAAGAAGCTTTGCCTATGGTGGTAAAGCCAGGTCCTCTCCAATAAATTCTACTTTCTGGACTGGAGACAAGACTGACTTGTCTGAGTTGATCAGGAGGTCTAGTGTGTTGAAGGTAGATTGGATTATGCAAATGCTGGGCACCATCTGTGACCTGGATCAACCAATTATCAGCCAGGGCTCCATGTATTCCCTTACTTGCATGACTACCTTCTGAAAGAATGCTGCTACTGCCTCAAGCACTTTGTAAGAACACATGGTGCAGCCAAGAGATTGAAGGGGAGAACTGTGAACTGAGAATGGCGGCCACTGACAGGGTATCTCCTAAACATTCTGTGGCTCTGATGAATTTCCAGGGGAAATTGGGCATCCTTTAAGTCGAGAGCAGCATACCAGTCCCCCAGCTCCAGTGGAGGAATAGTGCAAGTTTGAATGACCATCTGGAATTTTGAATTTTTCATGAATTTGTTTACCCGCCTTAAATCTAAAATAGGCCTGGAGATCCCTTTTTGCTTACAGGCTCAGAGGGGTATTGGGAGTAAAACCCCTTTCTCCTGAATAAAGGAAGGACTTCCACTATAGCTCCTGCAAGGAGAGAGGTGATTGTGTAATACTGTCTTATGAGAGGGGTAGAAATAAAATGGAGCATGTATCCCATTTCCATCATGCTTCGAACCCACCAATCTGCTGTGATGTGGGGCCAAGCAAGAAGGAATTGGACAGGCAGTTTGCAAAAACTGAAAAAGAAAAAGACGACACTCAGAACTGGTATTCTGCTCTCGACCTGCCCGTCAAAAAGAGCTCTTGGAAGATGCTGCCTGCCTTGATGAACAAGCAGCTGCAGAGCAGAGGCCAGCAATGGTCATTGTTTGTAACCTCTGGTCCTTCTCCTTGGGAGGTCTTGGGCTCGAGGAGCAAACCACTGGGACTGATGAGAGCAGAATACATTCCGCTTCAGTGCTGGAGTGTAAACATCCAGGGATTTCAGGGCTGCTTTGAGACTATGCAGAGTTTCGTCTGTCTTTTCTGAAAAGAGCGACAGCCCTTCAAAGGTAAGTCCTGAACTGTCTGTTGCACCTTTGGGGGGAGGCCAGAAGAGTGTAATCAGGACAAGTGCCTCATTGTAATAGAGGCCATGCTGCAGAATCTGCTGTATCAACACCCATGCGCAGAGCTGTTCTGGTAACCAACTTGCCCTCTGTAGCGAAGCGCGACTCACCGGCGCGGCACCTCCTGCTGTCGTCCTGGGAATTAGCTCTCCAGTGTATGGAGCGCCCCTACTGGCCGGTGTCTCGCCTGCCACTGGCCCCCACATCTCTCCCAGACCCCGGGTGCCTCCTATCCTGGGGTTCTTGCCCCCTGGCAGTCCCCACCTCTAGGTCTCCCCTCCCAGGGGAACCCCAACCCTCTATTCCCACCTTGCCTCAGTGGCTACTGCCAGTCATCATCTAGCCCCCTTTCCCTGGGGCAGACTGGAGTCTGTAAATTGCTCATCACTGGCAGGGGGTGGGTGGCAGGGTGGACCTGCTGCCTCTCCTAACCCCGGGCTGCACCTTTGCAACCCTAATACCTGCTTTAGGTCTTCACCAAGGCCTGAAGCCTGGGGAGTTGCCAGGTTGGAGCTCCCCAGCTCCTCCTTCCTTTCCCCAGCACCGCTCTGTCCCAAGTATCCTTCTTTCCCAGGCAGCCAGGTCCTTCTCTCTCAAGAGCTAGAGAGAGCCTGACTCAGTCCCTGCTTCACAGCCCTTTTATAGGGTCACCTGTGGCCCAATTGGACGTGGCCCCAGCTGTGGCTGCCTTCCCAATCAGCCTATTCTTATTGGCTCTCAGCCCCAGCCCTCTCCAGGGGCTGGCTTTTAACCCTTTCAGGGCTGGAGCGCGGTGAGTGCCCCGCTACACCCTCCTTTACTAAGGACTGGAACTCCGGATTCCTCTCATCTGGGAGCTTGTAACTGAGCTTCAAAACAGTGTCCAAAGGGTGAAATTGTAACACCCCAGTAAAGCTTGCTGGTTTGCAATATAAATCTGTAATCCACCTGTGGAATAAAGCTTCCATGCAAATAAATCCAGCTTCTTGTCCTCTCCTTTATAGAGTTGGTGCCTGGCGCCCTCATCTTTCTTTTTCAGTGGCTGGTACCACTAAAGGGAGCCTGGAGGGGGATGGTTATATAGGTCCTTGAACCCCTGGGTGGGTACATAGTACTTCACTCTTTTTGCAGTCAGAGCAGGGAAGCCAAGGTCTGCCAGAGCAGTGGTTTTCAACAGTCATTTGTGGACCCCTAAAAAATTTCAAATAGAGGTGCGGACTCTCTTGGAAATCTATTGTCTATATATAGTTAAAATCTGTTCAGTCAATGTTCAAAGTTCTTGATGCCAGTAGATGGAGCCAGCTGAGGTAGCTACAGGGAAGCTATTGATTGGTGTGATAGAATACACCCATGTTCACACCCTCTTGTAATAATCTTTGTATAAGGTACGCTCATCATTTGAAAACTCATAACTTGCTGATCAGTAATATCATAGAATCATAGAAGATTAGGGTTGGAAGAGACCTCGGAAGGTTATCTAATCCAACCCCCTGCTCAAAGCAGGACCAAACCCAACTAAATCATTCCAGCCAGGACCTTGTCAAGCTGGGCCTTAAAAACCTCTAAGGATGGAGATTCCACCACCTCCCTAGGTAACCCATTCCAGTGAAACAGTGTTTCCTAATATCCAACCTAGACCTCCCCCACTGCAACTTGAGACCATTGCTCCTTGCTCTGTCATCTGCAACCACTGAAAACAGCCAAGCTCCATCCTCTTTGGAACCCCCCTTCAGGTAGCTGAAGGCTGCTATCAAATCCCCCCCTCACTCTTCTCTTCTGCAGATTAAACAAGCCCACTTCCCTCAGCCTCTCCTCGTAAATCATGTGCCCCAGCCCCCTGATAATTTTCGTTGCCCTCCGCTGGACTCTCTCCAATTTGCCCACATCCTTTCTGTAGTGGGGGGCCCAAAACTGGACACAATACTCCAGATATCGCCTCACAAGTGCCGAATAGAGGGGAATAATCACTTCCCTCAATCTGCCGGCAATGCTCCCACTAATGCAGCCCAATATGCTGTTAGCCTTCTTGGCAAAAAGGGCATATTGCTGACTCATATCCAGCTTCTCATCCACTGTAATCCCGTCTTTTTCTGCAGAACTGCTGCTTCGCTACAGGCTGGGGATTGACTGGCTGTGTACGGGATTCTTCCTTTCTAACCTCATCAGATTTATTTTGGCCCAATCCTCCAATTTGTCTAGGTCACTCTGGACCCTATCCCTACCCTCCAGCAAATCTACCTCTCCCCCGAGCTTATTGTCATCTGCGAACTTGCTGAGGGTACAATCCATCCCATCATCCAGATCATTAATGAAGATGTTTAACAAAACCGGCCCCAGAACCGACCCCGGGGGTACTCTGCTTGATACCGGCTGCCAATTAGACATCGAGCCGTTGATCACTACCCATTGAGCCTGACAATCTAGCCAGCTTTCTATCCACTTTATAGTCCATTCATCCAATCCATACTTCTTTAACTTGCTCGCAAGAATACTGTGGAAGACCGTATCAAAAGCTTTGCTAATGTCAAGATATATCACGTTCACTGCTTTCCCCATATCCACAGAGCCAGTTCTCTCATCATAGAAGGCAATCAGGTTGGTCAGGCATGACTTGCCCTTGGTGAATCTATGCTGACTGTTCCTGATCACCTTCCTCTCCCCTCCAAATGGTTTCCTTGAGAACCTGCTCCATGATTTTTCTGTAGTTCCTATGTTCTCCTTCTTCCCTTTTTTAAAGATGGGCACTATATTTGCCTTTTTCCAATCGTCCGGGACTTCCCCCGATCGCCACGAGTTTTCAAAGATAATGACCAATGGCTCTACAATCACATCAGCCAATTCCCTCAGCACCTTCAGATGCATTAGATCCAGACCCATGGACTTGTGCATGTCCAGCTTTTCTAAATAGTCCTTAACCTGTTTTCGCCACTGAGGACTACTCGCCTCCTGCCCATACTGTTTTGCCCAGGACAGCAGTGTGGGAGCTGACCTTGTCTGTGAAGACCGAGGCAAAAAAAGCATTGAGCACTTCAGCTTTTTCCACATCATCTATCACAAGGCTGTCTCCCCTATTCATTAAGGGTCCCACACTTTTCTTGACCTTTTTCTTGTTGCTAACATACTTGTAGAAACCCTTCTTGTTACTCTTCACATCCCTTGCTAGCTGCAACTCCAGTTGTGTTTTGGCCTTCCTGATTATATCCCTGCATGCCCGAGCAATATTTTTATACTCCTCCTTAGTCATCTGTCCAAGTTTCCACTTATTGTAAGCTTCCTTTTTGTGTTTAAGCTCACCGAAGATTTCAGTGTTAAGTGTTAAGCCTGCCATATTTGCTATTTTTTCTGCACATCGGGATTGTTTGTTTCTGCGCCCTCAATAAGGCTTCTTTAAAATACAGCCAGCTTGGTAAAGTGTGATACCATAAAACAGCATGGTAAAGTGCACGTAGCAACATTATAGGTAAAGTTATGAACCTAAGCTGAAATCATGACTGAAGTATGTTTGCCAGGTAAGTCTGGGGAGTGGTTAAACCAGTGTCTCAAAGACCAAGGGCAAGCGGACACTGCAGCCAGGTGTCAACAAAGTGGATGGGCCATTACCTACAAAGTGGTCATTCTTTGGCCAGAAAGGGGGGCAGGGAAAAAGATCTGCATCTTAGCAAAGAGAAAGAATGGAGTCTCCTTCCTCCAGCAGACTGCCAGTCTCCTGGTTCTCAGCTGGAAATACTGTACTTTTCAAAGAGGGAATAAAACATACATACATTCATATATATATAATAAATAAATAAAAGAGGGGCAAATCCCAAGACACCTCTCTCTCTCCCAGTCTGTCTCTGGCATTGCACTGAAGACGACAAAGAAAAACAGTCACTGGACATTGGGAGAAAGGGCTCCTGACCTAAGGAGTTTGGTCAGTAATGCAGCTGGAACCGTATGATGAGAAACTTTGCTTTGAATCTAATAGAGTTTAAGTAAGCAGTAGAAAGCGTTATCTTTGCTATCATTTTTTAAAAACTATTTCTGACTTTTATCCCTCATTACTTGTACTCACTTAAAATCGCTCTCTTTCTAGTTAATAAATTTGTTTTATTGTTTCATCTAATGCACTGTGTAAACTGAAGTGTCTTATCAGATAAGCTGGTGTACATTATACCCTTAAGGGAATAACAAACAGTATTTCTGGACTTTGTCGGGGAGGGCTGAACACTGCAGAACATACATTTCTGGGGAAAGTTTGGGATTGGAAGTGTGTTGGGGTCACCGTGCAGTAATAATCAAGGCTGTTGAGAGCCCAGGTGTGGCTGGCAGGCTGCAGTTCACACAAGCATCTGGGAGTGACCGGCAGACTGGTGGCTATTTTAAAGCAGTCCACATTGGAGGTTACAGCAAGGCATTGCAAAGGCACCTCAGGTTACAGGGCAGGGGTGACACAGCCACTCCCTGGTCTGGATTGCACCCTGATATGCCACAGCGGTATCGATGCTCCTGACATCAGTAGATGAAGCCAGCTGAGGTAGCTGCAGGGATGCTACTGATTGGGCAGGAAGCCCCACAGGTTCCAAAAGGTCCACCAGTAAAGACCCAGTCCCCAACTATGCATAGTCCTGAGGTCCCTCCTATAAGCATCTTGCTGGTACTGAGGCAGAAACCACACTGGGCAGCGACACATCCCTCCTGATGGGACCAGCTACGATACATAGGATCCCACTTCAGAGTCTGATGAGGAAGAAACCTCTTCTTGTGGTCATGGCTGTACCCATTGGTAGCAGTGAAGAAGGCTCAGAATCTGAAGAAAGGGGAGCTGGGGAGATCATCTGTGGTTTTTCCTTGAAGGGTACAGCCCTAACTGGTACCCTGATGGCACAATCAGATGGAACTGCTTGGTGCAGGGGTGAAGGCACTGGAGGCAGTAGCTTGGGGGCCTGGAGAGGCTTTTGAATTGCTGGTGATGGCGACACAGAGATTTAACAACCCTCTCATAGCCTCAAATGCCTTAGGGGTAGACAGTACCAGGAAGATACACTGTGGTGCAAGGAGATGCCGACTAAGGTGCTTCGGGAGTCGGTCTCAACAGGCCTGCACTGAGCTCTGACGTCAACAAACTTCCCTGTTTAGAGGTATGCTTTAGTGAGTGCTTCCTCTTTGAATGCCCTCCCAAGTCTTTAGAAGAACTCATCCTCTTTACATCTGTCGACATGCCTCGTATCAACTCCAATTTCTGATGTCTCTGTTACTAGCGATGCTGATCTGTCTCTTGGTACTGGTTGCCCCGTGGTGAGTTGCTCCTGACCAACACTAAGGTGCTCGGTACCCAGACTGAGGCAGATGGCTCAGATGAAGGACACAGTGCCAGTTCCATCAGGAGACATTTTAAGCTGGCTGCCCTATCTTTTTTTTAGAATGAGGCTTAATGCCCTTACAGATGCCACACCTGTCACTCACATGAACTTAAGGCAGCTGGGGTGAGGGTCACTATTAGGCATTGCCTTGCTGCTAGAGTGTCAGGGCTTGAAACCCAAAGAGCATAGCATATCTTCGGTACTGGGGCTGGTACCCAAACTGGGTGCCAGAACCACACAAAGTAACAAAAACAATTCTTTTCTGTACTGACTATAGAGGGGTACTATTTACAGGTACTGAGTAGAGACTTGCAGAAGCAAGACCAGGGAGCTCCAACAACTGTCACAAGAGGTAGGAAGGAACTAAAGGGGGTCAGGGCAGTTCATCCCTTTATGCCTGCATAGTGTAGGTGCTCAGGTCGCCCCAACAGGTAACACTAACAGCTGAAACTCTCCTACACCTGTACATTGGAGCACACAAACACCTACAGTGGAATGGGCATTTGCAATCACTTGAAGAAAAGACGGTTACTCACCGTTGTAACTGTTGTTCTTCGAGATGTGTTGCTCATATCCATTCCATTAGGTGTGCGCGTGCCGCGTGCACGATCGTCGGAGAATTTTCTACCCTAGCAACACCGGCGGGTCGGCTGTGGAGCCCCCTAGAGTGGCGCCTTCATGGCGCTGAATATATACCCCAGCCGACCCGGCGCCCCCTCAGTTCCTTCTTGCCGGCTACTCCGACAGTGGGGAAGGGGGGCGGGTTTGGAATGGATATGAGCAACACATCTTGAAGAACAACAGTTACAACGGTGAGTAACCGTCTTTTCTTCTTCGAGTGCTTGCTCATATCCATTCCATTAGGTGACTCCCAAGCCCAACTTAGGTGGTGGGGTCGGAGTGAGACATTGCTGTGTGCAAAACCGCTGATCCGAAAGCAGCATCGTCCCTGGACTGCTGCACTAGCGCATAGTGAGCCGTAAACGTGTGGACTGATGACCAAACCGCCGCTCTACAAATGTCCTGGATCGGAACTTGCGCCAGGAAAGCAGTCGAGGAAGCTTGGGCCCTCGTGGAGTGAGCGGTGAGGTGCGGTGCTGAGACACCTGCTAGGTCATAGCAAGTCCGGATGCAAGACGTAATCCAGGAGGATAGGCGTTGTGAGGAGACCGGTGAGCCTTTCATTCGGTCGGCCACTGCAACGAAGAGTTGCGTCGTCTTTCTAAAGTGCCTTGTGCGGTCAATATAGAAAGCCAGGGCCCTGCGTACGTCCAGAGAATGCAAACGTTGATCCTGGCGAGTAGCATGTGGTTTAGGATGAAAGACCGGGAGAAATATATCCTGGTTGATATGAAACGGAGAAACCACCTTAGGGAGAAAGGCAGGATGTGGACGAAGCTGCACTTTATCCTTATGGAAAACTGTGTAAGGGGGCTCGGATGTAAGCGCCCTGAGTTCAGAAACGCGCCTTGCTGAGGTGATGGCTACGAGGAAGGCTGTCTTCCAGGATAAGTACAAAAGTGAACAGGTGGCCAGTGGCTCGAATGGAGGACCTGTGAGCTTGGAGAGAACCAGGTTGAGGTCCCACGTCTGAACGGGCTGACGTTGTTGTGGGTACATCCGGTCTAAGCCCTTGAGGAATCTAACGACCATCGGGTTAGAGAATACCGAAGACGCGAGTTCCCATGGGTGAAAAGCCGATATAGCGGCCAGGTGAACTCTAATTGAAGATATCGCCAACCCCTGCTGTTTTAGGGAGAGGAGATATTCCAAAATGAGAGGAATGGGTGCCTGCAACGGGGACATGGCTCGTTGTTCGCACCAACAGGAGAACCGCTTCCACTTGGCCAGGTACGTGGTGCGTGTTGAGGGCTTCCTACTGCTCAGCAGAATCTGTTGGACAGAGTGCGAGCATTGCTGCTCTGCCTGGGTGAACCATGGAGCAGCCACGCCGTGAGGTGGAGTGATTGCAGGTCGGGGTGACGCAGCCGGCCGTGGTCCTGAGAGATGAGATCCGGACATAATGGAAGCGGGATCGGTGTCTGAACCGAGAGTTCCAACAGTGTGGTGTACCAATGTTGTCTCGGCCACGCTGGAGCGACCAGAATTACCTGTGCCTGGTCTCTGCGCAATTTGAGCAGTACCTTGTGGACCAGAGGAAACGGAGGGAAGGCATAAAACAGGTGGTCTTTCCAGGGAAGGAGAAACGCATCCGAGAGGGAGCCCGGAGCTCGACCTTGTAGGGAGCAGAACACGTGGCACTTCCTGTTGTCTCGAGATGCAAACAGGTCTATCTGGGGAAACCCCCACTTCTGGAAGACGGAATGTATGATGTCCGGACGGATAGACCACTCGTGCGTCTGGAAGGACCTGCTGAGTCGGTCCGCTAAAGTGTTCTGGACTCCAGGGAGGAACGATGCCGTGAGATGGATTGAGTGGGCAATGCAGAAGTCCCACAGGCGAATGGCCTCTTGGCATAGAATTGACGAACGTGCTCCTCCTTGCTTGTTGATGTAAAACATGGCCGTGGTGTTGTCGATGAGAACTAACACACAGCGGCCACGTAGGAGATTGAGAAATGCCTGGCACGCCAGGCGCACCGCCATCAGTTCCCGAACATTGATGTGCAGGGCTAGCTGGGGTGCAGTCCACAGGCCCTGGGTATGGTGTTCGTTGAGATGGGCGCCCCAACCCAGAGATGAAGCGTCTGTGACCAGGTGCAGAGAGGGTTGTGGGGCGTGAAATGGCATCGCCTTGCAGACCACATTGTGATCTAGCCACCAGGTGAGGGAGGTCAGGACCGAGTTCGGGACCGTGACCACCATGTTCAGGCTGTCCCGATGTGGGCGGTATATTGACGACACCCAGGTCTGGAGTGGGCGAAGCCGAAGTCTGGCATGCCTGGTTACGTATGTGCAGGAGGCCATGTGACCCAGCAGGGTAAGGCACGACCTCACCGTGGTAGTTGGGAAGGCCTTGAGCCCTTGAATGAGGCTCGTGATGGTGCCAAAGCGGTTGTCTGGCAGGATGGCTTGTGCACGTCTGGAGTCTAGGACTGCGCCGATGAATTCTATTCTCTGGGTAGGTTCTAGAGTGGATTTGTCCTTGTTGAGTAGGATGCCCAACTCGTTGAATGTGTGCACTATTATGTGGACGTGAGCTCGAACTTGCTCTTTGGTGCGACCGCGTACCAGCCAGTCGTCTAGGTACGGGAACACCTGTATCCCTTGCCGACGAAGGTACGCTGCCACGACAGCCATACATTTCGTGAACACTCTTGGGGCCGAGGATAGGCCGAAGGGAAGGACTGCAAATTGGTAGTGCACCGTGCTTACCACGAATCGCAGGAAGCGTCTGTGAGGTGGGTAAATTGCGATGTGAAAGTATGCGTCTTTCATGTCGAGGGCGGCGAACCAGTCTCCAGGATCGAGGGAAGGGATAATGGCCCCCAAAGAGACCATGCGGAACTTCAACTTTACTACGAATTTGTTGAGTCCGCGCAAGTCCAAGATGGGTCGCAGACCTCCTTTGGACTTGGGAATGAGGAAGTACCGGGAATAAAATCCCCTGCCCCTTAACTCTACTGGAACCTCCTCTATGGCCCCCATAGCAAGGAGCGTAGAAACTTCCTGTATAAGAAGTTGCTCGTGAGAAGGGTCCCTGAAGAGGGACGGGGAAGAAGGGGGGGAGGAGAGGGGGATTGAAGAAAACTGGATAGCGTATCCCTTGTCCACCGTGCGAAGGACCCAACGGTCCGAAGTTATAAGGGACCAAGCACGGTGGAAATGGGAAAGGCGATCCCGAAAGGAGGGGGCTGGATCCTGGGGGATGACTGGGGCGCCGTCCTCGACCGCACCTTCAAAAGTTCTGCCTGGGGCCTGAAGGTGGTCTCGGTGGCCCCTGGTTCTGACCGGGTTGAGGGCCGGTCCACCTTCTTCTACCACCTCGCCCTCGCCTCCGGGCCGAGTCCTGTCTCTGACGAGGCAGGGGGGGGGGGGGGGGGTAGAAGCGCTGAGGCTGCGGCCTGAATGGCCTGCGCTGAGGGCCCGCAACATGCATCCCCAGGGAGCGCATGATTGTTCTCGAGTCCTTGAGGCTCTGCAGACGAGAGTCCGTCTTGTCCGAGAACAAACCATGTCCCTCAAAGGGCAGATCCTGTAGGGTTTGCTGCAGCTCCGGAGGCAAACCCGAAACCTGAAGCCAGGAGATCCTCCGCATAGCGATACCCGAAGCCAGGGTCCTCGCAGCCGAGTCCGCTATGTCCAGGGAGGCCTGTAAGGAGGTCCGAGCCACCTTCTTACCCTCCTCTACCAAGGCCCCAAACTCTTCCCTGGACTCTTGGGGAACCAATTCCTTGAACTTCCCCATAGAGTTCCAGGAATTAAAGTTATAGCAGCTCAGGAGCGCCTGCTGGTTAGCCGCTCTAAGTTGCAGCCCTCCGGCTGAATAAACTTTACGGCCAAACAAATCGAGGCGCTTAGCCTCCTTCGATTTGGGCGCTGCGGCCTGTTGACCGTGGCGCTCCCTTGCGTTCACTGATGCCACCACCAGTGAACACGGCTGGGGGTGGGTATACAAGTACCCGTAGTCTTTGGACGGAACAAAGTATTTCCTTTCCACCCCTCTCGCTGTGGGTGGGATAGAGGCAGGCGTTTGCCATATCGTAGTTGCATTCGCTTGTATCGTGCGGATCAGGGGTAACGCCACCCTCGATGGGGCATCCGCTGCAAGGATATTCACGATGGGGTCCTGCACCTCCACTATCTCCTCCGCCTGCAGGTCCATATTACGGGCCACCCTACGCAGGAGATCCTGGTGAGCCCGAAGATCTATTGGAGGTGGACCTGAGCACGATGTGCCCGCCACTGCCTCATCCGGAGAGGAAGAGGAAGATGCCTCCGGTGGTACGGGATCCAAGGGAGGGTCCTGGTCTCCCTGCTCCTGGGCCGGAGCATCACCTGCGCTTGGGTCCAGGACGTCAGGTGGTGCAGACACGGAAGCCTCCATGCCCCCTGGCGGAGGCCGAGAGATGGTGGACTCCGGGGCCCTTCTAACGGAGTGGCCCGAGCGAGAGGTCGAAGCTATTGGAGCCCCTTGGGCCTGATGGTACGCCCACGGGGTCCAGAACGACCAGTGAGATGGGCCATGAGCAGGGTCCTCTGCTACCTCCTGCCAATGGCCTATGTCCTGCTCCTCGGCTTGTCCCTGAGGGGGGTATGCCGATCTCGATACGTCCTCAGAGGAGCGGGACACCGATCTCGATGGCCATGGCAGTGCCGAGTGCGTCGAGACGAATCCCGTGGGATGCGGTGCCGCACGGTGCCGGTCCGGAGATGTTCTATCTCCACGCGGTGCCGGCGATCGGTGCCGGGACCGCGACCGGTGCCGGGAGTCGGATCTGGACCTCGACGATGACCTAGAGTAGGCCCGGTGCCGGGAGCGGCCTCTCGACGTCGAGCGTCGATCGTGGCGGTGCCGAGAACTACGTCTCGACGTTGATCGGTGCCGACGATCATAGCGGTGCCGAGACGTAGAGCGGTGCCGCGTCGAAGATCTTGGCCGCGAGTACGACCGGTGCCGAGGTGATATTCGGCGCCGGGACTGCGAGCGGCGTGGGGACCTGCTTCGGGACCTGGACCGGTGCCGTGGTTCCAGCCCTTGCGATGGAGGGCGCATCAAGGCAGGTTTCCCTCTAGAATGGACCGGACGAGTCAACGGTGCCGTCGGTGCCGGTGGTTGAGGCGGTGCCGGCTCCGTGAGAGCTATCAAGTCTCTCGCCGCCGTGAAGGTCTCTGGAGTCGACGGGAGGCACTGTATCACCGCCGGTCTCGGTGGAGACGCTATCTGCACCGGACTCAACGGCCTCGGAGCCGGAGTCGACGGTGCTGGAGTCACCTGTTTTCGGTGCTCCACAGGCGGACGCGGCTCTACCCCCGGCACTGGGGGAGCCGGCGTCTTCGGCACGGAGGTTCCCGTCTTATGGGCTTTTTTATGCCCCGGGGATAATGACCGGCGCCGAGGCACTTGTTGTGCTTGCGGTGCCGACGAGGTCCGGTGCCGGGGAGGCTTGTCCGACGCCACTCGCGTGGTCGGCAAGGCCGGTGCCGCCGGGGCACTGCGCACCGAGGTGCTAGGTGCCGGGGCCTGACTCGTTTCCGGACTAAGTGCCGCCTCCATAAGGCGCACTGCTTGAAGCCGGGAGCGTTGGGCATGAGCCCGGCCCCGCGGCCGGGGGAGAAAGGGGGAGACGACCCCCTTAATCCCCTGAACTACTATAACAACTAGAACAAACGAACAATTTTTAAAAACTATTTAACTATTTAACTATAAACAACTAGAACTAGAACTATAACTGTGAATAACTAACTAGGGAGAGTGGAGAACAGCTATGCCGCGCTCCACAGTTCCAACGACCATCAGGGGCGGTAAGAAGGAACTGAGGGGGCGCCGGGTCGGCTGGGGTATATATTCAGCGCCATGAAGGCGCCACTCTAGGGGGCTCCACAGCCGACCCGCCGGTGTTG
Organism: Malaclemys terrapin pileata; assembly: GCF_027887155.1. Lineage (NCBI taxonomy): Eukaryota > Metazoa > Chordata > Testudines > Emydidae > Malaclemys > Malaclemys terrapin. The sequence goes on along the minus strand of NC_071511.1, from coordinate 53,189,106 downwards.
CTAGGGTAGAAAATTCTCCGACGATCGTGCACGCAGCGCGCGCACACCTAATGGAATGGATATGAGCAAGCACTCAAAGAAGAACTGGCGTTTACCTGTATTGCCTCCCAGGATACTCTTGGATCCGAAATGTGATTAAACTGCAGGGGCAGCATGCGACTGCATATGTACATGCCTATCTGTTGTAAATGAGGGTAGGTTTGTGTCAGTTTTCTCCCTCCCTACATGCACACTGCAATCAAAATCTCACTTTAACAGGTCTGCGGACCCTAGCATGAGAAAGTAGAAACATTTCCCCATGCTTACCTGAAAATTTCCTTTCTCTCAGCAGTAAGGTCCATAGATCCAGACCAGACACAAAGCAGATCATTCTTAATTACAAACTGGGACCCCAATTCAAGATTTAAGTCACTAAGAAATTTTGAAGTTCCTGTTAAGCTCTGCAGAACATAACTGTAATATCTTTCAAGTGTTCTGGAAGTGAATTCTGAACTAGTCTACTGACCATACAACTATCCTTTGCTGAGCAAGTTCTCAAACTGGCTAGGTTTTCAGGGCTGGGGCAAATCCCACTGCCAGGGACTGACAACTCTGGTTCTGCCTCCTTTGGCGGAAGTAGGCAGAGGGCCCACTGGAATGGATCTGTAGACCTTATTATTAGAAGTTTTCAGGCAAACGGATACATTTTCCCCTTCCATACTGAACTCTCTGATTCCTAGGAGGGGGGCTGATCTTTCATTCTGTATCAGCATCTCTGCATTTGCTTAGCTCCAACTAGAGATCACATCAACAACCTTTAAAGAAGCAAACTACTGACCTGTGACTCTTGTTCATCAAACAGCAGCTTCCAAGTGTCTGGATCCAAGTCAATAGCAAGGGTGGCATAGGCTGTAGGACAGAAAAATGAGTCAGGGTTGCTGTCAGCATGCTACTGAAGGGAGAGCTAAGAGTTACAGAGGATACTTACAGTTCAGTTTTAGAAGTTTCCCCTCTGTTGTAATTGAGTTTATCTCAGAAGTCCCATAGGAATTCACAAGGCTAAAGGCGAACAGATGCTTCTTGTGATGCTGCCCTTCCTTCCCCAGCAAATCATGTGCACAGCCCTCTGACTGGCAGGAATCTGTTTCTGAGGCCTTTTCCCTGCCCTCCTCATCTCCATCCTGATGTTCCATCTCTTCAACTGGCGAAAATTAAAACAAGTACAATATTGCATGCTCTGTAGCCTTTACAGAGACACAAGTACCTCACTGAGAACCATGCTGTGTGAGCTCGTTACGAGAGGCACACTGCTTACATGACACACAAATGCCAGTAAAGATGTGGCAGAAGCTGCTTTACAACAAACTAACTAAAAACAGTAGATTCACACTTTAAAGAAGAAATTTGCATTTGCTAATCAGTTGCACCTGAAAGGCGTTTTTTTCCTGTTAAGGGATCTAGGTAATACAACCTGGGTTTTATCATCTCAGATTCCAAGACTCTAAAGGGGACCATTGTGATCACATAGTCTTTTACCTCCTGTATTACACAGACACGGGGACTTCCCTGAATTAATTCCTCTTTGAACTAGAGCAGAACTTTAGAAAAACATCCAATCTAGATTTGAAAGTTGCCAATGATTGAAAATCTCACAGGTAGGTCATTGCAACCTCCACAGCCCCATCCCCTTTCAAATCCATTCAAAATGCTGGGGCTAATTCTCTGCCTGACACATAATTCAGACCACATCAGTCCCCATGAATCTGTTCTTTGGGGAGAAGTTGCGTGGAAGAAAGAACAATGGATGCTGGTTGGAGAAGAGGGAAAGCCGTGATCAAGAGTGGGATCATTAGTGCACTGAAGGGGACAGAGGGGCTAATTTGTAAAGGGTCCTGAAGGTAAGGACAAAACAGGTATTTTGTTCCTGTGAAGAACACTAGGTGGACACTGGGCTACAAGTCATGCCAGTTAGCACAGCTGATAGTATGCTCCAGCAATGTCCCAACAGAGGAGTGGCAGGTGTTCAGTGGGGTCTGTCCACTGAGATGGGTAGGTCCAATGGAGGTAGCTCCCTTTCTCTAAAGCAAGGCAGCATGTGTCTTGTTTTAAGTTCTTCCATATCCCCTGTTCCCACGGTTACTCTCATGGCAGCACAGCAGGATCCTCTTGTGGCAGCGTCTCCACAGAAGTGCAAATGTGGAGCAGGCTGCAGGGCTCTGCCCAGGCATGAGCCCCTGTAGCTTTAGACTGCAGGGCTCTGGGCACCCTCTCACTTGATTACACCACAGTGCCCTCACAAGACCCCTCCCTTTTCCTCCTGCTGCTCAGCCACCTGCTCTAATGCCATTAGAACATTTGATAGAGATCAGGGACAGGAGACTACTAGTGTAGCAGAAGACTAATGCACTACACCTGGTTCTTCAAATACACAAATTTGACATACTGCACTGTGTAAACCAGAGGAGTTTGAGATTTTGTGGGCCACTGTCATCACACATGCAGATAAGAAGCCCTCTCCAATAATGTGATTCAATCACAGTGTAGAACCAAACATTCCATTAAAGTCCACAATCCACAACAATAATGCAATAAAGCAGAAAATTAAAGGCTGATAGAGGTAGGTCTGAATGACCTTCTAGCAAAGCTTCTCCAATCCAAATGATTACATTTTACCTTCGCAGCCACGACTGGAGCCATTGCAGATCCCACTGTCCAGGCATACACTAGAATATTCTTTTGTCAGAGGAAATTTAATGTAGTGGCTAAACAAAGAAAATGTATTCTTGTTAGGACATTCATGTTGGTGCCCCAATGCCAGAATGCCTGGATCCCCTACATCAGTGGTTCTCAACCAGGGGTGTGTGCGCCCCTGGGGGTACGCAGAGGTCTTCCAGGGGATACATCTAGATATTTGCCTAATTTTACAACAGACTACATAAAAAGCAGTAGCGAAGTCAGTACAAACTAAAATTTCACACAGACGACTTGAATACAATGCTCTATATACTAGACACTGAAATGTAAGTGCAGTATTTATATTCCAATTGAGTTATTTGATAATTATATGGTAATAATGAAAACGTAAGCAATGTTTCAGTACTAGTGTGCTGTGACACTTTTGTATTTTTATGTCTGGTTTTATAAACAAGTCGTTTTTAAGTGAGGTGTACCTTGGGGTACACAAGACAAATCAGACTCCTGAAAGGGGTGCAGTCATCTGGAAAGGTTGAGAGCCACTGCTGTACATCAATTAAAGACAATGAACAAGTGGCCACAAAACCAAATCAAAACAAACCACCATGTACAGCAGCCCTGGCTTCAACAGGAGCAAACTCAGGTTAACAGTGTTTTTGAAAATCCCACCCAAAAGCCTTTACAGTTTTATCTCTGCAACGGATGATAGTAAAGGGAATATCATTATAACATGCGCCAATTGCCAGTATATCTGAACATTTTAATGGGGGCCTCTGTATGTACACACACACATACTTATTTTTCTTCCTTCTTTTCCTCTGGGGAGGGTGTGGAAGAAGGAAGGTGGGGGTAAGTCTTTCAGTCTCAGCCCCATTTCTTTTGATTTTTGTTTTTTTTACCCTTCTCTTTCATGAAGTCTTTTGCCTTCAGCTGAAGGAGGCAGACATTGTGGCAACATCCTTGTTGAAAGAAAACAACTAGAAAATTAAAGTAGAGGAGCCAATCAGAGCAGAGAGATTATAGCAATCAATTGGAGTAGAGAGTTGCCTTAATTATCATAAAGTGATCATGCAAGTCCCTTCACTCTGAATGGCTAATGGTGGCCTGTCAGCCAGAGAAAACAAGGGTTTACATACAGCTTAGTTATTAAGAAATAACCACTGCAGAAATCATGCCCATCAGAGGGAGCATGGTAACAGGGAAAAGCTGTGGAGCTCTGGGCCAGAAACTGGGCAGCCTCCTGCCCTCAGAGGGGTTGAGACAGACTCACTACAGTATAACCGCATGAGCGACTACTAGAATTTTGTATAAACATCCGCACTACCATGCCTGTACTTACCCAATCTGTTCCAAAACAACATTGTACAAGTGATCCAGAGTGAGCTTGTGTTTGGGCACAGAGATTAGCAGTGGCTGCCCACAAAGAACAGTCCCCGAAGAAGTGCTGGACTGTCTTATTCTCTTTTCTCTGAAGTATACAGAAAGAGTGATGCACTCAGCGCCATCCTCACTTGACTTGCAAACTTCATATCTGTTTGAAAGAAAGAAATGGGTGAGTTCTACCCCTACAGCACAGTGGGCAGAAGCAATACTAATTAACTCTAGCAAGGGTTCTACAAAAGATTCACACTTGGGAAGGACAAGAGGGGTTCTCAAACTTTTGCCATGTTATGGACCACACCTTACCAGAGAGATTCTCTCATGGACCCCTCCCACGCACTGAGATTGTGCTGACTGCTATCCCTGCCACTTTGCCCAGAGCCCAGCTCATCACTGCTGTCTCCCTTGCCTCCTGCAGAACACTGCTGTGGTGACTACAGATACTGTTTATGTTAAAATGCACCATTAGGAAAATACGTCTCTAGTGTGATAAAAGTTTTGCCCCTTGTGAAAAAAGTTAACCACACCATCTCCTTCATCTAGCCACATAACAAACAGCATATATTCCTTGACAAATCCTTCTGGTTGCCCCCTCGCCCCCACACAAAAAAAATCAACATTTACCTCAGCCTTATCCAAACTGAGCCTCAGAAGGCCAGCCCTCTTCCAGACTTCAATCTCATACAGACCTTGGGTCCTTTGTTCAACTGCACAAGCAGGTTCAGAAGTAATGGGGACACAGAGCTAAGCATCATACTCAAACTAAAGCACTGCAACCCATATCACTTTAATAACCATCCCAGCACACTTCTATACCAGAGGGGCAACAAGCTGTAACTTTACAGTACTTTGCAATAAAGAGCCTTAAAAACAACTGCCCAAAACTACCTGCTGGAATAAATGAGTAGAGCCACTCAGGAGCAGCTCCACCTGCTCCTACTAGGAACCACAGACATGTCAGCAATACTTATATCCCATGATGTTAAAGGCAGCTGATAGAGCTGTAAGAATCAGCATTTGCCACTTCTTGAGTTTTTGCAGTGATGGTCCCTTCTAAAGAATTTCATGAACTGGACAGTACCAAGTGTTGTGCCTATATTTTAAAAAGGCACTAAGGATCATGTGGGGAATTAAATGCCAGAACACCTTCCTTCTGGTACCTAGTAATTTGGTCTAAATGATAATTTAAAAATAGAATATGACACTAGGAAGAGCACACTATGACAGGGTATAATCAGCTAAGTTCCTGCAAAGGAAAATCAAGTCTCACTAATCTATTAGTCAATAAACAAGTGGATACAGGCAAACAATTCATTGAGACTTTCAAAAGGCCTTTCGCAAAGTCCCTCACAAAAGCTACTAAAGAAACTAAATAGTCATGATGAAAATGGCAAAATATCATTTATGGGTCAAAAACTGTCTAAGAAAAGGAAAACAGAATAAGAATAAATAGCCAGTTTACATCCTGGCAAAGGCTGATAATGGGTGCCACAAGGTAGCATAACTAATAAATATATTAAACATGGGTAACAATCTGGAAAAAAGGGGGAAGCATCGAAGTGGCAAAATTTGCACATGACAAACTTATTTAGTTTAGTCAAGAACAAAGGAACGTTAGGACTTTTAGAGGTACCCAGCATAGTTTGGTGAAGACAAGATGATGTCAGTACATACTCAGTTTTGACAAATGCAATACACACATATTGGAGAAAATAATATGAATTGTTCATACATCTTAAAAGGTTCTAAATTAACTACATCAACCCACTGTATCACTGTAGACAGCTCAATGTGCAGCAATGGCTAAAAACCCCAAGAGTTTTATGGAATGGAATAAAGAATAATAAGGAAAATAGCATTATTGTATCTCACAAAGGATACTGCAGAATTAGAGGGGGCAGAGAAGGGTAATGAGACTGACTGGAGCCCGAATAAAGTCTCCTATGAAGAGATTGCAAAGACCAGGATTGTTACCCTATAGGAGGATACAATAAAAGTAAACAAAATAATGTGTGATCTAGAGAGGAAGGTTGGGAGCTTTTATTCACCCTCTCTCACGATACCTGAGCAAGAGAACAATCAGTGAAATTGAAAAGTGGCAAATTCAAAACTAATCACAGGAAGGGGGAGGGATAGCTCAGTGGTTTGAGCATTGGCCTGCTAAACCCAGGGTTGTGAGTTCAATCCTTGAGGGGGCCATTTAGGGATTTGGGGCAAAAATCTGTCTGGGGATTGGTCCTGCTTTGAGCAAGGTTGGACTAGATGACTTCCTGAGGTCCCTTCCAACCCTGATATTCTATGATTCTAAGCACAATGGACAATTAGCCTGTGGAACTCATCGTCCAAGGACACTATGGCGGCCAAGAGCTTGACAAAATTAAAAAAGATTAGACATTTATTACAGTAACAAGAATATCCACAGTTGTTATAGTAAATATTTAACATACAGATTAGTTTTGGAAAGGCTCTAAAACCTCATTTCAGGACGAGTCAATTGCTAATTGAGAAGGTTAGGAAAAACTTGCCAGAACTGCCTACACTGCAGAGTTTCTCACACCTTCCTTAGAACCATCTGGTAAAAGCTACTGCTAGAGAAAGACACTGGACTAGCTGGATCACTGACTGGTCTGATCCAGACTGACAATTGCTATGTTCTTATTCATGATACTAGGTCAGAAGCTTCTGCAACCAAATCAATGTTTTAGAAACCAGGAATATTTTGGAATAAAAATCACAGCATGTGGTAAGACAAAGAAAGCAGAATAAAGTGGTTCATGATATGGCAAACACATATTTTATAAAAATGTGCACCTTTGTGTAAGTTAAAGGTGAGCTGCAAATCAATTCGGCAAAGTTGCATCAACTTTAACAATAAAATATACTGAATGCCCCTATTAGCCAGGCTACAAGAATGGGGGTATTCAGAATATTAATAATCTGAAAAGCTTTCGTTTTAGGTCCCATGACCTAAGAAGAAATTTAAATTAAACAAAAAACAAACAAACCAAAAACAATAAAACTTTGCAAAACTGTGCACTGTACTTTTTAAAAAGTCACTTACCTGACCCCTTGTAGGCCGGCTCCATGCTCCAGCAGGATCCCTGGGTGATGTGACATCACCAGCATGGTACATGCTGGGGCGTTACATCGGAGCGGGAGCCGGAAGCCCTAGTGGGGCTGGACATCATGGGACCTATGAAAAAAAGATAGTAAGTGTTCTGGTTATGTACTGAATGCCCTCTTCTGTTTAGCCTGGAGAATGAGGGCATTCAGCACAAACACCTGATGGCATTTTTGTCAGATTGATTTGCAGACCACCTTTACATACAGTCACATTCTGATGACATGCCACAGAGATCTCACTATTCTTTCAACAGGAATAACATTCCTCCAGAGAACAATTTACGGCGCTATGGGAAGTGGAAATACTCCCATAGAGCAACACTTTGGCCACAAGGCCCTTGTGTGCATTTCCAAGGGCCTAATGAGAAGTTGTTTTATTTAAACCCACACCCCTTGCTTCAAAAAGCACCTCCTCCTCTACAGTTTATATGCTCCAACTGTCAGTTACTATACCATTGGTTTGTATGAACTGTCTCAATTATATATTGAAACGTATTGTCATAAGGGGAAGAGTGTATGAGTAGGGAGGCCTGTGAAAGAAGCTACTTTCAGAGAATTCCAGTGCCACTCTTTCCCTTCCCTCACAAAATTGACCTGCAAAGGAAAACAATGCACTTGTACCTTCTTTTTGCTTTAAGATGGATACAGAAGACTAATGTTGCGTTTGGTTTTGTTTTAAGCTAGAAGCTTCTTTTTTAAAACATAAGATATTTAGATCTCACCTGTCCTGGAAGGCTCTATTGTTACTAGAGAAGTAGTGAAACAACATCATAAGAACCAAGCAACTGGAAGCTGAACAACTGAGAGGAAAAAGGCTTCTAGTCCATCTGCCCAAAATTCTAGTTTGTTTTTGTTAAGGCCTATTTAATTTAAACTCCAAATGAAGACTTGGGAGAAAAGATGCTTTTGTTAAAGATTCAACATCCCCAGAAGTTCAATTAAGGTTTGAGAATTCACAATGTACATCTCTTGAGATGTCCCAGAAGTCCTCCAGGAAATCCATGAAACACCAGAGTTGATATTCCAGATATTACCTTCCCCAAAAACCCTCGAAACAAAACAAAGCTTTTCAGATTTTCCTTAGCCATAATAAAGGGACCAAGAAAAAAAAAAAAAAAAAAAAAAGGCTCAAATCCAGTACTTTAAAAACACTTTCCGAAGCATCTTTCAAAACCAATTGGGATTAAAACATCGGCACTAACACAAGACATCCTTTGTTAAAGTTATGTGGAAAAAGTAGTGTAGTGCCCTCTATCCTCTACCTCCATGAACCTCTGAATGCTCTCCCTCCCAAAGTGCCTGTTTGGCAATGTATCTGAACATAAGGCAGCCCTGTGTACAGCGAGACCTGTTCCAATGCTTGCTGATGCTGGGGTCAAAGCCCTCATCTGACACTTAAGGGATCCTGCTGACAAAAGCAACAGAATGAAAGTCATAACTGTACTGTCACGCTCTGCCATGGCTCTGCTTTTCACTGAAGGGAGGTGTGACATCCCCAGTGTACAATCTGAACTGCGAAATCACTGTGACCCCGTAACTCTCTAGCTCAGGACACCTCTTACGCTGCTCTGTGAAAGACAGCCCCTTCCAGGCTTTTCTCTCACACAGCCATCAGCATATGAAGGCACATCCAGCAAAGTTACATGAATGCTCTCCCAGCCACTCGTGAACTCCATACAGGGAGACACTCCCATTAACTAGTCCTCCACTCCATCAAAAGGTAATGGATATGCAACAGCCTTTGTTAACCTGAGTAGAGATTCCCCCAAATACTTCAGTCAAAGCACACTGGTTTAAATAAAATATTAAAACCAGTTTATTAACTATGAAAAGATAGATTTTAAGTGATTATAACTGGTAAAGGCATAAAAGTCAGAATTGGTTATAAAAGGAAATAAAACAACATTGCAATCTAATTCCTAAACATAACCAAGTATATTCAACAGGCTTTTGCCTTCCAATTGGGACCACCCCTCTCAGTTCAATGATGCTACCTTTCAAATGCTCTTGCTACCATGAGGAGAGATGGGGAAGGAGAGGTAATGAAGAAGCCATTGTCTCTTATTTTATACCCTCCTACTCTCCTTAAGGAATACCCTCCTGCTGGGGTGCAGACACTCAGTCTGTGGTATACGTGAGATGTGAAGTGTATTGCAAATTTCTTGCTTATACCGTCTGCATATGTGCTGTTTGGAGAACATGTAAGGCCTCGGTTTACAGTCCTCTGGTATCTCTAATGAGCTAGTCTGTGGGCATTTTCCAGGACTCTCAATATGTTTCAGTAACAAACATATAGCAAAATCTCATAACTCCATATACTAATTAACAACATTTATTGAATTCAAAACTCCATAATCATAAAACTCAAGCACACCAAGAGTGATTCTGTTCTCCTATCTGCAGAACAAACTTAACTTGCTTTATTGATTCTCTCATCAAAACAATGCTGGATGGATGTTACAAAGAACTGACCATTTAGGAGTGAAAATGTTCCCTTTTTGGAACCCCTTCATGAAGCAGTACTGGTATAAGAAGAAACAAAAAAGCTGCCAGGCCAGGTTTTCTAAGGACCCTAGAACTCCATACCGCTTGAGCGATGAACTTTGGATTACATAAAACAAATGCATACATGTGGTCCTTAATTTCAGTGTTCAGGAGGATAATTCTCACAGGGTTGCCCAGGGTCTCATATCCACCACAACAGCCCTGTGATTATTCCTGGTGTTCCCAGATATCAACCATATTCACAGGCACAATTAGTAACATTAAATTATATATTTTGTTTCTGGCAGTGCCCACAATGCAATAGGCACTTTCCAGATGCTATGAAAGGATTGTCCCTTCCTGAAGGGCTCACAATCTAAATAACAGATTTGATCTGTTGCGTGAGACTACAGACACAGCTGTGTGAAAGTTATATCTCCTTCGGGCTCAGATTAGAGCCACCCTCTCCTCCTCTCCACACCAAACAGAATTTCAGGGGCCACAGATGAATGGAGCCTGAAGGACTCCAGACTCTTCGAGAATTACACCCCCCAACCAGTGAAGTCAATGGGAACTGCTGGGCAGCTGGCACTTTCAAAGTCGGGCCATTTATTTAGGGTTTTAAATATGGATCTGGGGGCCTATATTTAGGGCATCCATTTTGGAAAATCTTGGACTGATTAATTCTCAATAACGCTTGGGAGACCTGCTGCAAACGAGTGAGTAAGCAAACAACAAGGCAGGTATAATACAACTTATCATCAGATGAAACTTGCACAGCTGGCTCCACTCCCAGCTCTGCACACTAAGGCACAGACCTCAATATTGGTGCAAAAAAGGGTAACATTGTAATTCACTATAATTTTAGGTTATTACAAACTCACCTTTGCCTTTACTGAATTTTAGGAGGTATTTACAATTCTTTTCCATATACAAAATGCTTTGAGATCAACAGCTTATGTATTTAAGTCTTCAATTGTCTGTTTTATTAAAAGAAGTGTTCATGCTAATTAAACAAATTCCTAGAAAAAACTTTCTTCCAGTAAGAGACAGGCCCAAAAAGCTTCAAGGAGTTTACCTCTTTCTTGCTCAGCTCCAGGTCCAATTACAGACTATGAAATGCAGGTTCTCTAAGATGTGTGGTCCCTATCTGTATTCTATGCACACCATACACCTGAGTCTGGAAATTTTTAGAAAGCAGTGTCCAAAGGTCTGCACATGTGCAATTGTTCTCCTCATGCTCCAAACAAAGAGTATAAAGGCCAGTATGGACTGATGCCTCTCCAGTTCCTTTCCTTACTATGAAGCTGGCTATGATCCACAGCAGAGGGGCGGGGGGGCAGGTAGAGGAATACAGATTGGGGCCACACATCTCAAAGAACTTCCAGTTACAGGTAAGTAACCGCCATTTCTTCTTCGAATCATGGTCCCTATGTGTATTCCATATGAGAGATTAGTAAGCAGCAGTCAACAGGAAGTGTGTGTGAGGATGCAAATGTTATGGCTGTCTGTAATACCGTTGTCCCCACAGCTGTATCTGTATTAGAAGACTGGACCAAAGCGTAGTGTCTTGTGAAGTTGTGTAAGGAGCTCCAGCTAGCTGCCCTCCATATATCTAGTAAAGGTATGTCTTTCAAAGATACCACAGAGGTTGTTTACACTCTGGTGAAGTGGGCTTTCACTGCCTCTGGGCAAGGTGGGGGATATGAGCAAGATGATGCAGCCTGAGATCCATTTAGAATCTCTACGCACATAGAGCTTGATCTTTCAATCTCTGCTATGGAAATAAAGTCTAGGTTTCTTTCTAATTACTTTTGTTCTCTGTAGATAAATAGCCTGTGCCCAGTTTACATCTAAGGGGAGGGATAGCTCAGTGGTTTGAGCACTGGCCTGCTAAACCCAGGTTTGTGAGTTCAATCCTTGAGGGGGCCACTTAGGGATCTGGGGCAAAAATCAGTACTTGGTCCTGCTAGTGAAGACAGGGGGCTGGACTTGATGACTTTTTTTTTTTTTTTTGGGGGGGGGGGGGGGGAATAGATAGCTCAGTGGTTTGAGCATTGGCCTGCTAAACCCAGGGTTCTGAGTTCAATCCTTGAGGGAGCCATTTAGGGATCTGGGGCAAAAATCTGTCTAGGGATTGGTCCTGCTTTGAGCAGGGAGTTGGACTAGACCTCCTGAGGTCCCTTCCAACCCTGATATTCTATGATTCTAAGGAGTGAAGTCTCCTCTCTCATCAGGGGTATGCAGTTTTGGAAAAAATACTAGTAAGTGGACAGGTTGATTCGTATGAAACTCCCAAATTACTTCAGGAGTGAATTTTGGGTGGAAGCAAAGAAAGACATTCTCTTTATGAAAAATGGTATACAGCTCATCTGCTATGAGCACTCCCAGCTCATTCAGCCTTCTGGCTGATTTGATAGCGACAAGAAAGGGAACTTCCATTGAGAGATCAAACAGAGCAGATGGCTAATGGTTTGAAAGGAGGTTTGATGAGAAGTGAAAGAGCAAGGTTGAGGTCCCATGGAGATGTTGGCTACTCCGCCAGTGGAAAAGATCTAAGAAGTCCGTTAAAGAATCTAGTTGTTGTAGGATGAGTGAAGATAGTGTGATCCTTGATAGGTGCTGATTGCTGCCCAATGGGCCTGTAGGGAACTGACAGAAAAACCCAATGTCTTAATGGTGAGTAGGTAATTGAGGATAGCTGGGATCCCAGCAGATTCTGGAGATGACTGGTGTTATCATGATCAAGAGAAGAAATGCTTCCATTTGGCTGAATAATACTTCCTGGTAGAATCCTTCCTGCTATGGTTGAGGATGGATTGAACCACTACTGAACATGTGCGCTCTACCTCTGATGTCTATCCAAATATCAGGTCTTGAGTTGTAGTGGCACTGGGTTGGGATGCTTGATTGAAAAGCAGACTTTGACTCCCTCAGGGAACTGATGGGCAGGATCCTCTGGGAGGCTAATATGATGCGGAAAGGAGTCCAGGAGAGCTGGCTGTATTTTAAAGAAGCCTTATTGAGGTTGCAGGAACAAACCATCCTGATGTGTAGAAAGAATAGTAAACATGGCAGGTGACCAGCTTGGCTTAATAGTGAAATCCTTGCTGATCTTAAATACAAAAAAGAAACTTACAAGAAGTGGAAGATTGGACAAATGACCAGGGAGGAGTATAAAAATATTGCTCAGGAATGCAGGAGTGAAATCAGAAAGGCCAAATCACACCTGGAGTTGCAGCTAGCAAGATTCACCAAGGGCAAGTCATTCTTGACTAACCTAACTGCCTTCTATGACAAGATAACTGCCTCTGTGGATGAGGGGAAAGCAGTGGACTTGTTAGTCGTTGACTTTAGCAAAGCTTTTGATACAGTCTCCCCACAGTATTCTTGACAACAAGTTAAAGAAGTATGGGCTGGATGAATGGACTATAAGGTGGATAGAAAGCTGGCTAGATCATCGGGCTCAATGAGTAGTGATCACTGGCTCCATGTCTAGTTGGCAAACGGTATCAAGCGGAGTGCCCCAAGGGTCGGTCCTGGGGCCAGTTTTGTTCAGTATCTTCATTGATGATCTGGAGGATGGCGTGGATTGCACCCTCAGCAAGTTTGCAAATAACACTAAACTGGGAGGAGTGGTAGATACTCTGGAGGGTAGGGATAGGATACAGAGGGACCTAGACAAATTAGAGGATTGGGCCAAAAGAAATCTGATGAGGTTCAACAAGAACAAGTGCAGAGTCCTGCACTTAGGACGGAAGAATCCCATGCACTGCTACAGACTAGGGACCACGTGGCTAGGCAGCAGTTCTGCAGAAAAGGACCTAGGGGGTTACAATGGGCGAGAAGCTGGATATGAGTCAAAAGTGTGCCCCTGTTGCCAAGAAAGCTAACAGCATTTTGCACGGTATAAGTAGGAGCATTGCCAGCAGATCGAGGGACATAATCATTCCCCTTTATTTGACATTGGTGAGGCCTCATCTGGAGTACTGTGTCCAGTTTTGGGCCCCACGCTACAAGAAGGATGTGGAAAAATTGGAAAGAGTCCAGCGGAGGGCAACAAAAATTATTAGGGGGCTGGAGCACATGACTTATGAGGAGAGACTCAGGGAACTGGGATTATTTAGTCTGCAGAAGAGAAGAATAAGGAGGGATTTGATAGCTGCTTTCAACTACCTGAAAGGGGGTTCCAAAGAGGATGGATCTAGACTGTTCTCAGTGGTACCAGATGACAGAACAAAGAGTAATGATCTCAAGTTGCAGTGGGGGAGGTTTAGGTTGGATATTAGCAAAACTTTTTCACTAGGAAGGTGGTGAAGCACTGGAATGAGTTACCTAAGGAGGTGGTGGAATCACCTTCTTAGAGGTTTTTACGGTCAGGCTTAACAAAGCCCTGGCTGGGATGATTTAGTTGGGGATTGGTCCTGCTTTGGGCAGGGGGTTGGATTAGATGACCTTCCAGCCCTGATATTCAATGATTGTGCTGCTGTGTTGCATCAGCAAATCCAGAAATGGTCGGAGGTTGATGGGCAGACAGGTTGAAAGCTTCATGAGGTCCAAGAACCAGAACTGCCTTGGGCCAAGTTGGGCTCGATGAGGATTACCTGAGCTCTGTCATGATGGATTTTTCACAGGACTTGTGGTATCAGTGGGATGAAAGGGAAGGCATATGTGAAGTGATCCGTCCAGGGTTACTTGAAGGGTGTCGCCCTTCAAGTCTCAGCCCAGAGCCACTCTGGAGCAGTACAGAGTGAGTTTTCTGTTCCCTGGTGAGGCAAAGAGATTGCAGGATGGTGTTCCTCCTTGGTTGCAGAGATCATTGAGAATGGAATCATGACTCTCCTATTCGTGGTTTGTTGAAAAAATGTCTGCTGAGAGTCTCTGCTAGGGAGTTGTGTATGTCTGGCTGGTATACTGTGTGACGGGTTAGATCACAGAAGCCTCCCCCTTGGGCGCTGCCAACTGACGTGCCAAGACTATTTCTGCCCCTGCTTTCCCTGCCAGCTCGGGACCCCAGCACCCTGTCGTGTTGAGCCAGACATGCCCATCTGCTCCAACACAGACCCAGGGTCTGAATTACTTGCCCCAAAAGCTGCAGACTTAACTGAAAGCAGTTTACAGAAATGTTCCTGCCTTTAACACTCAGATGCCCAACTCCCAATGGGGTCCAAACCCAAATAAATCTGTTTTACCCTGTATAAAGCTTATACAGGGTAAACTCAACTTGTTCGTCCTCTATAACACTGATAGAGAGATATGCACAGCTGTTTGCCCTCCCCTTCCCCCGGGTATTAATACATATTCTGGGTTAATTAATAAGTAAAAAGTGATTTTATTAAATACAGACAGGAGGATTTAAGTGGTTCCAAGTAATAACAGACAGAGCAAAGTGAACTACCAAGTAAAATAAAATAGAACACGCAAGTCTATGTTTAATACAGTAAGAAACTGAATACAGCTAAGATCCTCACCAGTTTCAGAATGCTTCCTTTTATAGACTAATCTCCTTTTAGTCTGGGTCCAGCAATCACTCACACCCCTTGCAGTCACAGTCCTTTGTTCCAGTTTCTTTCAGGTATCTTTGGGGGCGAAGAGGCCCTCTTTTTAGCCAGCTGAAGACAAAATGGAGGGGTCTCCCCTGGGCTTAAATAGACTCTCTTTTTTGGGTGGAGACCCCCTCCTCTCTCCTATGCAAAGTCCAGCTACAGAATGGAGTTTTGGAGTCACCTGGGCAAGTCACATGCCCATGCATGACTCAGTTCCTTACCAGCCAAGCCATATTCCTGGGAAAGCCCAGATGTGGACTGGTGTCTCCAAGTTCATTGTAGGCTTAAGTGTTTCTTGATTGGGCACTTACTGAGAATAGTTTTTTCTCAGGAAGCTGACCAACTGCTTCACTACAGCCTACTTAGAATCAAAAAAGTATGCAGCCAATATTCATAACTTCAAATACAAAAATGATACATACATACAAATAGGATCAATAGATTCAGTAGATCATAACCTTTACAGAGATATGTTACATGGCATATGTAGCATAAAACACATACATATACATATATACAGATATACTGTGACAGACCCAGACCAGTGGGGTACAGAGTCTGGTAGAAGGAAAATATACTGGTCACTGGATGAGTAGTTTTTTGTTCCCTGAGTGACCAGAGAAGGGGCTGCACTAGAGTAATCAGGAACCTGCTAGAACCAGTTAAGGCAGGCAGGCTAATTAGGATTCCTGGAGCCAATTAAGAAGAAGCTGCTAGAATCAATTAAGGGAGGCTAATCAAGGCACTTGGGTTTTAAAAGGAGCTCACTTATGTTTGTGGTACGAGTGTGAGGAGCTGGGAGCAAGGAGCTGAGAGTGAGAGGGTGTGCTCCTGGAGGACTGAGGAGCACAGGCGTTATCAGACACCAGGAGGAAGGTCCTGTGGTGAGAATAAGGAAGGTGTTTGGAGGAGGCCATGGGGAAGTAACCCAGGGAGTTGTAGCTGTCATGCACTGTTACCGGAGGCACTATAGACAGCTGCAGTCCACAGGGCCCTGGGCTGGAACCCGGAGTAGAGAGCGGGCCCGGGTTCCCCCCAAACCTCCCAATTGACCTGGACTGTTGGTTCTTCCAGAGGGGAAGGTGTCTGGGCTGTTCCCCAACCCACATGGTGAATCTCTGCGGCAAGAAAATCCGCCAATAAGCGCAGGACCCACCAAGATAGAGGAGGAACTTTGTCACACTGGTGTCAGCAGTGGGATCTTGGGGTGCACAGCGTGGCGGAAGAAGGAGGGTGATTAAAAAACAAAAACAAAAAAAAGGAGAGGGTTTATTTTTTTCACCACAATGGATGACGTAATACGGGCACTGATACAAGCTACGGTGGCCCAGCAGGAGGCTACCCGTGTCCAGGCAGCCGCCCAACAGGAGGCAGTGCGGCTGCAGCAAGAGACTAATCACCTGCCGATTGCTCGGTCTTGAGCAGCCTGGTCCATGTTGCGGGAACTGGTAAACTAGGTGAAGTCCCTTACAGAGCTGAACTGTGGCCATGATGGGACGCGGCTCATACGGGCCAGCCATTGGCTGCAGAAAGTGACACCGAAGGATGATGTAGAGGCATACCTTCTGGCCTTTGAGAGGACAGCCCTATGGGAGGCCTGGCCTCAAGATCAGTGGTCCGGCATCCTTGCCCCATTCCTGTGTGGGGAGGCCCAGAAGGCCTACCATGATCTGCCTGAAGAGGCTGAGGCAGACTACCCCCAGCTGAAAGCAGAGATCCTGGCCAGATCTGGGATAACGACAGCAGTGTGGGCCCAGTAGTATCACGGTTGGAGGTACCAGGAAGACAAAACTCCGCGGTCCCAATTGTATGACCTCATCCATCTCGCACGAAAGTGGTTGCAAACAGAGTCCCAGAGTCCAGAAGAGATACTAGCGGTTCTGGTCATCGACCGATACATGAGGGGACTACCACCAGACCTTCGTGCCTGGGTAAGCCAGAACGAACCCTCCACCTATGACGAGGTTGTCGCCCTGGTAGAGAGGCGAAGGACAGCGAGGGAGCTGACCCGACCAGTTAAGGAAGAGGCACCCTGAGTTAAACTAGCAGCACCAAGCCCTAAAGTTCGGGTGACTGGGCCACCAGGAGGGCCCAGGAGGAAAAAGAGAGAGGCTGAAGGCCCATCAGAGGCCATAAAGAGTTGAAGCACTGAGGGAGAAGAGAATCATGATGTTAGACTGCCCAAACCAAGAGACCGGGGAACACCTAGGGCTCCATACAGATGTTATGCCTGCGGGGAGTGGGGACACATAGCTGCACAGTGTCCCAATGCTGAGGAGCCTATGCAGTGTAACCTGGGGAACTGGGCAGATCCATGCTCCCTAATCCACCTTGTGGGGGTCTCACTAACCCCACATATGTATACCAGACCAGTGAAACTAAATGGGGTAGAGACCACGGAACTGGTTGATTCGGGGAGTGCTATCACGCTCATCTCAGGGAAGCTCGTGAAGCGTAGTCAGCTGCTATAGGCTAAACATACGGGGATAACATGTCCATGGGACAGTTAGTTACTACCCCACCATCCCAGTAAAAATCGAGATCCAAGGGAACACTACTGAGGTAGCAGCAGGTATAGTCCCTAAACTCCCATACCTGGTGCTCATAGGGAGGGACTTCCCAGGGTTTGGAAACTTACTCCCAGTAGGGGAATTGGAGAAAGATGGGAACCCTAAAATTGGTGAGGCATCCACAGCAGACTGTCAACCCCCAATCTTCTCTGAAATATCCCCAGATTTGTTCTCCACTCCCAGACAGGGTAGAAAGACAAAAAGGGAAAGAAGGGCAGCTAAGGCCTTGGGAACGCGAATACTGACCCAAAGCCAGAGGGTCGCTCTTGTAGGTAGGCAGATCCGTGCAGCTGAAAAGAAGGCCACTCAAGAGGGACAAGCACCTGAGTCTGACCCCCACCCTAATGCTTCTGAACCAGTAGAGGCAACAGAGACTGGGCCCCTAGATCTTGGGCAGATTAGCCCCGGGAGAGGAAATTTTGGACAGGACCAGGCAGAAGACCCAAGGTATGACAACATTAGGAAGGAGGTGACTGAAATAGATGGAAGGGAAAACCCAGGGACCAGGACCCTACTTCATAATGAAGAAGGATCTCTTATACTGGGTTGCACCAGTACTATGCAGGAGCAGAAGGTACAGCAGATCCTAGTACCTCAAAAACACCAGAACTCTGTATTAAGTCTTGCTCATAGTCATCTTTTTGGGGGACATTTGGGGGTAGAGAAGACCCTGGCACGAGTCCAACGATGGTTCTTCTTCATGTACTCCGGGCCAGAAGTGCAGAGGTATTGTGCCTCCTGCCCGGAGTGTCAGCTGCACAGTCCCCGTCCCCACTTGAGGGCACCTTTAGTACCCCTTCCCATCATAGAGGTCCCCTTCGAGCGAATAGCCATGGACCTAGTGGGAGCCCTGGAGAAGACGGCTCGGGGCCACCAATATATACTTGTTTTGGACTATGCTACTCGCTACCCAGAAGCCTCCCCCTGCGGAACACGGCCTCTAAAACTATAGCCAAACGGCTGGTGGGGATCTTTGCCCGAATGGGGCTACCGAAGGAGATATTAACTGACCAAAGAACCCCATTTATGACAAAGCTAATGAAGGACCGCTGTACGCTACTCCATATACATACCCTGAGAACTTCGGTCTACCATCTGCAGACTGATGGGTTGGTAGAAAGGTTTAACTGAACTCTCAAGGCTATGATAAGGAAGGTGGTAAGTCGGGACGGGAAGGATTGGGACACCCTACTACTTTACCTTATGTTCGCTATCCGGGAGATACCTCAGGCCTAAACTGGGTTTTCCCCCTTTGAGTTATTATACGGGCGTCACCCCCGTGGCATACTAGATATTGCCAAAGAGATCTGGGAAGAGGAACCCAATGAGAGGAGAAATATAATAGAGCATGTAATGCAGATGCGACACCGGATAGCCCGGGTTACCCCTATTGTACGGGAACATTTGGAGAAGGCACAGGAGGCCCAGTGAACCCATTACAATCACCAGGCAAAAGTGTGACAGTTCCAACCAGGGGATCAGGTTATGGTGTCGCTACCCACGGCAGAAAGCAAGCTTCTGGCCCAATGGCAGGGGCCCTATGAGGTGGTTGAACCCATGGGGGAAGTAACCTACAAGGTGCAGCAGCCAGGACGTAGAAAACAAGAACAGATTTATCACGTTAACCTTCTGAAACCCTGGCATGCACAACGGTCCAAAAAGACCTAACCCAGGAAAACAAGCCTTCCAAACAGGTGAGAGTGTCTCCCGATTTAACACCATACCAGAAGAATGAGGTGTCTGAGATGATCTTCCGGAACAAAGATGTGTTCTCGACAAAACCGGGTCGAACAACCGAGACATATCACCACATCGTCACGAACCCTGGGGCCAGAGTAACAATGAGGCCCTATTGGGTGCCAGTGGCAAAAAGGGAGGAAATAAAAGCAGAAGTAAAAAAAATGCTGGAGTTGGGGATCATCGAAGAATCCCACAGTCAGTGGTCCAGCCCAATCGTGCTGGTGCCCAAACCTGATGGCACCACAAGATATTGCAATGACTTCCGGTGACTAAACAAAGTATCCCAGTTTGATGAGTACCCCATACCTCGCATAGATGAGCTAGTGGACCGTCTGGGTAATGCCCGGTACTTGACTACCCTAGACTTGACAAAGTGGTACTGGCAGATTCCTCTTGCAGAAGACGCAAAAGAAAAGACTGCGTTCTCTACACCAGAGGGTCTTTTTCAATATACTGTCCTCCCTTTTGGACTACATGGGGCCCCCAGCTACCTTCCAGCGCCTCATGGACAAGCTATTACGCCCGCATAACAGTTATGCTGCTGCCTACTTGAATGATGTGGTCATTCATACCCCAGACTGGGAAACCCACCTGGAGAAGGTGGAAGCAGTCCTCGATACCTTCAGGCGAGCTGGCCTTACAGCAAACCCTGCCAAGTGTGCTGTAGGGTTTACAGAGGCCAAATGTCTTGGCTACATTGTGGGAAAAGGTTTGGTAAAACCCCAAGTGAATAAGTTAGAGGCCATCCAAAATTGGCCCCGACCAAGTCGCAAGAAACAAGTCCGGGCGTTCCTAGGTGTGGTGGGGTATTACCAACGATTTATCCCCCACTTTGCCACAAGGGCAAGCCCCCCGACAGACCTAGTGAAAGCCCATGGACCTGATCTGGTAAGATGGTCTGACGCAGCAGAGGAAGCATTCACAGACCTACGGACTGCCCTCTGCAGTAACCCTGTACTGATAGCCCCTGATTTCACTAAGGAGTTTATCCTGCAGACAGATGCATCGGAAGTAGGGTTGGGGGCCGTTCTATCACAGATGGTCGGGGAGGAGGAACACCCAATTCTATACCTCAGTCGGAAACTCCTTCCAAGGGAACAAAACTATGCAGTGGTGGAGAGAGAATGCCTTGCTGTAAAATGGGCCATGGAAACATTGCGCTACTACCTGCTCAGGCACAGATTTGTCCTCGTAACTGACCATGCCCCTCTTCAATGGATGCAGCGGAACAAGGAGAAGAACACAAGGGTGACCAGATGGTTCTTATCCCTCCAATCTTTCCAGTTTAGTGTGCAACACAGAGCAGGGAGCCATCATGGCAACGCCGATGGCTTGTCACGTGTGCACTGTCTGGCGTCCCAAGCTGCCCAATCCCTTGGCGTTGAGCAGGGGGGAGGGATATGTGACAGACCCAGACCAGTGGGGTACAGGAGTCTGGTAGAGGGCAAATATACTGGTCACTGGATGAGTAGTTTTCTGTTCCCTGAGTGACCAGAGAAGGGGCTACACTAGAGTAATCAGGAACCTGCTAGAACCAGTTAAGAAGCCAATTAAGAAGAAGCTGCTAGAATCAATTAAGGGAGGCTAATCAAGGCACCTGGGTTTTAAAAGGAGCTCACTTCAGTTTGTGATGGGAGTGTGAGGAGCTGGGAGCAAGGAGCTGAGAGTGAGAGGGTGTGCTCCTGGAGGACTGAGGAGCACAAGCGTTATCAGACACCAGGAGGAAGGTCCTGTGGTGAGAATAAGGTGTTTGGAGGAGGCCATGGGGAAGTAGCCCAGGGAGTTGTAGCTGTCACGCAGCTGTTACAGGAGGCACTATAGACAGCTGCAGTTCACAGTGCCCTGGGCCAGAACCCGGAGTAGAGAGCGGGCCCGGGTTCCCCCCAAACCTCCCAATGGACCTGGACTGTGGGTTCTTCCAGAGGGGAAGGTCTCTGGGCTGTTCCCCAACCCACATGGTGAATCTCTGCGGCAAGAAAATCCGCCAATAAGCACAGGACCCACCAAGATAGAGGAGGAACTTTGTCACAATATATATATATATACACACACACACACAAAGCATATTTCCATAAAGCCTTATAGGTGGCACCGTCACATACTGCTAGTAGGGTTATGTGGTATTTGATACTCCAATTCCAGAGGTCGACTGTCTCCACACACAGGAGGAGGGAATTTGTTCCCTCCTGCTTGTTTATGTAGAAGATAGTTGTCATTTTGTCCAACATTACTTGGATATGTCAGGATCAGATGAGCAGGAAGAATGCATTGCACGCCCAACAGACTGCCCTTAATTCCATTACATTGATGTATGTCCTGGCCTTCTGAGTGGTCCAGGTGCCTTGTGTGATGCGATTGTTTATATGAACTCCCCAATCTAATAAAGCAGCATCTGTGATTATAGTCACCTTGGGTACAGGTGTGAAGAAGGGAATTCCCACCCAAACTTTCTCCGGCTTTGTCCACTGAGTGAGCGAAGCCAAAACCTTGGTTGGAATTCTTACTTTGGCACTCATGATTAGTTTTTCTGGTGAGTAGACAGACTGAAGCCAGGTTTGTAGGCAGTGCAGATGGAGCCTGGCAAACGGTGTAACAAGGGTACATGAGGCCATATGGTCACGGAGGAAAAGGCAAGACTTGACTGACTTGACTGAGGGTGACCTGTTTTATTAGATCACTTTTGATGTGGAATCTCTCTGTGGGAAGACAGGCTATTGCTGTAGTTGAGTCCAGGGTTGCTCTTATGAAGTCTATGGACATCTTGGGTTTCAAAGTAGACTTTTTGAGGAAAGATAAACGAAGTAGGAATGCTGGGAGCTGACACAAAAGCTAATCTCCAGCAAAGCTCACTCTTGCTGAGGCAAATGGGTAACAGAGTAGCTCACAATTCTATGTAGCCACAGCAGCATGTTATGCAAAGCTAGCCCAAATGGAAAGAGTCTGAACTGGAAGCAGTCCTGCCCAAAGAGGAATCTGAGGAACCTTCTGTGGGATGGGTAAATGTCTATATGAAAGTACATGTCTTTAATATCAAGGGCCATGAACCAAGTGCCCCCTTTCAGAGAGGTGATTATTGATGTCAATGTGACCATGTGGAATTCTAATTTTTCGTTGAATACATTGTTGGTGAAGATCAAGAATCGGTTTCCATCCACTGGATTTCTTGAGGACCAAGAAATATGGGGAATAGAACCCCTTCCCCTGATATTGAGGGGGTACTGGTTCTATGACTCTTTTCTGGATAAGAGAATTTACCTCTTGAAGAAGAATCTCCTTGTGAGAGAGTGGTCCCTGAAAAGGAGCCAGGAAGAGGGTTTGTGGTGGGGAGGTGAGAAACTCAATAATGTAGCCTTAGTGGATGACGTCTAGTCCCACATGTCTGTAATTATTTTTGCCCAGCTGAGAGCAAAGAGGGTAATTCAGCTTCCAAAGGCATAAGAGACAACGAGGTATGCCAATAATGTCAGTACGCAGTCCTTGAACATACCATCAGAAAAACCCCTTGGATGATAGGTGAAGTTATGGCCCTTTACTTCTAACATGCAGGATCATATACACATTGATGATAGAACACCTGAGGAGATGGTGGTCTGGGCCTATAGGGTGGCTTGTGATGTTTCCTCTTCGAGGCCAGGGCATAAATGCCCAGGGAGCAGAGGGCTGTTCTAAAGTCTTTTTGAATGTGTCAAGAAACAATTGGTCTTCTCATTAAACAAGTCAGACATGTGAAAGGAAAGGTCCTCAATGGTACTCTGGACCATCTTAGGGAACCATGCAACCATGACTCATGCCTTTTGACTACAGCTCTAGTGATGGCTCTACGGGCAGTATCAGCTGTATCTACTGCCACTTGAAGTGATGTCTTGGCCAGCAGCCTGCCTTCATCAATAAGGGTTTGGTACTGGGCCTTGTTTTCCTGGGAAAGTCTGTTTTAAAGTCTGCAAACAGCATGGACAAAAATCAGTGATTTAAAAAAAAAAAAAAAAAAAAATATTGATTATTTAAATAGGGTTAGGCTAACTGTAACCCTAATAACGCGAGATTTGTAGAAGCGAGGAATGTGTGAGGCGAGTGGGAAAGAACTGTGTGAGAAGTTGCTGCGACCTTGTGTAGATAATATGGAATGTAGACTAAGAGTCTACATTAGTGAGCAAAACAAGATATCAGAATGACCTATGTATAAACAAAATGCAGCTGTTGCTTATTATTGTCTGTAACAAAAGGTATAAATGCTTGCTGTAATTGTTTACCTGTTGAAAGACCTGCTTAGCTCTCTCCCTCTGCGCAGTTGTGAGAGTTAATAAAGCATCTGACTTGCTGTACCCAAACAAATAGTGAGAACTCTGTTTTTCTCCGACAATAGTTTTAATTAAGATATATCTTTGAGCTATAATGTCTCATAATGGAATAGGGGTTATAAATTCTAATTCTATAGTGTGAGACAATATATTCATGTAATGTTTAAGAAAAAAGTTCTGTTAATGAGTTCCAATAGTTCATGGATTAGGGACCCAATCGTATGGGGTTCCAGGGGCTTCTGTATAGATTATTTAGCTTAATCTACCCAATGGGACTCAGTGCTCAGCCAGAAGATACCATCAGAGATGCTTAGTTTTGCAGTTCTCAAACTGTGGATTTGTGTCTCCAGAAATAATATGCTTGTTAACCGCAAAAATGTTTTTAGATAAATAAAATAAATAATATATAGAAGTGAGAAATAACAGACTTCAACCCTATTGTCCCTCTGCAAATTTGTGTACACAGAGTCAATCCCTTACCTTTCTCTAAAAGTGCAAAGTTTCAAAAAGTTCAGTGAATAGAAGATTGTTGGGGGTGGAATAGATCTCGACAACGAGAAGAAGTCTGGAGATAAATGTGAGAAGGGAGGGACAGGCAGTAGAAACAAAAGTGAAACTGTTTGAGCAGCATATTCCAGAAGTCTTGAGGTCTTTCTGAGTGTAGCTTTCATTGATTTGAGATCTACCATACCATTCTCTCACCAGAAGGGAAAACCTATAATGGCAGCAGGCCATAAAAGAGACCCAGTTTGGGAATATTTTAATGAAGTTCCTCTATCTGTGGGTAAGACAGACATGCGTGCAAAATGCAAACAGCGCAACAAAGAAATGCAAGGCCTGCTTGCCCGAATGAAACAACATCATGAGAAGTGTTCCTTCTCAGGAGGAAGCTGCATGGAAGATGATGAAAGGAACATGTCTGAATATGCAGGATCTTCAGGTTGGTAAACTTTTTTATTTCATACTTCTTTCTTAAGGACTGCCTGTCTTCCTTCTCGACTATTCTTGAATTCTCATGTTTGAGCAAAAAATATAGTAGTTACTCCACTGTACTATAATTTTAGATGCAGTTGTGATAAAAAAATAAATAGCTGAAATACGCAAATCTTCCTTTTACAATTTCACCTTGCAATAGTACTGACTGTCAGTGAATGCAATGAGTAATACTAAATGAGCAGTATGGTAATAATAATTAAATAACTGCATTGACTTATTTGATTTAGGAGAATCCATCCTCAACATACAGGAATCTGAAGACTATCCACCTTCAAGATCACCATCATTTTCTATAGTTTCAGAGTTATCTGCCAAAAGGAAAAAAGAAATACTCCATCATCCAGAAATAACCATAGATAAGTCTGTGATAAGAACCAGCAGATTACAAAAAGAGGTAATTGATGAAAAAAATTGCCCGGTTTGTTTATGCAACAAACTCTCCTTTCCATACAATTGAGAACCCACACTTAATTAACATGGTTTAGGTATTAAGACCAAGATACAATCCACCCAACAAAGCAGATGTTGCAGGCAAATTGCTGAATAAAGTGTATGAAAGAGAAATTGAGCAGTGTGCAAAAGGGCTAGAGGGTAAAATTGTTAACCTGAGTCTTGATGGGTGGAGCAATGTCCAGAATGATCCTGTTGTATGCGCTTGTGTGACAACAGAAAAACAGAATGTCTTCCTTACAGAAACAATTGATACATCAGGAAATGCACACACAGCAGAATATTTACAAGAAGTAGCAGTAAAAGCTATAACAAACAGTGAAAAAAATTCAAATGTCTAGTACGCAGCTTGGTCACAGACAATGCTGCAAATGTATCCAAGAGGAGAAGAAATTTAGAAGAGAATCCCAAGCTAATAATGTATGGTTGCAGTGCTTATTTGATGCAAGTCCTAGCCAAAGATTTCATTGTTCCAGAAATAAAGGCTAATGTTGAAATTCCAAATTCCTTCCGTAACAACCAATTTGCATCAGCTGCTCTGAAAAAAGTGGGAGGGACCAAGCTAACTCTCCCACAAGACATGCGATGGAACTCGGTAGTGGACTGTTTTGAGTACTATATCAAGAACTGGCCTAATCCAATGACAGTTTGTGAACAAAATCTTGAAAAAAAATAAATGGCACTGTCACAGCCAAAGTTCTCAACATTGGTCTAAAGAGAAATGTTGAACACATGCTGAGTATCCTGAAGCCTATTCCTGTAGCCTTGAACAAAAGGCAGGGAAATAGCTGTTTTATTGTTGATGCTGTTGAAATCTGGAAGTAACTGAGTGAGATCTTAAAGAGAAATAGGCAATGACAGAGTTAAATTACAAGCATTAAAAAAAACGAATGGGACAAGCACTATCTCCAGCTCATTTTCTTGCAAATATTCTCAATACTCGGAACCAGAGTCAAATCTTAACTGCTGAAGAAGAGGAGTTGGCTATGACATGGACATCCAGCAATCGTCCCTCCATAATGCCAACTATAATAAACTTCAGAGTTAAGGGTGAACCATTCAAGAAATATATGTTTGCTGATGATGTTTTAAAGGAAGTGAACTGGTGGAAGTCACTTAAGCACCTGGATTCAGAGACTGCTGAAGTAATAATCTCACTTTTAACAGCAGTAGCTTCTTCTGCTCGTGTAGAAAGAATATTTTCCTCCTTTGGACTAAGTCATTCCAAATTGAGAAATCGTTTGGGACCTGAAAAAGCACGAAAGCTTTCTTTCTTTTCCAGATTATGAATAAACAGGAAAATGAAGGTGAAGACGACTGAGTTAGCTGCAGAAGCCAATATTTTAAGTTTCTCATGTTGACCTGGTGACAGTTGATTTAATTTTCTCTTTTTCCTAAACTATTTTAGTTAAACAATTAACAAAAACAACCTGATTTTAAAAAAAACTTGACTATTTAAGTTCAAAAATTCATGTGCTTGTTTTGTTAAAATATGATACGTTTGCTGTTGAAGAAAAAAATCCAGAATACATAACATTGTTGTTTTAGTTAAATAAAATAATTTAAATGTCTGTCTGGTGATGTTCTCCTCCTAATACAGCATGGCAAGAAAGTCCTCCAAATTTAATGATTAACCTGTTGAACTGGAGATAGTTCACCTCGCAGTGACTTCATAAATATCAGCTTCAATTACCTTTGGTAAATGGAACAACCAAACAATCATTTGTTTTCTGATATCGATGTAAAACTAATCTGAAAAGTTTTCAAAATAAATCACTTTAAAAATGTATAGTGTGTACCTTCTAAAAATGAAATCTACATCTATCTCTGAGTTGTGAAGAATATGTATTAAGTTTTTAACAACAAAAATGCACTTTTATGTAGAAATCCATGATTAAATTGAGTCTTCCTGACTAGTGATTTAAATCACAATTTAAATCAATTTGATTTAAATCTAATCCACCCTGTCTGCAAATTTGACATAATTCAGGAAATCATTGTTTGCTAACAACTCCTGGTACTTAATAACTCTGAACTGTGGATTAGTCATCAAGAATGCTTTCCTACCCAAAAGGTCGAGGTGTTTAGCGCCCTTGTCAGTTGGGGGAGTCTTGGAGTACTACACCCTAGACTTTTCTCTAGCCACTTGCACTACTAAGGAGTGTGGCACTAGATGAGTGAATAAAAACTCTGCCCCTTTAGCTGGCATGAAATATAATTTCTCAGCTTTCCCTGGGGTAGGGGCACAAGAGGCGGGGGTATGCCACACTTATCTAGTGGAGCCCAAAATGGTTTGGCTAACTGGAAGGGCCACTCTCAAAGGGCCAGAGGATGTCCAATAGGTCCTATTGCATATCCTGGACCGCTCTGAGAGGTATATGCAGCTCAGTGCCACACACTGCAACAACTCCTGATACTGCTTGAGGTCATCAAGTAGAAAAGGCGATGATGAAGCAATTGCCTCATCTGACGAGAAGGATGACATACCTATTGGAACTGGTGCAATCGGCTCCATCTCATCCACCAAGCATTCGGACAGAGCCCGTTGGTACTGGCTGGGAGAGGAGGATCAGTGTGATTCCTGCACAGATCCAGGGTGCCTACTGTAAGGATCCCAAAGGCCCCAGGGCAATCAGTAAGGATTGACCAGAGAAGGAGTGGGCCAAGGCATCGGGTACCAGCAGTCCCCTGGGTAGCCATATTCAGAAGGACGTGGACAGTTCCAATACCTTCTTTGGTCTCCAACCGGGCTTGTTTCCCCTGCGGGTGGGAAGCTTCCTCTAGAGTGTCAGATTCACTTGATGAAATGATAGGCCCTTATGCCGGTGGTGCTGACAGTACTGATGGGAAGATGGTTGCAGACATAGTCGTTGAGGATACTCTTCCCCCCAAGCTGGTTTTCCTAGATGTAGGGATGTCTTTAAGAAGAGCCCAGCCTGATAGCAGGAGAGACTGTGGGTGTGACAGAGCAAATATATCCTCCAGTGAGGTAAAGGCTTTAGTCTTCCTTTTGGTTTGGGGAGCCCCTGAGGAGGGTATTGGCAGATCCTGGTCATTCAAGGGTCTAGTGTTCCGACAGCTCCATTGTGGAATCCCCTGATGGTGTCCCAGCACTGATCTCCCAGATGGAACTGCTAGGTACTGATCATTAGATATGTGGAATGGAGCTGGAGTCAGTATTGTCACATCCTTCTTCCTTTGGCCAATCCTTCTTGGACAGAAGGTTTATGCAGACCTAATTCTTTAGGACCCACACACAAGGGCTCACCTGACTTTGATTGAGATGGGGAGGAATCTTTTCTCGTAGAGGCAGATCTGGACAGAGATCTGTCCTTACGCCTATATTCTTGTTCCCTACTCTAGTGAGAGGGTTTCTTAGACTTAAAGAGATTTTGCCTCAACTCTGGAGCTCATGCTCAGAGGGGTGCTGCTCACCTTCTGAACCCCTTTTACAGGGTGGTCTCCAGAGTTTGAATCCGAATGGGGTGTCATGGCCTGCTCCATGAGGTGCTTCTGCAGATGGAGCTCATGAATTCAGAGAGAAAAGGAGTGGAAGATGCTGCACTTGGTGGTAATATGAGCCTCCCCAAGACAATAAAGGCAGCCCTGGTGGTTGTCACTAATGGAGAAGGAAGGGGGGTGGGAGATACAGTTCTTGAACCCCAGAACTTTTGCTATAGTCCCCCTTTGCAGGGAGAAGCACTGCAAGGTGGGGAGAACTAAATGTATTGCGATAACTATAAAAACACTAAGCTAATACAAAGTATTTAAATTTATTCATACATTCACAGCAAAGGAAGATCAAAACAGACACGGAGGATTCTGACTGAGACCATGTGGCGGTAAGAAGGAACTGGAGACCTGTCAGTCCAGACTGCCCTGTATACTTTCAGTTTGGAGCACAATTTTGTTTTAGTATTCTATATAGTTTATTTTATGTAATGTTAGAAAGATTGAGAGTTTGGTTGGAGTGTTTAATGGCGACTTGTAGGTGAACTATCTTCTCAAGAGGGAGAAACCGCCCCTGTGTTAAGGGACCTAAACATATTCTTCTCTAGGATTTCAAAGAGAAGTGATATGTAGCACCTGGTTTATCATCAAGGCCATTTCACCTTGTTTTATTCTGATATACAGATGAATTTTACCACAAGCAACAGATTTTGCAGGAATGTTTAGGGATGGTGTTAACCAAGAGCTTAAATTAAGCCATAACAATTGGCCTTTTCATCCCTTTCCTTTCCAAAGAAAAAGACTTTGTTTAAACCCAGACAGAGTTTTCTTTTATAGGCACTCTAAAGTCTTCATTCATTTAACGTTAAGGAAAATGAGTATACAAAGGGGTTACTCACCTTGTGCAGTAACTGCAGTTCTTCGAGATGTGTCCCTATGGGTGCTCCACTTCTGGTGTGCATGTGCCTCTCAAGCCCTCGATCAGAGATTTTCTGTTAGCAGTATCTGTTCAGCCTGCACATGCTCCTATGTATCCTTATACCACACCAGACTATACAGGCTATGCAAGCAGATCACCCTGAGTTCCCTTTCTCTCTCCTAATGCCCTAAGAGAACAGTCCAAAGCAGAGGGGAAGGAGGGCAGATAGTGGAGCACCCACAGGAACACACATCTCAAACCTCTTCTTCTTCTTCAAGTAGTGTTCCTGTGGGTGCTCCACTTCAGGTGATTCCCGAGCAGTATCCCAAAGGGAGGAGGGAGATTTGGAATTGAGTCCAGAACTGAAGATAGCACCGCATTACCAAGTGCCGCATTGGATCTGGCGGCATGAATTAAGGCATAGTGTTTAGAAAATGTGTACTGAAGCCCATGTAGTAGCCCTACGTATCTCAGATGCTGGAATGTTCTTGAGTAATTCTGTGGATGTTGCCTGTGATCTGGTAGAATGAGCTATCACCTCTGGAGGGGGTAGGGGGAGATGAACACCACTGGTGGGAGACTATATTGTAACAAGCAATAATACACCCAGAGATACACCTCAACACTCTCTGGGGAGATATTGTGGATCCCTTGGATCTGTCTGTGATGGAAACAGTCTAAGTGCCTTCCAAAATTGTTTGATTATACCTAGGTAGAAGGCCAACACCCTTCTAACATCTAAGATATGAAAACAGGTTTCCTGCTGAGACTTATGCAGTTTTGGACAAAAACACTGGTTAAGATGAAATTCCAATAGTACCCTAGGTAAGAATTTAGGGCATGGGCATAAAGATACCTTGTCCTTGAAGAACACTGGAAAGGGGGATCTGCCATCACGGCCCCAATTTCTCCAACCCTATGGGCCAATGTGATAGCTACTAAAAACGCCAGCTTCATAGATGAGTTATGCACGTTGCCACTGGTTCAAATAGAGGTCTTGTGAGATATTTAAGTACCACGCTGAGACCCAAGTTGGAGCGGGGTCCTAATCTGGGGAGTAGAGATTCCCAAAACCCTTAATAAACCTTAATGACATAGGATGAGTAAATATGTATACCCTTTCTACTGGAGGATTAAACGCTGATATTGCAGCCAACTGAACCTTAGTCAAGCTGACAACCCTGATTTCTTTAGATCCAACAGGTAATCCTGGATGACATAGCAATACAGATTCAAGCACAAGTCAGTGACAATGACACCAATGGTAGCATCTCAGATTTCTGCAGGTAAGTAATTTGGGTTGACTCCTTTTTACTGTTCAGTAACACCTGCTACACTTCTGCAGAGCAGGAAGATTCTAACCCTACGAACCAGTGAGGAAACATGCTCGGAGGTGGAGAACCCCTATGATGGGGTGAAACACATGATCTGCACCCTGGGAAAGGAGATGGGAAAAGGTCAGAAATTTGAATGACAACTGGACGCACAGGTGGAGTAGATAAGAGTGCCAAGCATATATCAGCCAGATCAGTACTGTAAGGATAACCATAGCTTTGTCTTGTCTGATCTTGTTCAGCACCCTTAGTATTAGTTGTGTTGGAGGAAATTCTTAGACCAGACCCTTCGTCCAAGGGTGGTGGCTAGCGTCCTCTTGAGCAGAATAGAGGACACTTATTGTTCTTGGACATGGAAAAGAGATCCACCTGTACAAATCCCCACCTTTGAAACACACTGGAAACTCTGAAAGACCAACTCCCATTCGTAGTCCTAGGAGATGCGCCTAGTGAGAATGTTCACTGTGGCATTCTGAATGCCTGGGAGACAGACGGCTGAAAGATTGGATCTGATGGGTTATACACCAGTTCCACAGTTTCATAGTTTTGGCGCACAGGGAGATGGATCTTGCTCCTCCCTGTTTGTTGATATAGAACATGCAGGTCACATTGTCTGTCATGATCCTGATTTGCCCCAGTGAGGGGTAAGAAATGAAAGCAAGTGTTCTTGACTGCCCCAAGTTCTAGCAGGCTGAGGTGGAGACTGGTTTCCTGAGGTGGCCATCTGCCCTGAGTGGTGAGGGCACTGAGATGACCCTATCCCAAAAGTGATTCATTTGCTGTTATGGTTGTTGCTGGAGCTAGGTGAATGAAAGGGATGCCTGCACAAACGCTGGGCTAATTCTTTTCCACCAGTCTAGGGAGTTCCTCATCTATAGGGGAACTGTGACCTGTCTGTCCAAAGTGTCTCTGGCCAGTGAATAAGTCATTCTGAGCCAGCCATGAAAGCAGCAGAGGGATAGCTTTGCATGGTCAGTCATGAAGGTGCAAACTGCCATGTGTCCCAGGAGCTGTAGACAGTTCCTTATTGTAGTTCAAGGACTTCCTTGAAATGTCCTGACCCGACCTGACAAAGTTATGAACCTGTTTGTGGGAAAGGTAGGATCTACCAATGAATCCAAGTATGCTCCTATCAACTGTATTTTCTGTACAGGGGCTAATTGTGGATTTTCTTGCATTTAGATGTAAACCCAATTCCTGAAAAAGAGAGAGCAGAAGACAGCACTGCTTCATAAAATCAGCCTTTGAGCAGCGATTTGTCAGGGTACAGGAAGACTAGAATCTCTTCTCATCAGAAGTAAGCAGCCACTACCACCAGGAACTTTGAGAACACCTGTGGAACCAGAGAGAGGCCGAAGAGAAGTACTCAGTATTGAAAATGATCCTGCCCTATAGTAAAATGTACGTTTTTCCTCTGTGATGGGTATCTTGCTATATGGAAATAGTTGTCTTGTAAGTCAAAGGTTGAAAACAAATCACCTGCCTCTACTGAAGGGATTATAGCTGCCAGAGTCATCACCCTACGTATAACAACTGCTTTGAAGATGGACCTGGTAGTGTTGTCTGTGGCCTCCAAGGACACTTGAAAAGTGAGAAGATGGACTGAAATTGTTCCCTATGTTTCCCTGTGGAAGAAATTTCAGTAAATTTATTATAGCTTGTAAAATTATATTTAGTAATGATCACCTGATAGTTTGTGATCTGAAATTGCAGGGTCATGGATGAATAAGATTTCCATCCAAAAAGGTCTAGCCTCTTTTGGTCCTTACAGGGTAGATCTGAAGTAGTGTTGCTTACGCCTCTCATTTACCGCACGCACCACAAGGGAGTGAGGTGGAGGGCTGGAGAAGAAAAATTCTGAGGGGGAACATAATATTTCTTACCTGTCCCTTTACAATAGTAGTGGGTGTTTGCCACACAGTGTTAGCTGAGTCCAGGAATGCCTCATTAATGGTGGAAGTTGATGACTGTACAATGTATAGCTGTTTGTGGTCTGGCAAATTGCTGGCAATGTGCAGTCCAGGGATCCCACCACCCTTGTTGTCATGCACAAGGCTCTTCTCTGTGAATGTCAAAAAACAGGTTCCTACACAGAAACATAGGAGAACCCTGTACAGAGATAGAGACTGAATGGAAGTCTCCCTTATTCTCCTCAATATCCTCCCAATGAGCGGGGAGAGGCACCAACCGAAAAGGGTGGAGAGTCCTATGGTACCAGAGGATGATGGTAATCTGGGGATCGAGGTCTCAGTACCAAGAGACACTTGGTACCCATGAGCAGTGGGGACTCTAGTTCATCTATCTCAGACAAGTCCTTAGAGTACATTGAAATGGGTTATCTAGGAAGGTGGTGGAATCTCCTTCCTTCGAGGTTTTTAAGGCCCGGCTTGACAAAGCCCTGGCTGGGATGATTTAGTTGGGGATTGGTCCTGCTTTGAGCAGGGGGTTGGACTAGATGACCTCCTGAGGTCCCTTCCAGCCCTGATATTCTATGATTCTTGCGGTACCGAGCGGCGGATCAGTACCAATGTGGCCGAAGTAGATGGTACCACTGATTGGGAGCGTACCATCCCAGGGACCATTGGTATCTGGAGCTGTGGTTTACCGGGCATCAAGGGTGCCAGTAGGCAGGTACCAGTGGCGGGCTGTAACCGATGATTCCACCCTGAAGTGCTTATCCTTGCCCTCCTTGTCTCTCATAGATGGTACCATCTCTGAGCTGCGTTTCTCTTTAAAGCTCTGGGACTCGCCGGCCCCACTGGTACTAGAGGAGGAGTCTTTCATCTCTATGGTACCAAGCCAAGAGGTCGAAGCTTCTGAGACCATAGATCTAACAAAGGACAAGATCAGTTTTGTATGATGACAGGCCAAGTGCCTCTTCTTTGATGCTTTCCCTGAGGCTTTCCATAGCCTTCCCCTTTCTAGGGAAAACCTGCAACCGCTGTTGAAGGGATGCTGGATTTGTCCAGAGACAGGCGTACAGTGGAAGTCTCCTGACCTGACTCAGAAGTGGGTAGAAGTGCCCTCAACAGCAGCCTCAGTTTAATTTCCCTGTTCTTCCTTGCCCCAAATTTGAAGGCCAGACAGAAGTTGCTCTTCTGGGAGACATGGGACTCCCCCAAGCAACAACACACTTGGAGTGGCCACCACTTACTGACATAGCCTCTCGACAAGAAAGGCAACATTTGAAACCTTGGAAGCCAGGCATGCCCTGCCAGGAGAATAAGGCTCCCGGAGGAACAGGAGGGAGACAAAACAAGTAAATCCTCTCATTACTCATAGCTAACTAATTATAAACTATCTACTAACAACTAAATTCACTACCTAATCCTAAACCAAAAACTATGGATAAACTGTACAAGCTGAGGCACGCTCAGGGCCGGCTCTGGCTTTTTGGCCACTCCAAGCAAAAAAAAAAAACAAACAAACACGGGGCAGCCAGAACGGGAAAGCAAAAAAAAACCTGCAGCGCAGCCGGAGCGCGGGTGCAGGGGGACGGGGAGGGAGCGGGCGGGCGGGAGAGAGAGAGAGAAGGGGGGCAGCCAAGGCTACAGCAGGGCGCTGCCACGCGGCCCCTCCCGCCAGGAGGGCTCTGCTCCGGTTGGTGGGGAGGGAAGGACGAGGACTGCCCTGCCGGGCGCCTCTTGGAACAAAAAAAGGCGGCTGTGCCACCCTAGGATTGGGCTGAATGCCGCCTCGTTCAATCTGCCGCCCCAAGCACCAGCTTGCTCGGCTGGTGCCTGGAGCTGGCCCTGGGCACGCTCAAGGCAGACACGCTAAGGCTCCATCTCAGGCCAAAGCAGTTGAGAAGTAACTGAAGGCAGTTCACCCACGCATCCCTATATAGTCTTGGTGTGCGGCATCAGGATACAGAGGCTACATGTGCAGGCCAAACAAACACTGCTAACAGAAAACTCTCCAGTCAAGGGCTCAAGAACACCTGCAGTGGAGCACCCAAAGGGACACTACTCGAAGCACCAGCTAAAGTTGATAAACAGAAATTGTGGGATTTGTATAGCATTTAAGATTCCGAATATTCATTAACGACTTGTTACAAGACCATTCTTAGAATGGCTTCTTTTAAGTAACTGATTTAAATACTCTTCCCCCCACCCATAGGATTTAGTTAAGATTAGAGAGACAAGGTGAGTGAGGTAATATCTTTTACTGAACCAACTTCAGTTGGCGAGAAAGACAAGCTTTCGAGATACACAAAGCTCTTCCTGAGGTCTGGGAAAGGTACTCAGATGTTCCAGCTAAATACAAGGTTGAACAGATAGTTTAGCATAAGTAGTTAGCACTAGTTATTGAAGTTGGTTCAATAAAAGCTATTACCTCACCCACATTGTCAGTCTAATATCCTGCGACTGACATAGCTACGACAGCACTGCATATAACAATTAATTAAGATTGGAAAAAGTGAGTATTTATAAACTATTTAGCTCATCCATAATAAACCAGGCAGGACTTACCTACCCTTTGCCATGTATAAACTTTTTCAGTTATTTATGACACACAGAGAGGACTGAGTATTGATTTTGGGACTAATGAACCTTGGCTGTAGTTTACCTACATAAAAGTGTCCCATCCAAGTGCAGACCCATTCTCTAAAGTGTAATCTCTATTAAAAGCTGTCCACAGAGTCATAGAGAAGCAACGGTAATTGAAGTAGCCATTGCATGTTGTTTGTGTTTTGTTTATATTTTCCTTTCTTTAATAAGGAAATAGTCATAGTTAATAACTGCGACTGTTTTGCTTGTCTTCAATCCTGGTGTCCCCTAAGACAGTGATTTTCAACCTTTTTTCATTTGCAGCCCCCTTTGGAAATTTCAAATGGAGGTGCAGACCCCCTTGGAAATCTATTGTTGAGTTGAATTCTGTTCAGTCAGTTTTCAGTCTAAGTCTTTCGCGGACCTCAAACTTAGTCCGTGGACCCCTGGGTTGAGAACCACTGTCCAGAGGCATAAAAAGGACCGTGTGTGACTAAAACAGTGGGAGTGATATCCCTGAGTTGGTATTAAGAGACATAATTATTAAGATTTGGCCTATTTCTTGTTTTTCTAGACTATACATTTTAATAATTTGGGGGATTATATAACTTGGCACTCAATAACTGAAGACACTGCTTTCTACCCCACAACATGTCAACCACAAGGAACAAACTACACAGAATCCAAATGTTCTTCCAAATAATTGTAACTTGTCCCACAATGACGAAGTTCACAATTACAGCTGCAGGAAATAACATACTGAGAGCTTTTTGGAAACTCTGGTACTACTACTCAATGACAATGCCACAACAACTAGAGTGACAGGACAGCACAAGACTGCAATGTCATGCAGTGATCATCCTTAAATGACATATCAGCTACTTCACAAGAAACAAACACCAGCAAAGGCAACAAAACAGCTTTCTAAAACAAAGCCTCAGACTAAAACCCATTTTTTTAGACAAAGAGGAAGAATGGTCTTGCGGTTAAGGAACTGCCTTAAGGACTCTAGGTTCAATTCCCACATCTGTCTCTCACTTCCTATGTGACCTTGGGTAAGTTGTTTTCTCTCTCTGGCTCAATTCTTCATCTACAAAATGGGGGTAATACTACTTCCTTTCTTCCACCCTTTGTCTATTTAGACTGTAACCTCCTTGGGGCAGAGACTGTCTCTTACTTCGTATATGTACAGCACCCAGCACAAGGGAGCCACAAATTCTGTTGAAGTCTCAAAGGCATTACAGCAAGACAAATAAGTAACAGAAGATCAAAATAAGTTGGCAGCATCCCTATAAATTATAGAACATAAGCACAAAGTGACTAGAAAATAATCACTCAGACTTAAGAGCTCCTCAGACTAGAGACCTTGACTTATATCAGGAAAGCACTTAGCACACTGTGATCACTACTGGAAATAAAGCATATCCACTGAGGGGACATGCATGAGAACGGTGCCCCCAGACTGCCCAGTTAGCTCCTAGTTAAAGACATAGGGCCAAAGAGCAGCAACTACATGAAGGACAACCTACAGGCAGGCTGGGGGTTGGAAAAAACATTTCAGCTTGTATATATAGAAAGCCCAAAATCTCATCTCCTAGCACATTCTTCTCAACACTGCACTTTCCAAAGAGATGGTTACTCACACAAAGATGTTGTCTTTTGGCATGATGTGACTTAACCCTTCATCCATTTGGAAAATTTTGTGGAATCGGTGATTATAAACATCTGTCACCACCATCTAAAAGAGTGAAGTTAGAGACAGTTAGACAAACTAAAATAATTCACAATTCTAGAAACAGTTCCTCATTTTTCTTTCTCAGACATTTTTCATGTACACGTCACCAAAGTGTTGATGGAGACTCTATAGTGACACCTTATGGTTGATCCGACATACTATTAACTGAATCTAATCAGACCAATGAGGCAGAGAATAACAATTGGGCCTGATTTTTCAGAGGCATTGAGTACCTGCAGCTCCCAGTGGCTTCACGTCAAGCACAGTGGCCACTGTCCTGTGAAGATATCATCATACATCCCAGTGCATCAAGGCCCAACAGGCTGGGATGTAAGACAGAAATAACCAAACACTTAATAACTACAAAGGAACTGAACTAATCCTCTGAACTGGCATGAGGTAACAAGTTATATACATGGGAATCCAGACAACTTCCCACGAACCACAGGTTTCAAGCCTGATGTTTTAATGGACAATAAAATTATTCACTTCTTAAGCAAGATAAAGCACATCCCATTTCCTGTTGCTACTAAGGAGGTTTCTAAGGAATAGATACCCCC
The DNA here is from genome assembly GCF_027887155.1 of Malaclemys terrapin pileata. Lineage (NCBI taxonomy): Eukaryota > Metazoa > Chordata > Testudines > Emydidae > Malaclemys > Malaclemys terrapin. Next base: position 53,151,358 of record NC_071511.1, on the reverse strand, counting down.
AAAGTAGTAATATGAGGGGTAAAAAGGATAAATTAAGACAAGTTGCAATGGTAGTGGCAGTCATTTTTCTGTCTCTTCCCTCACACACACACACCCTTTTTAAAACCATTATTACTGTCATTACTATAATGGAGGTAACAAAGTGAACAGGGCTTGCCTGTGTCATAGCTTTCTCTTTAGAATTCAGGCAAGCAAGGAGTTATGTATCAGTACAATTAGTTAATGCTTAGTTACTATTTTGCTCTTCTTTGCTTATTGTCCATTTCAAAGTTTTTCCAATAATAAAATGCTTTAAAAAGAAAGAACACATTTATTAGCAAAATTATTGTGTGTGCTTGGTCTTACATTTTCTGCAGGGATCTTGGAGAGTTTGGAAAGAGCTTCACACAGGTCTGATACAGCCCCCATCATTGGCACAACTACCCGATACTGGAAACAGAGAGAACGTTAAACTTACACGAGGCAAAATAAATCCAAGCATGGAGCAGAACGTTAGCAAATGGGAGTTTGGCCATTCGTTAGTCCTGACATCTTAAAAGCAGAGAATTCTATGGCAAGTGGGGTTTCCAGTCACACTTGGCTGTCTTCAGTGTCTCAGGCTCAGATTTAAAGATTTGAAGCCCAGACAGCCACAGCACAGATAACAGAATTTCACCCAGCAATTCCTCTGTCTAGTCCAATAACTTGGGGTGAAGCTTTTAGAAAGACATCCAGTCTTGATTTCAAGTGATGGAACAATCCACCACACTGCCCCAAAAAGCTGTTCCAATGGTTAAATACCCGTACTGTTGAAAAATCTATGCCTTATTTGCTCTCTGAATTGCTTCCATTTCCAGCCACTGGATATTGCAATTAACATTGCAAAAGGTACCATCCTAGAGAAACTCTCCCAGAAGGTTTTGACTTTATGCATCTAAAGCAGGGGTGGACAAATTTTTTGGCCCGGGGGCCATATCTGGGAATAGAAATTGTATGGCGGGCCATGAATTCTCACCAAATTGGGGTTGGGGTGAGGGCTCTGGTTTGGGGTGGGGCCAGAAATGAGAAGTTCAGGTGCAGGAGGGGGCTCTGGGCTGGGGGAATGGGGGTGTGTGTGAGGGCACAGGCTGGGAATGCGGGCTCTAGGGTGGGGCTGGGGATGAGGAGTTTGGGGTAACAAGAGGGTGCTCTGGGCTGGGGCAGGGGGTTGGGGTGTGGGAAGGGGTGCAGGTTCCAGCTTGGGGTGCAGGCTCTGAGGTGGAGCTGGGGATGAGATGTTTGGGGTGCAGGAGGGTGCTCCGGGCTTGAATCGAGGGGTTCGGAGGGGCATCAGGGCTAGGGCAGGGGGTTGGGGCACAGGGGAAGGCTCAGGGGTGCAGGCTCCAGGCGGTGCTTACCTCAAGCGGCTCCTGGAAGCAGTTGCATGTTCCTTCTCCGGCTCCTATGTGGAGGCGCGGCCAGGTGGCTCTGCATGCTGTCCCATCTGAAAGGCACCACCCCTGCAGCTCCCACTGGAGCACCGGAGGGGGCCATTAGAGCGGGGCATTTGGAGTGCGTAGGAGCCGGAGGGGGGCCATGCCGGGGCTTCCGGGAACTGCATGGAGCGGCCCCCAACCCTGCTCCCCGGCAGGAGCACCAGAGGGGGGCCATGCCACGGCTTCCAGAAGCTGCACCCGACCCTGCTCCCCGGCTGCAGCGCCAAAGCAGGGTAAGGCCTGCTCCACAGAGGGAGCTCGAGGGTCGGCTTAAAACAGCTGGTGGGCTGGATCCAGCCTACAGTTTGCCCGGATCCAGCCCACAGTTTGCCCACCCCGATCTAAAGCACACACCAGGAAAGGAGGAAGCCACGGTCAGGTTGGCTGGATTTCTACTATACCTCATGTAAATTGGAGTTAACCAATGTGTCTTCCTGCAAATCATTTCTCCAGAACTATCTAACTCCCATAAGGATATCACATAGGCACTGGCTAAAACCAGAGATTTCCTATGGCCAATGGGAATACTTTGCAGAGAGGAATAAATATTTTCCGGACACGAGAAGAAGAGACAAGTTGAGACTAACACCAGGAGTCAAGCTCTCCCCTCACTTCCACTCAAGGCCTTCCACTAGTCTCCATCCTCCTCATCCCAGGAATGGTAGGCTCTCCAACCAAGCACTAACCCCTTGGGAGCCAATCAACACTACCAGAGCCCACCGGCATCAGGCACCTGCAGCCCACCATGGCCTTCCAGCAACGAGTGCCGCACTCCCATGCTACCACATGAATTGAACTTTTCTGTACAAAAAAGTTATTCAGCCCATGCAATAGCTGTCTCCTGCCTGTGATTAGAGGGTGTGTGTGTGTGTGTGTGTGTGTGTGTGTGTGTGTGTGTGTGTGTGTGTGTGTGTGTGTGTGTGTGTGTGTGTGTGTGTGTGTGTGTGTGTGTGTGTGTGTGTGTGTGTGTGTGTGTGTCCCCAGCTTTGCGCAGACAGCCATCACAGCAGACCTCAAGCGAACTGCCCAATGACCACAAGATCCTTAAGGTACAAAGGCACCAAGCCAGGTTCATTGTTGACAAAGCATGGTAATAGAACCTGGTAGACTCTACAAGGATAGTAAGACATGTATGCCCATGACAAGAATGCAGCTCAGTGAATGGCAGACTTTCCATTCCCCCCTCTGGACAAAGATACTCCCTCTGAGATACATCTTTATACCCGAATACAAACAAATTATGTACTACCTCTGACATAGTTACTGCCCCCGATGTGGCTAGTTATCACCTTGTACATGTTGGCTCAATCAAAACATCTTTATTACATATTGTCATTCTGACCTTATCTTTTAGTAGGGGTCAGCGTGTTCCTGTTATCCTTATGGAATGTTTTTGTACCATCCTTAATATCGGGATGTTCTGGTACCACTTGATATCGGGATATGTTTGCGTGAGTACTCTGTGCTTAGCACTTCTTAGGAATGTGTATTTCTGCAATATCAGCCCTGTTCTTTCCAGATTCTGTGAGCAGGTCCTGCCTCATAGCAGGCCTTTGATACAAGGGTTTATGTCTCCGGCTCTCTTCCTACTACATTGCCCACTTCCTGATTCCTGCTCCAAGGGACAAGTCAACATGCACCATGCCAGTGACATATCAGAGGAAAGAGGTCACTTACCAGAAACTGTCATTCAAGAGTCTCCTCTGTGCAAGCAGACACATCTAAGGCCCCTCCCATCCAGCATCAACCTTCAGAACCCTCTTCAAAAGCATTGTTGTCAGGAAATGCATGCACACCCCCTTCTGGTACCAAACGTTCAGCATACGAGATTATGTAAGGGAGCACACCAGCTCCATCACCTTCATTCCTTCTCCTGAACTGCAGAGACCCATTTACATGGAGAACTCTGAAGTAAAAGGGAATACAGGAAGGTATTGTGAATGAGCAGAGGCAACGCTCAAAGAACAACAGTTACTGATGAGTTGCCTTTCTTCTCTGAGGGCCTCTGAACATTCCCATCTAGGGGAGCAGTGAGCGGTATTGCCCATATGGAAGGTGGGAGCGGAGTTTTAATGGATTAGAAACTGTAGCACTGCCTTCCCAAACTGAGCATTTAAACAGGGTGCTACGTCGTACCTGGTGAGTGACACTGAACATAGTTACAAGAGTGTTCACATACTGGTCCTCGTTAGCGTCTCTGAATCTGCAAATCCTGCTGAACACCTACTATTACAGTAAAACTAAAGAATATATCTAGGCCTACAGAGCAACACAGTCATCAGCGTAACCGACCAACTGTACCTAAAGGTTGACGCAGTCATCAGCATCATACAAAAGGGTCCTCATCAGGGCAGCACTGATAATAATATCAGCAAATGTCAAAGGGCTCTTGGGTGCCAAACAAGACCTTATAGCCAAAATGTGCCCTTACTCTCACTGCCAGATATTATGCCTCCAGGAGACACAGAGAGGGATTAACAGCCACTGCCCTGGATATTTGGGATGAACGTGACAATTGAAAGACCACACAAGCAATATGGCAGTGCCATTTTTGTCTAATTTAATCTTGTCATCAACAACACATCTATGACTGATAACAATGACATTGAAGTCCTGACTGTAAACACTGGTAGCATTTCCACTGTGTCTGTCTATAAACTGCAGTGCAAACAATTCAAGTTAACAAGCCCACAACCCTGAACGTGACAAAACGCAGGTGATCATTGGTCATAACGTCAAATGGGGCTATCGCGTAACTGATAAAAATGATGAACCAGCTGAATTGTGGCCAAATGCACACCACTTAATTCAGAATCCTAAGCTCTCCAGTTCTTCCAACAGCAGCTGATGGAAATGAGGCTACAACCCTGATCTGGCATTTATCAGCAACAACATAACTGGTTCAGGTCACAAACTTAGTTTGGGCCCAATTCCACATGTGCAGCGCCAGCCCATCGCCATCCAGAATGCAGCTGTAATGCCAAACTCAGTACAATGCTGGTGCTGCTTTAATTTTAAGAAAGTAAAACGGAAGAGCTTCTCCAATTACCTCGATGCCATTGTAAGAAATATTGAACGAATACCAGAAAATTATGACCAGTTTGTCAATGCATGGTCTCGAAAAAGCATAATCCACAAGGCTGGAGAACAAACTATGTGCAGGGAACAACATCCAACTTATCAGATTAGTATGCAAAATGCAAGCAGAACTTCAAAGCAGACCCATTCACTGAAAGGCAAAAAAATGGTCTCTAGACTAAAGGAGGAAAAACAAAAGTCATAAAAGAATCTCACTGAGAGCGTGCACATGACCCAGAGCAGTAAGAAGCATGGATTAACCATCTGGAAACAACCACCCAAGGACAGCAGAGCAACACTACACATTTACTGCAGACAAGGTCACACAACAACTCCTAAAAAATGACTGGGCACCAAACGAACAGCCCAAGATACAGCTTAAGTGGCAAGAACTAGGAAACGTACAATTTTGGGGCACAGTATGCAACGACCAAATTAACCTCCAGAACGGCAAAGACCCTCAAGAATGGCAAAGCCACTAGTCTAGATGACATTTGTATTCAACATATCAAACACTTTGGATCAGGAATAAAGAACTGGTTACTCAAGTTGTTTAGCACATGCTCAGCCAAATACAAAGTACCCAAGATCTGACAATGAACACATGTTGTGGCACTCCTGAAGCTGAGGAAGGACGCAACAGAGTCAAAGAACTTTAGGCTTATATCACTACTATGTCACCTCAAGAAACTACAGGAGCATCTTATCCTAAAACACCTATTACCACTCACTGAAAAGCATCTAATCCCAGAGCAAGCTGGATTCTACCTAGGCAAGTCATGCACCAGTCAAGAGCTGAATATCACTCAATACATCAAAGATGGCTTTGAAAAGTTTGTGGTAACAGGGGCCATGTATGTCAGCTTAGCAGCAGCATACTGTAGTGAAATATTAAAAGCTCCTCACTAAAATATATAACATGACAAAAGATCACCACCCCAAACGACTGATATCAATTGATATTAGAGAACCAATGTTTATATATCAAACTATGTGGGAAGCAGAATGGATGGCGGCAACAGAACAAGGCCTAAGATAAGGGAGCATACTTTCATCAATACACTATAATATTTACACGAATGATCAACTGATCGATCTCAGCACCAGAAGTTTTATCTATACCAACAAGCCAAGGATTTTGTCCAGATTGAAGCTATGCTAACATCGGAATTCTTTGGGCTCTCAGTTTATTACACCAACAACCCAATTGCACGCCAACCCAGCCAAAATGCAAGCGCATCTCTTCCATCTTCAGAATCATGAGGCCAGTAGACAAATCAACATAATCTGGAATGGGGTATCGCTTGCTGCTGGAATCCTGTCTGCCTTAGACTGACACTAGCTCGCACTCTTTTCTTCAAGGCACGATGGAGAAGACAAAAGGGAAAGTTTGCACCCAGAACAAACTCAGAAAGCTTGCACATTTAAAATGTGGAACCAACCCAGCAATGCTACGAGCCACTGCACTTGCACTTTGCTATTCAACAGCCAAACATGCATGCCAGCATAGGAAAGATCGGTTCGTTCAAAGCTGAACCCTGTTCAGGATGACAGCTGCTGCTACATCACAGAATGTCTAAAACCAACAAATGAGAACTACCTTGATGTGCTTGCTAGAACCGCTTCACGGCATATCAGGAGAGCGGTTACAAGCAAAAGGGAACAATTATGACAAGTCAAAGATACCAGATATCTGCTACATGGCCACACTGAGGAAGCCACCCACCTGGAATCACTGAAAAGCTTCCTAGCTGCAATGGAACTACTTAGAAAAATCGCCAACAGCTATTCAACTGGAAATATGGTACACACAGCTCAAAACACTCAACAAGGACATCAAAATGCACACTGAGGTTGCCGAATCCCTTCCCAAAGGTGCAGAGAAGAACTGGTTGACTTGGAGATGTTTAAATCGCCTCTGAACAAGAGTTGGCAGGTCAAAAGTCAACATTCAGAAGTGACCCAGATGACCAAGACATTTGTGACTGTGGTGAAACAAACCATGGAACATCTGTTGGATGGCCAATTCCTGCAGGAACCTTGCACCACAGATGATCTCACCAGGGCTACAGATAAGGCCCTATCACATGCCCAACACATGCCCTATGACTGTGGTGGAAGGACACAAGTAGTAGTAGTTACATTAATGCGAATCTTTTAGAGTGCACCAGCAAGGTTATGAATGGGGCAATTAGAGCACATTAGAGCACTTTACAAATCACATGCCTGTAATGTGCTTTGCCACATTGCGTAGAAAAGCTCTAACATGAACTACAAAGTTGGAGCGTGTTGCAATATGACCTGTCTCATTCAGATTTCTTACTTTTAATAGGTGGTAACAAAAATAGAATTTAGTTTACTATATGGGTGGAGTTCTGAGTCCTCTGTCTTCAGGGATACACCAAATGCTAATTAATTTGGGCTTCTTCTGTAGGAAGTCAACCTTCTGATAAAAGTTAAGTTTAAGATTTTGTTTAACTTGGGTTCCTGGCATAGGGTCTGTGGAAAAATACAGGGAAGGATAAGTACTCACTGAGATGGTTTGGGTAAATATACAGCTTTAACTGTGTAAGTGGCAAAAAAAGACAGGATTTTTTTCCATTTTTACCCATCCTGGGCAGACAGCCAAACAAGTGGTAAGAGCTTGTTTGTTTTAATACATCTTACAAACATATAAACAGAAGCAGTTTTAAGTTTTGTTTTAGCTACAAATGATGACAGTTGTAAGTTCTCAAGCTCTGTTAACATCTGAAAGCTTTAACTATAATGTTTGTAATATTTAATTAACATTTGTAAACCCCGATTTTGGGATAAAATTTTCAAACCTTAAAATATAACCACGTAATTCTTCCCCCCTTCTTTTTTATGCTTAAACTAAAATGATGTTTTTGTTTGTAATTGGGGTTTATGAACAAATGTCCATTCCTAGGTGGGGTTCAGAAAAGAGAGGAATTATGCCATGATAATTGGACCTACAAACTTATCCATATGTGAGCTCAACTGTAACAAGTATGTACAAGTTTATAAGGTGTTACAATAACTTTTATCAACAAATACTGAATGGGAAAAGATACAAAAGGGAGATAAAATAAGGGAATTAATCAAAAACAAAAAGGCCGAGTTGATATGATTCAAGGACTGTGTTGAAATAATGATTGTTAAAAAAAAGGAGATGTGGCGCTGGAAGTTAATGAGCCAAAATTGGTATGCTGGATATTAGGTCTAAATGGGGGACAAAATAATCAAGGTGTAAACTATTCTACAAACTGGGGTCCGCAGCCCCTATGGGGTCACTAGAGACTGCACGGGGAATCTGCAAAATATTACGAAAAAATAAATAAATCTCACTGCACATCTGCACATGTCACACCAAAGACAGACTGCAGTAAGAACCAGGCACACCCATCTCCCTGGTATCTGTAAATATAGTCTTAAAGCATTACTAATAGTACGTGTTTGTATGAAGTACATATATATTTTTGTCAATTAGTTTCTCAGTTGGGGATCCATGATTAACATTGTATTTGAAAAGGGGTCCGTCAACAAAAAAAAGTTTGAGAACCTCTAATCTGTCAAAACAAGGGGATTTTTCCTTCTAAAAGCTCTCTCCAGCAAAAGAAGAAGGGAACAAGAAATGTTAAAAAGAAAGCCTTATTTACTACTTTACATTTCAAATGCTTAAACTGTTTCTCTTTTATGTATTTTTAATAAAAGGTTAAAAAGGATCTTTAAAGGGTGTGTTTGCAAGGGTGTTACACAGGCAGAGGTCTCTGTATTCCAGACCTCATTTAACTCTGGTTAATGTTAAGTTATGTTAACATCTTTACCCCATTTATTCCATTTAAATTAATGCAACAGTGGAACTATACAATGTTGCAGTGATCACACGAGCCCTCAAGAAATACTGAGTAGTCTCAGTTGGAGTGGCCGTCAGCATAGGAAGAATCTGAAAAATATTGAGGAAACTTTTCTTTGGTGAGGAAGCTTTTCCCTGAGCAGTATCCAAAAATGAATGTGATCCTCTGAAAGAGATGTGGGTTGATTTCTCCTAGGTGAGCTGCAAGCCCCACACTGTGGAACCAGTGACAAATATGGAATATGGAGTCTCATCTCCTGCTACAAACCTGGCTCTTATCAGCCAGTTATCTATGTATGGAAAGACATGGACCCCTTAGGGGTAACATCTTACTTTATGTCCACACCACAGTGGCAGAGTTATGGCACTGCAACTGTACTGCTGCAGTATCATAGTGTACACATTGATGGGTTTTTTCCATCAATATAGTTAATCCACCTCTGACAGAGGCAGTAGCCAAGTCAAGAAGAATTCTGTCAACTTAGCTGCATCTATCAGTGGAGGTTAGGCTGACCTAACTACATTGTATAGGAAGTAAAAAATTTTCACAGCCATGAGCGATGTAGCTAGGTCATTCTAACTTTTAGGTGTAGACCCGGCCTCAGATGAGCAGTTATTCTGGCCAGATATTTTGTGAATACCCTTGGGACCATGGATCAACCAAAGGGAAGTACTTTGTACTGCTAACGTGTCTGTCCCACCTTCCTGATGGTTACGTGGAAATGGGCATCTTTTAAATAGGAAGCCAGGTTGCCGTATCCTTGCAAGAGGGAAGGAATGATTGCTTCCAAGAGGGGGAGGGTGTGAAAGTATGTGTGCACTCCAAGATCCCGATGGAACTATTTAGACTCACAAGGTCCAAGAGGGGTCCAAGAGCGTCCACCTTCTTGGGAATGATGCGACACCAGGAAAAAAAATGTTCGTCTCCACTCGCATTTCAAAAGGGAACTCCTTCCTCATGAAAGGAACCATGGAGGAGTCCACTTTCTCTAGATGGACTCTTGTGACAAGGGTCACTGAAGAGAGACAGGGAAGGGAGTGGGCATTGTGCAGAACTGGATGAATATCCATCACAGAATGTCTTGACCCAGCAATGAGAGGTGATGTAAAAAGAAACAAATAGAGGTGGTCCAAAGGGAGGGGCAGAGAGGGAGCAAGCAGGAAGATGTGCAGAGGCCAGTAGTCTGTACTTGACTGCACTGTCAAACCTGCCTTGGGCTGACCAGAAGCAACACAAGTTTGCTGTTGTTTTGTTTGCTTCTTGGTATGTGGTTCTTGCATTTGATATCAGAAGGCTGGAGAAGCAACATCTGCTTCTGAGTGGCAGAGGGCTTGGATAGCTTCAGGGAGGGGCCTAAGATCCTAATAGATTTCAACTTTTTAGTGATGAAAGAAATGACTCACTGGATGAGATCCTGCCTTCAAAGGGCAAATACTTTATTTTTGCCTGTGGCTCTGCAGACAGACCCGACAAATGAAACAGGAGTACCACTGGAGAGTTATGCCATGGTCACAGTCCTCACAAATGAGTCAGACACATGTATGACTGTTCACAGGGCACATCATGCAAAAAGGACTCCAGAACAGGACTTATAGCTCCTCAAAATGCATACTGGTATCTCACCATAGCCACCTGGTAGTCTGCACTCTCATCCCCTAGGAGCCTGAGGAATAGACTTTGTGGGCTAAGGAATTCATTCTCCTGCCCTCTCTATCTTTAGCTGTGGAATGGATTGTTCTCATCTCCTTTCCCTTGACCAAAGCTACTGACACCACCAGGCTATTAGGAGTGGGGTGCTGTTCAAAGTATCTAGAGCCCAGAGAAGGGACTGGGTACATCCTAGCCACCTTCTTGAGACTGCAGGCAAAGATGCTGGAGTAAGCCAAAAATCCATGGCTGAATTTAAAACCACAGCTGATAAAGCCAGCTTGTCAGAGCAAAATGGGAGAATGTCTACAGTGGCTCCAGAGCTTTACAGCTCTGGTTGATATTGGCAGCTGTAACAGCAGTGATCTTTCTCAGCAACACTTGACACTGATATCTGGAAAGTGACACAGCTGAGGATCCAGTGTTGTGATCTGGGGAGGTGGCACCAGTGACATCCCCCTTCAGAAAGTTAAAAAAAAAAAAAAAAAAAAATCTTTCAGCATTACCTCTTACAAGATGTCCATTGGCCAGAGAAGGCACCAGGGAGTTGGAAGAGGAGGATAAGGCTGTGATGCTGGGTCCACTTGTATTGGTGACATGAGATCAGGCCCTAGTACTGAAACAGGGGCTGTGCGGATGGGACAGTCCCCAAAGCCCTAGAGCTGGGGAAAAAGACAAGCTGGGGTGACCCTGCCACTAGGTCCAGCCAACTCTGAAAATTTGTATTTAGTCCCAATATAGTTCCATAGTTAGAAGTTGTAAAGGACTCTGTGTAAGTCTATGAGTAGGACTCCTTAGGGAGTCAGATGGCTGTGTGTCCTTGTGCCGGGCAGCACAGACGATCCGCCAAACTCCAGATCATCAATGGTCCAGAATTGGGAGTCCCAGAGACGAGGGCTAGGTGACTACTCCATGATGAGATGTATGAGTGAAGTAAATATCTAAGCAGGAAGATGGTGCCAAAGCATGAAGAACCCAAACAGGGCTCCTGCGGCAGGGAAGTCCAGCAGAAATGCTGCTGTTTCTTTTTAGGACACACTTCACTGCTGGACAAACATTTCCTTTTCTCCTCCTCAGAATTAGTGCAGTCATCAGTGCTGAGGCTGGACCCCATGAAGGAAGGCCTGAGGCAGAGCCAGGAGTGTTCTGCTGTACAAGCTGAGCCAAGCATTTTGGTGTTTTAAGGGGCCTACCAGAAGCTAGTGCCAGCTTAGAGGATCATTGGAGCTGCCTTTGTGGCAGAAGTCAGTGCCAAAGGCCCTGTTTTGTGTTGAATCTTGATTGTACCACGTGGAGCAGACTCCAAGGTAACTGACCCAGCACTCAAGTCCCTAGTGAAAGCTGGTGCTGAAGCTGTGGCCAGAATAAACAACTCTGCCTATACAGCTGGTGCGGGCAGCGATGCAGATACAGGTCAGTCTGGGCAGTGCACAGAAACACAGCCTTTTGGTAACTCAAGAGCCTTTAGGGCCACTTCCATAAGGTGCAGCTGGGGCTGCAGTTAGCAGTCCTGGAAAGCCTACAGTGTGAATGCCTTGCAGGCAGCATACTGGGTCAAAGAGGGGGAAATCCCCCAAACAGATCAAAAACCTCACTTGGGCATCTGATTCTGGAATCATCATCCACATGGGCACAGCTTTTCAACCCCTTGCAGGTTTCAATCTGAGCACAGCTTCAGCACTGGAGGGAATTTTGAGAACTCAAACTAAACTTAGGGATATACCTCAACTACAGAACAGGGCACTAAGCTTACCACCCTGACAGTAGTCAAAACACACAGCAGAAGGAACGGAGACAGCTGAGAAGTGCACTCCCTTCTATAACCTGGGTGCTGACTGTTTGAAAACCTCAGAACATGTACACACCACTGCTTTGAAGAGGGCTCTGTGAGCTCGTCAGCAGAAGGAGCTATCCCACAAGTGGGGAGGCATAGAAGTTCTTGAAGACAGGAACTGCCACCAGTGGATTATCTAATCCAATATCCTGATTCAGACAGAGAACACCACTAGATGCTTCAGAGAAAGGTGCAAGAATCCTTGCATGTTAATTACTTAACATGTCCTTGCATGTTAATTACTTAACATGTCCATACAGTAAGATTCCACATGACCCCAGAGGCTGCCTTGTTCATTTAAATCCTCTATTTGTATTTTTACCTTATCTGTGCATTGTTCCAATTATCCATAAAATTTTCTAATCCTTTCTTAAATCCTGTTAAGCTTTTGGCCTCAGTGTTATCCAGTGGCAATGAATTCTACACGTTAATTAGGTTTCACATAAAGTATTTGCTTTTATCAGTTTTAAATGTGTTATCTTTCAATCTCAATGAAGGTCCACTTTGTTCTTGTTTTATGGGAATGCTTATAAACATTCTATTTATGCCATTTATTATTTTATATACCTCTATCAGGTCTCCTCCTATTAACCTTCTCTCTAAACTAAACAGTATGTCATTTCAATTGTCACTCATAAAGAATGTTTCCAGGCCACTAACAATTTTATTGCCTGTCTCTGAATCCCTTCTGTTTCTGCTATATCCTTTTTGAGATAGGGTGAACAGAACTGAACCCAGTATTCCAGATAAAAGTATGTCACTGATTCATAATGATCTAATATCTTCAGATTTTCCTTCCATTTCTGTATAAATCTCAACTTACATTTGCTTTTTTGATGGACACTGCACAGTGAGCAGGTTTTCAGTGATGAGTCTACAATAATGTTTCGGTCTTTTTCATTTAAAAATACAGCAAACTGTACGAGTAGTTCAAATTATGGCCTCCAATGCACATTCTTTTGTATTTGTCAGCAGTGCCTTTCATCTGACATTATGTTACCCATTCTTTTAGCTTTATTTGATCTTTCTGAAGCTTCTTGGTCTTTTCCAGTCTTCATCAACCTAAGTAATTTTGTGCCATCTGCAATTTTTGCCACCTGATTGTCCACTCACATTTCCAGATCACAGATAAACCTACCCGGCCATACATAGGGTACATATAAGGGTCAAACTGTTCCTGAATTTCTGCAAACACAGGATATTTTCTCATTTCTGCTCGGGATCATAAGGTCATAAGAACAAAAACATAAGAATGGCTGTACTGGGTCAAACCAAAGGTCCACCCAGCCCACTATCCTGTCTACTGACAGTGGCCAATGCCAGGTGTCCCAGAGGGAGTGAACCTAACAGGTAATGATCAAGTGATCTCTCTCCTGCCATCCATCTCCACCCTCTGACAGACAGAGGCTAGGGACACCATTTCTTACCCATCCTAGCTAATAGTCATTAACGGACTTAACCTCCATGAATTTATCTAGTTCTCTTTTAAACCCTGTTATAGTCCTAGACTTCACAACCTCCTCAGGCAAGGAGTTCCACAAGTTGACTGTGTGAAGAAGAACTTCCTTTTATTTATTTTAAACCTGCTGCCTATTAATTTCATTTGGTGGCCCCTAGTTCTTATATTATGGGAACAGGTAAATAACTTTTCCTTATTCACTTTCTTCACATCACTCATGATTTTATATACCTCTATCATATCCCCCCTAAGTCTCCTCTTTTCCAAGCTGAAAAGTCCTAGCCTCTTTAATCTCTCTTCATATGGGACCCTTTCCAAACCCCTAATCATTTTAGTTGCCCTTCTCTGAACCTTTTCTAGTGCCAGTATATCTTTTTTGAGATGAGGAGACCACATCTGTACGCAGTATTCAAGATGTGGGCATACCATCTATTTATATAAGGGCAAGAATATAGTCTCCGTCTTATTCTCTATCCCCTTTTTAATGATTCCTAACATCCTGTTTGCTTTTTTGACTGCCACTGCACACTGCGTGGACATCTTCAGAGAGCTATCCACGATGACTCCAAGATCTTTTTCCTGATTAGTTGTAGCTAAATTAGCCCCCGTCATATTGTATGTATAGTTGGGATTATTTTTTCCAATGTGCATTACTTTACATTTATCCACATTAAATTTCATTCCAAATCACTTAGTTTTGTAAGATCTTTTTGAAGTTCTTCAGTCTTCTTTGGTCTTAGCAGTTTAGTATCATCTGCAAACTTTGCCACCTCACTTTTTACCCCTTTCTCCAGATCATTTATGAATAAATTGAATAGGCTTGGTCCTAGGACTGACCCTTGGGGAACACCACTAGTTACCCCTCTCCATTCTGAAAATTTACCATTTATTCCTACCCTTTGTTCCCTGTCTTTTAACCAGTTCTCAATCCATGAAAGGATCTTCCCTCTTATCCCATGACAACTTTATTTACGTAAGAGCCTTTGGTGAGGGACCTTGTCAAAGGCTTTCTGGAAATCTAAGTACACTATTTCCATTGGATCCCCCTTGTCCACGTTTGTTGACCCCTTCAAAGAACTCTAATAGATTAGTAAGACATGATTTCCCTTTACCAAAACCATGTTGACTTTTACCCAACAATTTATGTTCTTCTATGTGTCTGACAATTTTATTCTTTACAATTGTTTCAACTAATTTGCCCGGTACTGACGTTAAACTTACTGGTCTGTAATTGCTGGGATCACCTCTAGAGCCCTTTTTAAATATTGGCGTTACATTAGCTATCTTCCAGTCATTGGGTACAGATGCGATTTAAAGGACAGGTTACAAACCATAGTTAGTAGTTCCGCAATTTCACATTTGGGTTCTTTCAGAACTCTTGGGTGAATGCCATCTGGTCCCGGTGACTCGTTACTGTTAAGTTTATCAATTAATTCCAAAACCTCCTCTAGTGACACCTCAATCTGTGACAATTCCTCAAATTTGCCACCTACAAAAGCCAGCTCAGGTTTGGGAATCTCCCTAACATCCTCAGCCATGAAGGCTGAAGCAAAGAATTCATTTAGTTTCTCTGTAATGACTTCATCGTCTTTAAGTGCTCCTTTTGTATCGCGATTGTCCAGGGACCCCACTGGTTGTTTAGCAGGCTGCCTGCTTCTGATGTAATTAAAAAACAATTTGTTATTACCTTTTGAGTTTTTGGCTAGCTGTTCTTCAAACTCCTTTTTGGCTTTTTTTTATTATATTTTTACACTAATTTGGCAGTGTTTATGCTCCTTTCTATTTACCTCACTAGGATTTGATTTCCACTTTTTAAAAGATGATTTTTATCTCCCACTGCTTCTTTTACATAATTGTTAAGCCATGGTGGCTCTCTTTTAGTTCTTCTACTGTGTTTTTTTGATTTGGGGTATACATTTAAGTTGGGCCTCTACTATGGTGTCTTTGAAAAGTGTCCAAGCAGCTTGCAGGGATTTCACTCTAGTCACTGTACCTTTTAATTTCTGTTTAACTAACCCCCTCATTTTGCATAAGTCCTCTCAGAGCCCTATACACTCAAGAGAAGTTTCAGCCTAGCACTTCCCAAGGCACCAGAGGCAGGCAGGGTTGGATGTGACAATCAAATGTGTCATTGCTTATGCTCTCCAATATTATCATATGTACTCTTGTTGCCACCAGGGCAAATAAGCTTCCTGTTGCCCCATCATCCCAGTCACTTAGAATGAGATATTTTCCAAACCACTTTCGATTTTGCTCAATCCCCAATAAATTTTAAACGAGAATTTAGCATCCAAGTCCTTTGGGTGACTTTGAAAATCTCAGCCTTAATAGTCAAATGGATCAGATTTTCCTGAACTGGATTGCAGTGACTGTCTTTGGGTATAATTCACACCTACAAATGTCTTTTTTTACCTGGGTAGGTCTACGATGCAGGTCTGCAAAAACCAGAGAAACGTCCATGGAACGATCTTTCTTCAAGGGCAGTGGAAGAGTTAAATAGCAGAAAGGGTCAAAAGTCACAGAAACTTTAGAGCATTTTGGACAGACCAAGGTGGATTTGAAAAGGCCATGAAAAATATCCACGATGATAGAGTCATTTCTTAATCTATGGTTCTCCCAGGCTTCTTTCGCCACTACCTGTAGAAAGGAAATAAAATTAATTCTGACTCATACACTTCACTAGAACTGTAAATACAGAGACATGAGACAAAAGGAACTCAGCATTATTCTGATATTTAAAAAATATATATATGCACACCTAAACAAGCTGGAAATACTATTAAGGTTTCCTGAACTCAGCCCCTTTTAACCACTTACTATTCTCCCTCACTAACCAGGCCCCAGGTCTGCAAGTCTTTCCTGCTGCAGAAGGAAATAGCGGACACCTAATTCTACCACTCTGTGTTAGGTCAGGCCTGTATTGCTACAGATTTCCTCAGTGTAGGAGGTGAGGGTTGGAGAGAGAGGGGGCAGTGGAGGGAGCAAGTTGCTTGAAGTCCATGGGCCTGATCCAAAGGCCATTGCAATCAATCGGAGTCTTCCCATTGACATTAAGGACTTTGGATCAGGCCCCATATACTGGATGCAGCTAAAGTTCATCTCTAGGCTGTATGTGGAAAGTATGACATAGAATGGATTTCCTACCCATAGTGGGGTATGCAAGGCTTCATGTAGTCCTTACCCAGGGAAGGTCATTTGCTTTCTGTCCTGACCCAGAAGGGACAGGTTGTGGTCTCCAACTGGCAAAAGCTCTCAGCTTATAACTGTTATGCAGAGTTTTCTCTGGAAGAGTAGAAAACTGTGGCCCAGAGCCTGAAGTTAGAAGATGATGATTCATAGACCAGGCAAGAAGGGACCACTATGATCATCTAGTCTGACCTTCCATGTAACAAAGACCATAGACTTCCCTGAATGAATTCCTCTTTGAATGGGAGCATAATCTTTTAGAAAAAATCCAATCTTAGTTTAAAATTTTCCAGTGGGGGAGGTCCAGGTTGGATATCAGGAAAAACTATTTCACTAGGAGGGTGGTGAAACACTGGAATGCGTTACCTAGGGAGGTGGTGGAGTCTCCTTCCTTGGAGGTTTTTAAGGCCCGGCTTGACAAAGCCCTGGCTGGGATGATTTAGCTGGGAATTGGTCCTGCTTTGAGCAGGGGGTTGGACTAGATGACCTCTTGAGGTCCCTTCCAACTCTGATATTCTATGATTCTATGATTCTATGATTCAGTGATGGAGAACCCACCTCAATGTTTGGTAAACTGTTCCAATGGTTAATTATTCTCAATATTAAAAACGTATGCCTTATTTCTAATCTGAAATTGTCACACTTCAGCTTCCTGCCATTGGACCTTGCATAAGCCTTGTATTATCAAATGCGTTTCCCATGTAGGTACTGTAACCCATTAACTGTCTCTTTGTTAAACTACACAGATTGAGCTCCTCAAGCATCACTATAAGACACATTTTTCTAATCCTTTAATCCAGAGGTTTTCAAACTGTGGTCTGCAGACCACTGGTGGTCCACGAGCGCCATTCAGAAGGTCTGCGGATAGTTCCCTCTAAGGTGTGTGCCTGGGCGGCCACACACAAGAAAATGAAGGGCCACCCACCTAATTAGTGGAGCCGCACAGGCATGGCTCCACTAATTAGGTGCCTGGACCCTGGAGGAGACGCACATGTAAGGTGAGGTAGTAGCCTTGGGGGGAACAGGAGATAGGTGAGAGGGGGAAGTGGGGTGAGAAGTGGGAGTGGGGGGGAATTTGGAACGTGCAGGGCTGTGGCATGCGACTTTCCCCAGCTCCAGGGCTGCAGCTGCCAGGGAGAGATGGCCCTCCTTCCCAGCCTCAGCTCTGTGGCCGGGGAGAGACCCCCCCTCCTTCCCAGCCGCAGTTCAGGGACTGCCGCGGCGGGGGAGAGAGGGCACATCCATCGCATTAGAAAGGTAAGACTACTAATATTAAAATATGAGTTGTGTGCTTTTATTTATAGAACAAAAAAAACATCAATTATTAAGGGATTTTTTTATATAGCGCTTTTATCCAAAGCGCTTTACAATAGTTAGCTAACAGTACAAACAATATTTGGAAAGATCATCAAGTGATCCACTGAGACCCTCAGCAATTTTCAAGTGGTCCATGAAAAAAAAAAAAAAAAGTTTGAGAACCACTGCTTTAATCACTATCATGGCTCTTTCTCTGAATCCTCTCCAATTTATCAACATCCTTCCTGAAATGTGGACACCAGAACTGGACATGATATTTCCAGTAGTAGTTGCAAGAGTGCCAAATACAGAGGTAATGTAATCTCTCTACTCCTACTCAATATTCCCATTTATGCATCCAAGAATTGCATTAGTCTTTTTGGCCACAGCTTCGCACTGGGTGCTCACGTTCACAGCTGATTATTTACCATGATTCTTAAGACTTTTTCCAGAGTCACTACTTCCCAAGATAAAGTCCCTCATCCTTTAAATATGGCCTGAATTCTTTGTTTCCTGATGTATGACTTAATATGTGGCTGTATTAAAATACATATTGTTTGTTTTCACCCAGATTACCAAGAAATCCAGAACGCTCTGTATGATTAACCTGTCCTCTTCATCATTTAACAATCTTTGTGTCATCTGCAAACTTGATCAGTGATGATTTTACGTTCTCTTCCAGAGCACTGATAAAAATGTTAAATAGCAGTGAGCCAAGAACCCCTCCCTGCAGGACTCCACTAGAAACACACCCGCTCCATGCTGATTCCCCATTTAGTTACATTTTGAGACCCAGCAATTAGCCAGTTTTTAAAGCATTTCATGCGTGTCATGTTAATTTTGTACTGCTCTAGTTTCTTAATCAAATGTCACGTGGTACCAAGTAAAATGCTTTAAAGAAGTCAAAGTATATTACATTAACACTTTTACCTTCATCAATCAAACCTGTAACCTCATTAAAAAAAAAAAAAAAAAGATATCAAGTTAGTTTGACAAGATCTGTTTTCCCTAAACCCATGATGATTGGCAATTATAGCACCCTCTTTTAACTCTTTATTAATTGAGTTCCCATATCAGCTATTACATTATCTTGCCCAGAATCGGCATCAGACTGATGGGTCTATAATTACTTTGCTCATCCGATTTATTCTTTTTAAATATTAACACTTTAGCTTTCTTCCCCAGTATTCCAAGACACATTAAAAATCAACATTAATGGTCCAGAGAGCTCCTCTGTCAGTTCTTTTAAAACTCTTTGTTGCAAGTTATTTGAACCTGCCAATTTAAAAATGTCTAGTTTTAGCAGCTGCTATTAAATATCTTCCTTAGATACTCTTGGAATGGAAAGTATTTTATCAATCATCATTATCCTAGGATACATCTACATCACTTGGCTTTTCCCCCAGTGAAGGGTAAGGGGGCTGAACTAAAGGACATCTGCAGGCAGTAATCATAGAGCTATCTGAACTGGCTTTCTGGAAATTCTTGTCCGAGTTTGAGGATTTCTATTTGCTTGAGCCTGTGGATTGGAAGCTCTTCTTGGTTTGGCACACTTTACCTATGGTACAGTACCATATGCACTATAACTGGGTTGCTGAGATGAGATCAGAGTTATCGCCAACAGCAGGACTCAGGACTATGAAGGAAAGATACGGCATAAATGCTCAGAGCGTCTCCTTAAGTTAGAGAAAAATGGAAGTGCTTGGATAAAAGGCAACGGTAGGCTGGGTCCAAGACCCCCTCTCCTTAACAGGATTCTAGGCAATTCCTTACATACACAACAAACAGATTTAGGTGGTATCTTGGAGAAAGGGTAAATTATGCCATCATTTGTGTTGCCACAATCACATTCACTGCACATAGAACACAAAAACGTAATTTATTAAATTCTGTGCTCCAACCCCACACATGGAATGACAGTCAAGTGATAAATTGCAGTGATATGGGATAATGCAGTTTACCATTCACGTTTGAGTTTATTAGCTGCATTCTGCGCACTAATCTCCCTCTATTGAGACTTCTAGCATTCCAAGTGTCAGAGCAACGCTGGGGATATAGTAAGATCACTGCAATCCCAAGGTGCAAACAATAACTTAAGCGCATTTACAGCTTTAACTATCATCTTCCTGGCTTTGGACAGCAGTTTAATACAGACTATTCATGCTATTTAAATGTAGCTCAGAGCCTCCAGTTGAGCATAGGGTATAATTTTATCTAAGCACTGTACCGAATCAGGCCTGCCATTGGCATCCTTGAGCTCCAAGTAGGGTTTCTTCTTCACTCGGTTCAGATCCTCGTGCAAGCCATCCAGGAGGAATGCCAAGAGCTCCTGAGAATCTTGCTGCTGGTACCCTGAGAACTGAGGGGCAAAACGGCCGACCTGGGTCTAAAATTAAAACAGAACGGGGACAATCTGGTCAGAGCAGCGTCATGCATGTATCTGTAAAAATGAAATAAAGAAAATCATATCCTGACTTCTGCAGAATTCTGCAGCAAGAAGCTGCTGTAGTTTAGTGCTAACTACAATGAAGCTGAAGACAACATAACAAGGATGTCAGTACAGATTTCCTGGCCTATTTTAAAACCTTTCAATCAAGGGCATTTTTAAAGAGCAGGATGGTGGGAATCTGGACTGCCTGATACTAAGCTCTGGGTCAAGAAATACCAACTACCAGCACCTGGAGTGTTGTACAAGTTTCAGTTGTGCTCTTTTAGGAACATAATTGCTACAGTGGATCAGACCAGTGTCCATCTAGTCCAAGATCCTCTTACGTCAGCCAGATACTTCAGAGAAAAATCCAAGAATCCCTGTAGCAGATATTTATGGAACAACATGTCCATAAGGAAAATGTCTCTCTAACTCATCAGTTAGAGCAGCATTTCCCAAAGGCTGGTGGGTGCCCTTCCTCCCACATGACATGAAAGATTAGCTGGGTTGTGCGGCAAAGACAGGCCTCAATTGTTATCCAGTTTCAGCTTTCACTAAAAATTATTAAGAGTAAAATTTGGGCCCCATTGAAGTCAGTGGCACAACTCCCAATGATTTCAATGGAGCCAGGATTCTACTCTAAGTCTTTAGCTGTTCTAATTTCAAACAAACTTTGAAAACTGACTAGAGTATAACCAAATGTAACAACAGCAGCCTAAACTTGCGCAGACCTTGAAACAATCGCTCTGAGGTGTGAACTGCTCCATTCAATACACTGGGTGCTACCTCATAATGTAAAGGCAATACTTCGATTGTCACATACTGAAACATAAGAAAGGATCACAGTATGAAGACCCACAATTACTCTGAAAGTGCGATCATTCTGGTACCATGAGCAGGTGATCCCACTGATTTTTTTCCACAAACTAGAAGGAGCCAAGCATGAGGTGGCCAGCAGGGCATCAGAGCCCCACTTATGGGAAAACAAACCAGAGGGCTCCAGCAGCACTCATGAGGGAGAGAAATTTTCTTAGAGAACAAGTTAATGTTGCCATTTAACAGTGACTGACTCATGGTTGTTACTGCTAAGTAACCCTGAAAAGTGATGTTCTATTTCAAATTTATGATACACCTCTACCCTGATATAACACGAATTCGGATATAACGCGGTAAAGCAGTGCTCCAGGGGGTGGAGCTGTGCACTCCGGTGGATCAAAGCAAGTGCGATATAACGCGGTTTCACCTATAATGCAGTAAGATTTTTTGGCTCCCGAGGACAGCATTATATCGAGGTAGAGGTGTAGTTATAAAAAAGCCTAAATATTCACTATTGAATCCACATCACTGCTTAACGTAAAAATTTAACACTTTCAAAAACTAAATACACAAAGACTTCATTTGGGGACAGTTAAGGTTGCTTCAGGATATGTCTCACACCAAGCCAAAATCTTAGAAGTTAAGGGAAAAGTTTCCTGCATTCCTTGCCACTTTCACATCACCCACAACACTGTCAATAACAGACGCCACCATTCCATAAGGCTTACGTTTCGACCTTCAACAGCAACACACCCAAAAAGCAACTCACCCCAAATTCAAGCTCATACTCTAAGGCAAAGCCTTTACAACAACTTCTGACATTCTTATTTCAACAGATTGGCTTAGCTGAAAGTGACACATTCCATACATTTGAGAAGTTATTCTACCTTAACATTGTTCAGGTTGTTTGGGTGCCTTAAGTGTGTTTCCCTACTTTGACATCTGTGGATTTATTTTTATGCTCAACCTTAACTGGGTTTATAATGGTTGTTTCTGAGGTAACTGCAACAGACAAGGAGGGTGAGGGAATATATTTTATTATCCCTCTATTCCACCCTGGTGAGGTCACATCTGGAGTATTGCATCCAGTTCTGGGCACCCCACTACAGAAAGGATGTGGACAAATTGGAGAGTCCAGAGGAAGACAACGAAAATTATCAGGGGGCTGGGGGCACATGACTTACAAGGAGAGGCTGAGGGAACAGGGCTTGTTTAGTCTGCAGAAGAGAAGAATGAGGGGGGATTTGATAGCACCCTTCAACTACTTGAAGGGGGGTTCCAAAGAGGAAGGAGCTCGTCTGTTCTCAGTGGTGGCAGATGACAGAACAAGGAGCAATGGTCTCAAGTTGTAGTGAGGGAGGTCTAGGTTGGATATTAGGAAACACTATTGTAATGGGTTCAGTCACAGAGACCCCCTTGGGACTGTCACCTGATGCACTAAAATTACCTGGGATGATTTAGTTGGGAGTTTAGTTTAGTTGGGAATTGGTCCTGCTCTGAGTAGGGGTTTGGACAAGATGACCTCCTGAGGTCCCTTCCAACCCGGATATTCTAGGATTCTACCTCTGAGCCTGTTTTCCCTGCCAGCTTGGGACTCCAGAACCCTGCCTTGTTGAGCCAGACACACTAGCCTGCTGCAACAGAGACCCAGGTCTGGTTCACGCCCCCAACGCTGCAGACTTTAACCAAAAACTGCTCAGCAGGTTTCCTATCTCCAGCACCCAGACACCCAGCTCCCAGTGGGATCCAAACCCCAAATAAATCTGTTTTACTCTGTATAAAGCTTATACAGGGTAAACTCATAAATTGTCCGCCCTCTATAACACAGAGAGAGAGATATACACAGCTGTTTGCTCCCCCAGGTATTAATCACTTACTCGGGGTTAATTAATAAACAAAAGTGATTTTATTAAGTATACAAAATAGGATTTAAGTGGTTCCAAGTAATAACAGACAGAACAAAGTAAGTTACCAAGCAAAATAAAACAAAACACGCAAAAAACAGTTACTTACCTTCTGTAACTGTTGTTCTTCGAGATGTGTTGTTCACGTCCATTACACATTAGGTGTGCGTGCGCTGCGTGCACGAACATCGGAAACTTTTTCCCTCAGCGGCTCCCGTCGGGCCGGCAGGGTCCCCCCGCCCGCCAGAGCGGCGCCCCGCTCTAGAGTATATATATCCCTGCGGGCCCGACCCTCCCTCGGTTCCTTCTTGCCGGTGACTCCGACAGAGGGGAAGGAGGGTGGGAAGTGTAATGGACGCGAACAACATCTCGAAGAACAGTTACAGAAGATAAGTAACCGTTTTTTCTTCTTCGAGTGATTGTTCATGTCCATTACACATTAGGTGATTCACAAGCTTACCATTGGAGGAGGGTAGGAGTCAAGGAACAATTGATTGAAGCACAGCCCTGCCCACCACTGCGTCCTCTCTGGTCTGATGATGGATCGCGTAGTGGGCTGTGAACGTATGCACCGACGACCAGGTGGCCGCTTTACAGATTTCCTGGAGTGGAACCTGCACCAAGAAAGCCGCCGAGGACGCTTGGGCCCCAGTCGAGTGAGCCCGGATCTCCGGGGCTGGTACGTTGGCGAGCTCATAGCACGTGCGTATGCAAAGCACAATCCATGCTGACAAGCATTGCGTCGAGATAGGCTGGCCTCTCATTCGCTCCGCAATGGCAATAAACAGTTGAGTCGATTTGCGGAATGGCCTGGTCCGTTCTAGATAAAATGCCAAGGCTCTACGGACATCGAGGGTATGCAGGCTGCGGTGGCTTGGGTCCGTATGGGGCTTAGGGAAGAACACCGGTAAACAAATGTCCTGACCCATATGAAAATACATGACCACCTTTGGAAGGAATTTAGGGTGCGGCCTCAGTTGCACCTTATCCTTATAAAAAACTGTATAAGGAGGTTCTGAAGTGAGGGCTCTCAATTCCGATATCCTCCTAGCCGATGTGATGGCCACGAGAAACGCTACCTTCCATGAGAGGTGCATGAGGGAGCAAGAGGCTAGGGGTTCAAAGGGTGGCCCCATGAGTTTAGTTAGGACCAGGTTAAGATTCCACGCAGGGACTGGCGGGCGCGAGTAGGGAAACACCCTCTCCAGCCCCTTGAGGAATCGGGCTACTGTGGGGTTGGAGAACACCGAAACTCGCAACTCCCCAGGATGGAACGCCAATATGGCAGCCAGTTGCACTTTAATTGAGGCGGGGGTGAGTTCTTGATGCTTGAGGTGCAACAAGTAGTCCAGAATTGATGGCACTGAGGCCTGCAGAGGCTGTAGGTGATGAGGCTCACAGCCGTGGGAGAACCTCTTCCATTTGGCAAGGTAGGTCGCTCTTGTGGAGGGCTTCCAACTACCAAGGAGAATTTGCTGGACCTGGTGGGAGCACCTGTGCTCCGTATCGTTTAGCCAGAGAGATACCACGCCGTGAGATGTAGCGACAGTAGGTTCGGGTGGAGTAGGCGACCCCGGTCCTGTGTGATGAGGTCGCGATGGAGGGGGAGGGCAATCGGGGCGGTCACGGACAGTTCCAACATGGCCACGCCGGGGCGATGAGGATGACTGCCGCCTTGTCCCTGCGGGTCTTGAGGAGGACCTTGTGGATGAGCGGAAATGGAGGGAAGGCATACCTCAGGCTCCCGCCCCACAGAATCGCGAAGGCATCTGCCAACGAGCCCGGGCTGAGGTTCTGGAATGAACAAAACTGAGGGCATTGGCTGTTGCCCTTGGTGGCGAAGAGATCCACCCGGGGAAACCCCCACCTCTGGAAGACTGAATGCAGGACGTCCTGTCCCAACGTCCATTCGTGCATGTGGTAGGACCGGCTGAGGCGGTCTGCTAATCCGTTTTGGACCCCGGGAGATATGTTGCGAGTCGGTGAACCGAATGGGCTATACAGAAGTCCCATAGGAGGAGCGCCTCATGACAGAGGGGAGAGGATCGGGACCCGCCCTGCTTGTTTATGTAGAACATGGCGGTAGTGTTGTCCATCAGAACTGACACACTGTGGGCTTCTATGGTAGCGTGAAAGGTCTGGCAGGCGAGGCGAACCGCCCTCAACTCCTTCAGATTGATGTGAAGCAACTTTTCTTCCCTGGACCATAAGCCCTGGGTCCGCAGGTCCCCCAGGTGCGCCTCCCAACCCAGGTCCGATGCATCTCTTACTAACGTCAGAGTGGGTTGCGCGGTAGCGAAGGGGACCCCCTCGCAAACCTGCTGCTGATCAAGCCACCAGCGGAGGAAGTTCGACACACGAGCTGGGATTGTCACTACCAGGTCTAAGGGGTCTCTGTTGGGGCAATACGTTTGGGCCAGCCACAACTGTAATGGCCTGAGTCTTAGGCGGGCATGTCTGACTATGTGTATGCAGGCCACCATGTGCCCCAAGAGTTGCATACAGCATCTGGCCGCGGTCGTGGGGAATTGTTGGATGGAGCTTACGACCCTTTGAATGGCCAAGAACCGTGACACTGGAAGATTTGCCCGTGCCGCCACCGAGTCCAGGACTGCCCCTATGAAGTCCAGTCTCTGTGTGGGGATCAGTGAGGACTTGGGCACATTGACCAGTAGACCGAGCTTGTGGAACACCTGTTGTGCCAGCGTCATGTGGGAGCGGACCTCGGCCTCCGACCTGCCCACGAGGAGCCAGTCGTCCAAGTATGGGTATACGTGCATCTTTCTTTTCTGAAGAAAAGCTGCCACCACGGACATGAATTTTGTGAATTCTCGCGGGGCCGTTGCCAGGCCAAAGGGCAAGACCATAAATTTAAAATGGTGTTGGTTGATGGTGAAGCGCAGGAACTGCCAGTGGGCCGGGCGGATGGCGATGTGAAAATACGCATCTTTCATATCGAGGGCAGCGTACCAATCCCCCGGATCCAGGGATGGGATAATAGCTCCAAGGGAGACCATACGGAAATGTGCCTTGACCAAAAATTTGTTTAGTCCGCGTAGGTCCAAAAATGGGACAGAGGCCCCCCAGCTTTGGGAATCAGGAAATATCTGGAGTAGAATCCTTTCCCCTTTAGGTTCGGAAGAACCTCTTCCACTGCTCCTACTGTGAGGAGGGTCCGCACCTCCTGCATGAGGAGTTGCTCGTGAGAGGGGTCCCTGAAGAGGGATGGGGATGGGAGGGAGGGGGCGAGGAGAACTGAAGAGTGTAGCCCGCCTCCACCGTGCGCAGGACCCAGCGGTCCGATGTTATATGTGACCAAGCACGGTAAAAACGGGACAGGCGGTCCCTGAAACAGAGGGGGATCTGGAATAAAGTTTGGTACGCTGTCCTCGATCGCAGCTTCAAAACCCTGGCTTATTTCCCGGCTGCGGCTTGCCTTGGCCATGATTTTGGCCCTGGTTAGGCGTGTTATTACGTCTACGCGTGTTATCCCTGCCCCTTCTGCGGTACGGTTCCTGTCGAGGACAAGGGTGGTACTGCCTCTGGGGTGGTTGGGGCTTAAAAGGTTTCCTCTGTGTCACTGGGGTATGCATTCCCAGCGACTTGAGGGTTGCTCGAGAGTCTTTGAGGCTATGCAGTCTGGCATCCGTCTGGTCCGAAAACAAGCCTGACCGCTCGAATGGAAGGTCTTGGAGGGTGTTTTGCACTTCTGGGGGAAGGCCAGAAGCCTGTAGCCATGCCGAGCGTCTCATTACTACCCCTGACGCGATTGTCCTAGCAGCTGCGTCTGCGGAGTCAAGGGAGGCCTGTAGGGAGGTTTTGGCTACTGCCTTCCCTTCGTCCACTATAGCCGTAAACTCGGGTTGTGAGCCCTGAGGCAGGGATTCCTTAAACTTGGAGACTGGTGCCCAAGAATTGAAGTTGTGTCTGTTCAGAATCGCTTGTTGGTTAGCGATCCTCAACTGGAGGCCCCCGGACGAGTAGACCTTTCTCCCAAATAAGTCCAAGCGTTTTGCCTCCTTGGCTTTGGGGGCCGGGGCTTGCTGGTCATGTCACTCTCGTTCGTTGATCGCAAAGACGACCAGCGAACAGGGTGTTGGGTGAGAGAAGAGGAAGTCAAACCCTTTAGATGGGGCAAAGTATTTCCTCTCCACGCCTTTTGCAGTTGGTGCACTGGAGGCCGGTGTTTGCCATACTGTTTTGTAGTTGGACTGGACCGTTTTTATGAGCGGGAGCGCGATCCTGGAGGGGCCCTCTGGGCTTAGGATGTCGACCATGGGGTCCTCCTGCTCTACCATCTCCTCTGCCTGCAACCCCAGATTGAGGGCTACTTGGCGGAGCAGTTCCTGGTGCGCCCGATGGTCAATCGGGGGAGGGCCGGACACTGTTGTGCCCACCACGGCTTCGTCTGGTGAGGAGGAAGAGGTCAGGGCCTTTTGCGCGTCTTCCTCTTCCTGCAACTCCTCACCGACTGGGCGCTTCTCTGGGGCCCGTTCTATGACCTGGGTCTGAGACAGTACCAGGCTCGGTGCCGAGTCCGCCTTTTCTCGCTCCGGTGGTCTGGAGACCGTGGCCTCCTTGCGAGAAGGCGGGCGCCACTGCGGAGAGCGAGGGCCGAGATCTTGTGGTCCTGGACGGGGGGGCCTTGCTGCTGACCCCAAGGGGTCCAGAATGGCCATTGTCCTGGCTGGCCCCATTGTGGGTGCCAAGCAGCTTCGTGTTCCCTACTGGCCTGTGCCCTGTGGGCATATCTGCTGGACCGGCCCGAGTCTGCCTCCGAAACCACGGACGGTGATCTGGAAGGCCACGGCGGTGCCGTGGGACGGTGCCATTCCGGGGTCGGAGAGTAGTGCCTCCGTGACCGACCGGGAGTAGTGTCTTGCCGACCTGGACCTGGATCGGTACCAGTGACCACGGGACCGGGAACGACTACGGGTGGTCGGTCTCGGGGATCGTGTAACTGACACGTCCCGGTGCCTACTCGAATAGGGCTGCTGGGTCGGTGCTGGGTGCTTATTGTGGCCCGACGGCTGTGCGGCTCTCTGCGTGGAGGGAAGCCGGGAGTCCACCAAGGCGGAGCTCAACCGGGACCGGCGCTGTGAATGGTGCTGAGATGGTGACCGTGATAGGTGCACCATTGCCGGCTTGCCTCTGGATGGCAGTCTCAGCGGATTGTCTTTAGTTTGGAGGGGTCCCTCAGCAGACAATTCAATGAGGTCCTTTGCTGCCTCAAATGTGTCCGGGGTGGAGGGCTCTTCCAAAAGCTCCTCCAGCCCTTCCTCCTCACTCGACGTGCCTATCCCGGGGCTCGACGGGCCTTTCGGCGCCGGAGCCACTGTCACCAGGATCTGTGCCGGGGCTGCAACGGCCTTAGGCGCACTCGAGGTCTTCGCGGGCGCTACCCTCTTATGCGGGGAGCGTCCTCGGGCCTTGGGTTGGCCCTTCGATTTTGCCGGCGAAGACGACCGATGCCGGAGGTATTCCCGCTGATTCAGTGCCGTGGGCTTAGGGTGCCCCGCCGGCGCCGGATCACGGACCGATGCCGGGGCACTCCACACCAAGGTTGGCGGTGCTGTCGAAGTGGAGGGCTGTAATACCGTCTCCATGAGCAGCTGCTTAAGGCGAAAGTCTCTCTCTTTCTTAGTCCTGGGCTTGAAAGCCTTACAGATCTTGCAGCGCTCTTTTTGGTGTGCTTCCCCCAGGCAACGGAGACACAAGTCGTGTGGATCACTTAATGGCATAGGCTTGCGGCACGTGGCACAAGCCTTGAAGCCTTGGGCATACGGCATGCCCCGCTGCCCAGCGCCGGGGTTAACCAAACACCTAACACAAAGAAGTTTGAGTATTTCTAAAGAACTGATAACTGCTAAGCTTAACACTAGCTACTAAAGAACTGATAACTGTAAAGATAACACTAACTACTATGCTAAGGGACATTCTCAGACGAGAGACAGAGTTGTTCCAACGCCGCCACGGACGGTAAGAAGGAACTGAGGGAGGCTTGGGCCCGCAGGGATATATATACTCTAGAGCGGGGCGCCGCTCTTGCGGGAGGGGGGACCCTGCCGGCCCGACGGGAGCCGCTGAGGGAAAAAGTTTCTGACGTCCGTGCACGCGGCACGTGCACACCTAATGTGTAATGGACGTGAACAATCACTCGAAGAAGAAGTCTAAGCCTAATACATTAAGAAACTGAATACAGGTAAATCTCACTCTCGGAGATGTTCCAATAAGCTTCTTTCACAGACTAGACGCCTTCCTAGTCTGGGCCCAATCCTTTCCCCAGTACAGTCCTTTTTAGTTCCAGCTCAGGTGGTAACTAGGGGATTTCTCATGACTGGCAGCCCCCTTCCCTTTGTTCTCTTCCACCCCCTTTTATAGCTTTGGCACAAGGCAGGAATCCCCACCCCTCCTTCTAAATGGAAAAGCACCAGGTTTAAGATGGATTCCAATATCCTGTGACATGGTCACATGTTCTGTGAGACCTCATTCTTCATTCTTCCAGGGCTGGCCTGCAGGTACCCAGGGAGGTTTGCAAGTAAACAGACCTATTTACAACCAATTGTCCTAGTCAATGGAAGCCATCAAGACTCCAAGCCACCATTAATGGCCTACACTTCGCATAATTACTATAGGACTTCAGAGTAATACTTCATATTTCTAGCTTCAGATACAAGAATGATACATTCATAGAAATAGGTTGAACACACTCAATAGATTATAAACTTTGTAATGTTACCCTACAAGAGACCTTTTGCATAAAGCATATTCCAGTTACATTTTATTCACACTCAAACATATTTCCATAAACATATGGCGTGCAACATCACAATTATTTCACTAGGAGGGTGGTGAAGCACTGGAATGGGTTACCTAGGGAGGTGGTGGAATCTCCATCCTTAGAGGTCTTTTAAGGCTCGGCTTGACAAAGCCCTGGCTGGGATGATTTAGTTGGGGTTGGTCCTGCTTTGAGCAGGGGATGGACTAGATGACCTCCTGAGGTCTCTTCCAACCCTAATCTTCTATGATTCTATAATATCTTTATTGGACCAACTTCTTTTGGTGAAAGAGACAAGCTAGTTAGTTCAATAAAAGATATTGCCTCACCCACCTTGTCTTTCTCTCATCCTTCTAATGTTATTTTACCCTTTGTATGAACAAAATGAATGAAACTTTTTTGCCTGAGAACATTTTAAAACACCAATCCTACAATATTCTTTCATGGAGACTAGGTCAATCAATGGTTATTAACCAGGATGGGCAGGGATGGTGTCCCTAGCCTCTGTTTGCCACAAGCTGGGAATTGGCGACAGGGGATGGATCACTTGATGATTACCTGTTCTGTTCATTCCCTCCAAAGCACCTGGCATTGGCCACTGTCGGAAGACAGGATACTGGGCTAGATAGACCTTTGGTCTCACCCAGTATGGCCATTCTTATGTTATGTTCCTATGTCAATATCACACTATGTTCCTTTGTATGTTTTAAAATTCTGTTTTTAAATTATAATTTCAACCTGTTCATCTAGCACTGAAGAAAGGCTCACTGGTTTGCAATTCCCAGGATCTTCCTTAAACCCATCAAAAAAAGATAGGTCCAACATTTGATACCCTCCAGCCCTCTTGTATAATGGCTTATTTAAATGAGAATGTCTATTTTTTTTCCACAGTTCAGCTATTTTATTGTCAAGTTCAAAATCTTTAGCTATACTATGCTGGGTAGGTTGCTATGTGCTTTAACAATTTGTTTCAGCACCCATCTGAAGAGGAGTGTGCCTCATTTTTAAAGATCTGGAACAGCACTCAGGCAATTTTTCATTATAGCTTTCGTGACAGCAAAACCTGTGGAAAGACATTACAACTTTCATTCTAACCTTGCTTTCACTACCATCCTCCCTGAAAAAAGTGTCTACTTACTTTGAACATACGTGGTGCCACGTGAGAGTGTCTCCCAGACCACATCTGCTTAATAAGTTCTGCATATGCTTCTGCAATTTCTCCTCTCATCCCCAGAGGATTGTCATGATTTATTTCAGCCTCATATCTATCTTCCAGGAAATACTCAGTCAGAGGTGGGGTGTTACTCAAACACTGAAATAAAAAAACCAAACACATTTACAAAGTTCATGTCATTGTCTAGGACAGCAAACCCCTATGAGAAGGAAGTAATACAACAGTCCAACTTTCACATCAGTAGATATGTGAAATGACAAAACCTATTTAAAAACTCATGTAAAAGTAGACAGAACAATGTATTTAAAAGGAACAATGAAAGTTTTGAGTCTACAGCTCTCTCACAATTTAGTAAAACAGAAAGCCTCTTATTGAGATACGTGAGCAATGCAACTCAGATAACAAAGGCCATATAAAAGAGTTCACAATATTCCGACTTCTCTTCCAAGGGTAAAAAGTGTAAATATCAGCACTTTGCTAAGGCTATTGCTGAAGCAGAGATGCCCCTTTAATGCACAGCTTCAGTTCATGTCACTTACAGTTTAATCAAGAGTTATCTTCTGATCTACAATTTCTCCACCTTCTCTCCAATCCCAGCACTAACACATAGCACTCGGCGTGCTTAACAGCAGTAGCGAAGCTAGCCTCTGCTTAGACAGCACACCTAGCTGTTTTCAGGAGTGTCTCTGTTAGAGGTTTTCCAGCCCACTGAACTCCCACAGCCTGAAATGAGGCCTAAAAGATACTATATAATGGTAACTGTCCATAGTGGAATGGAGAATATGAAAAAGGGAGCACTCTATCCCATTTGACACCTTTCTCTCCACTCTATCTATTAGTATCTATAGCAATTTTCCTCATTTGTGCTGAGATTAAAGATGCCTGGGTAGCCAACTTCTGTAACACAGTAGAACATTTCTAACCTACACTAACGGGGGAACTCTTGTGTAAAGCACCAGAGGTGGGAGCAATACAGTGATGCTGTGGTCCCCGCAAACCAACATGACAGGGAGGGATGTGTACCAACCTCTGGACCTGCACCACTCAATGCATCTTAGGATTACCCATGTACAGTTGGTCTTCCCTCCTCCTAGCTGCTCCTCCTCCCTGGTGCTGAGATACTTTCTGCAACTCAGTGACTCTAGGAATCAGCATCGAGCAGGGTAGGGAGGCTTTTAGGAAGCTACCCTCCTGCTCTCCTCGACTCTGCCATCTGCATGTGCCTGTGGCATAGAGTCCAGGTACAGAGAGGGAATGCAACTGCTGAACATGGGGAAATCACGTGTACATTTTACCTGACAATGAGATAGAAATATTGTCAAAAAAAGAAAATTGACAGGCTTTAAAAACAAAAAATACCTTATCTTGAATCTCTGCCCGTCACCTCTTACCTGTAGACGCTCTTCAGGACAGCTAATGGTCTTCTAACAGGCCTATAAAGTGCTTAACACACTTTGGGGTGCTATATGAGAGCACTAAACAGGTGTGCAATGAATCCATGGGGATAAGGCGTGAAGTGGATTCTTTTCAGCCCTTTACCTGTAATGCAGAGTTCATGAAGCAGGTGTTTCCCAAGTTACTGAGCCCACAGATGCCGGGCTGTGACTGGAAAGGGGACTCCCTGCAGCTGTAGGAGAAGCCAGAGACTCTGGAAGAAGAAAACAACAATTTTTTATCTAGACCATACCAGTCCACATTTCACCCATCACAGCAATGTTTACGATTTGCATCAAATGCTATTCCTTCTTACTGGTGCTTTTTCATATATTTCTGCTCATCCATATTTGTTAGTTTTGACATCTCATTTAACTCTGATTACTGGCAGGTCTGATGTTTACTGTAACAATGTATCTTCTATATCTATTCAGGCTGCTTTTCTTTGACCATTTACCTCTACTACTTTATGACAATATTTTCCTCAAGTGTATGGTGCCTACAATCCTTTATCACATTATACGGACATATGCAGGTAAGCTACTACTTTCCAACAGCTGATGAAAGTTTTATGGTCTCTGCCTGGTGAAGTGGCTATCACAGCCAAAGAATGGGACACAAAACATCTGAAAGGGAGAATAGGTGTTGGAATAAGTGCTAGTTTTCCATGCAGTTGGGCTAAAGTGGGGCAAGCATTACTTTCAACAGCTTGAAAATACAAGTAGCCAGGGGTAACAGGGAGGACACAAAGGTAGTCAGAGGAAGGAGAGGGGGAAAGAAAAGCATTCCTGTTCTTACCCCCTGCCAAGGCTGGAGTTGGTCAGTCCAAAGGAGTTATTGCTATCACCATTTGCAATGGCAGAAGAGATTCCTCTTATTGAGGAATAAGAATTTACTGATGATGCTGAAGTAGCAGTAAAATTTCTGCTAGTTGCAGTGCTTGATCTGGGAGAAAGGAAAGAAGCAGAAACAACGCCACCAGTTTTTGCAAACCCCAGATTCTGGCACTCTGAAATAAAGGTCACTTCTGATTGAGAATTTACAATCTTAACTTGTTAGTATCTGCATTTCCAAAACACTAATCTGGAACACGGGGTCAATCTAGGGCATCACAAGTGAGAGGCAGAAACAATAAACCAATCATGAGCAAGAAGAGGCCCTAGAAGGCATAAGCACAAGGAAGTTTGGACTGAGTGGGTAGAAGGCTCTAAATAGCCTGGTGCACTAAGAAATTAAACCCTCTAAACATAATAAAACCTTTTCCCTAAATAAACAACAGACTACCAAAACAAAAGACCTCTCTTTAAAACCCACTCTAAACTATGCAGGTAAGAAACCAACAGACTAAGAAAGGCGGGCGCTACCTAACTTACTGGGCAAAGTACAGCATGTAAAATTACATGTTTCGTGGCTAAATGGTGTATGCAGGAACCCGGCACAAGCAGTTTGTAGCACTCAGAGTCCGGATGCACCATCTTGAGGTCAGAGTGGGTGAACTGGAGGAGCAGAGAGACAGAACTGCTTATATGGGGTAATCAATAGGCAGACCGTAAGCCAAATTTGGACGACCAGATGCTTTTGAACGGACAGAGACATCCTTTTATTTACTTGTGATTATCATTATTGTTCTTGTTTTTGTATTATTTTCTCAGAGTCTGGACCTTGACAAAAATTTGGACTTTGACAAAAAATAACTAATTACCAGGGTGGATAAAAATCAATGATTTAAAAAAAAAAAAGATTTTTTTTATTTAAATAGTTTTTTTTTCTTCAAAAAAAATCCAATCTAAAGATAGTTTTAGATAAGACACATTATAGCTCAAAGATATCTCATCATGGAATAGGGATTATAAATTCTAATTCTATAATATGAGACAATATAGTCATGTAATGTTTAAGAAAAGTTTTGTAAATGAGTTCCGATAGTTCATGGATTAGGGACCCAATTTTATGGTGTTCCAGGGGCTTCTGTATAGATTATTTAGGTTAATCTTTCTATCTACCCAATGGGACTCAGGGCTCAGTCTAGACAATACCATCAGAGATGCTTAATTTTGCAGTTCTCAAACAGTGGATTTGTGTCTCAAGAGAGAACATGCTTGTTAACAGCAAAAATGGTACGTGTTGCACCTCTTCCTGCAGCTCCCATTGGCTGGGAACGGCGAACCGCGGCCACAGGGAGCTGAGGGGCTCCATGCCTGCAGACGCTCCAAGTAAACAAAACGTCCTGCCAGCGGCTTACCCTGACAGGCCGGGAGCCGAAGTTTACCAACCCATTTATTGATGTCAATACTGCAGCCTTTTAAGGTTGCAAAGGCTTTGTTTAGTGGACTAGATTGGCTTGAAAGGAATACTAAAAGAGCAGTGCTGCAGATCTGCATGACATTCAGTGACAATAATAATTTGACAGTGATAAAGCAGGTGATATTCCTATATAAAGTCCTACAAAATCTATAACTACAATAATAATAATAATCTATTTTCATACTAGTATTTAAAATAAACAGTGAAATCAAAAGAAAAAGGTCTGCTTATCACGCAGCATTCAAACTTAAAATTGTTGAATATGCAGAAGCAAACAATAAATGCGCCGCTGCTCGTGAATTCTGTATCAATGAGAAGTAAGAGAAAGGCGAAAAAACAAAACAACACTAAAAGAAATGCCAAGAAGCAAGAAAAAATGTCCAATGAGGTGCGCTTCATTTCCTGAGCTAGAGAAACATCTCAATAATTGGGTTGTTGAATGTCGACAAAATGGGGACATCGTCACTAGAACTGGAATTCATCTGCGTGGTCTGCAAATGTTGAAAGACGACAAATACAAGTCAGTAAAGCCGTCAATGTTTGTCACATCAGCGGGTTGGTGTACTCGCTTCATGAACTGTCATGGTCTCTCTCTTTGTCAGCGAACGAAGATAGTGAAAAAGCTACCAAAAGATCTGGAAGAAAAAAATTGAATCTTTCCAAAGGTTTATTATAAAATATCAAAAGTACTGTGCATTTGAACTGTCACAAATAGGAAATATGGACGAAACACCAATGACATTAGATCTCCCGAGCAACAGAACGGTAACCAGTGTTGGTGAAAAAACAGTTTTAATTAAAACCACTGGCCATGAAAAAATCCATTTTATAGTGGTTTTATCGTGTTTGGCAAATGGCACGAGCAGGAGAGCGCAAGAGGGGAGGACTCCTGTCTCATGCTGAGAAAGGGGGACGATCGATGAGTTATCTTAAGTGCCTATACACAAATGCAAGAAGCCTGGGAAACAAGCAGGGAGAACTGGAAGTCCTGGCACAGTCAGGGAACTATGATGCGATTGGAATAACAGAGACTTGGTGGGATAACTCACATGACTGGAGTACTGTCATGGATGGATATAAACTGTTCAGGAAGGACAGGCAGGGCAGAAAAGGTGGGGGAGTTGCGTTGTATGTAAGAGAGGAGTATGACTGCTCAGAGCTCCGGTATGAAACTGCAGAAAAACCTGAGAGTCTCTGGATAAAGTTGAGAACTGTGAGCAGCAAGGGTGATGTTGTGGTTGGAGTCTGCTATAGACCACCAGACCAGGGGGATGAGGTGGACGAGGCTTTCTTCTGGCAACTAGCAGAAGTTGCTAGATCGCAGGCCCTGGTTCTCATGGGAGACTTTAATCACCCTGATATCTGCTGGGAGAGCAATACAGCGGTGCACAGACAATCCAGGAAGTTTTTGGAAAGTGTAGGGGACAATTTCCTGGTGCAAGTGCTGGAGGAACCAACTAGGGGCAGAGCTTTTCTTGACCTGCTGCTCACAAACAGGGAAGAATTAGTAGGGGAAGCAAAAGTGGATGGGAACCTGGGAGGCAGTAACCATGAGATGGTCAAGTTCAGGATCCTGACACAAGGAAGAAAGGAGAGCAGCAGAATACGGACCCTGGACTTCAGAAAAGCAGACTTTGACTCCCTCAGGGAACAGATGGGCAGGATCCCCTGGCAGAATAACATGAAGGGCAAAGGGGTCCAGGAGAGCTGGCTGTATTTTAAAGAATCCTTATTGCGGTTGCAGGAACAAACCATCCCGATGTGTAGAAAGAATAGTAAATATGGCAGGCGACTAGCTTGGCTAAACAGTGAAATCCCTGCTGATCTTAAACGCAAAAAAGAAGCTTACAAGAAGTGGAAGATTGGACAAATGACCAGGGAGGAGTATAAAAATATTGCTCAGGCATGCAGGAGTGAAATCAGGAAGGCCAAATCACACTTGGAGTTTCAGCTAGCAAGAGATGTTAAGAGTAACAAGAAGGGTTTCTTCAGGTATGTTAGCAACAAGAAGAAAATCAAGGAAAGTGTGGGCCCCTTACCGAATGAGGGAGGCAACCTAGTGACCGAGGATGTGGAAAAAGCTAATGTACTCAATGATTTTTTTACCTCTGTCTTCACAAACAAGGTCAGCTCCCAGATTGCTGCACTGGGCAGTACAGCCTGGGGAGAAGGTGACCACCCTCTGTGGAGAAAGAAGTGGTTCGGGACTATTTAGAAAAACTGGACGTGCACAAGTCCATGGGGCCGGATGCGCTGCATCCGAGGGTGCTAAAGGAGTTGGCGGATGAGATTGCAGAGCCATTAGCCATTATTTTTGAAAACTCATGGCGATCGGGGGAGGTCCCAGATGACTGGAAAAAGGCTAATGTAGTGCCCATCTTTAAAAAAGGGAAGGAGGAGGATCCGGGGAACTACAGGCCAGTCAGCCTCACCTCAGTCCCTGGAAAAATCATGGAGCAGGTCCTCAAGGAATCAATTATGAAACATTTAGAGGAGAGGAAAGTGATCAGGAACAGTCACCATGGATTCACAAAGGGGAAGTCGTGCCTGACTAACCTAATTGCCTTCTATGATGAGAAAACTGGCTCTGTGGATGAGGGGAAAGCAGTGGATGTGTTATTCCTTGACTTTAGCAAAGCTTTTGATATGGTCTCCCACAGTATTCTTGCCGCCAAGTTAAAGAAGTATGGGCTGGATGAATGGACTGTAAGGTGGATAGAAAGCTGGCTAGATCGTCGGGCTCAACGGGTAGTGATCAATGGCTCCATGTCTAGTTGGCAGCCGGTATCAAGCGGAGTGCCCCAAGGGTCGGTCCTGGGGCCGGTTTTGTTTAATATCTTTATTAATGATCTGGAGGATGGTGTGGACTGCACTCTCAGCAAGTTTGCATATGACACTAAACTAGGAGGCGTGGTAGATACACTAGAGGGTAGGGATCGGATACAGAGGGACCTAGACAAATTAGAGGATTGGGCCAAAAAAACCTGATGAGGTTCAACAAGGACAAGTGCAGAGTCCTGCACTGCTACAGACTAGGGACCGAATGGCTAGGTAGCAGTTTTGCAGAAAAGGACCTAGGGGTCACAGTGGACCAGAAGCTGGATATGAGTCAACAGTGTGCTCTTGTTGCCAAGAAGGCTAATGGCATTTTGGGCTGTATAAGTAGGGGCATTGCCAGCAGATCGAGGAACGTGATCGTTCCCCATTATTCGACATTGGTGAGGCCTCATCTGGAATACTGTGTCCAGTTATGGGCCCCACACTACAAGAAGGATGTGGAAAAATTGAAAAGAGTCCAACGGAGGGCAACAAAAATGATTAGGGGTCTGGAGCACATGACTTATGAGGAGAGGCTGAGGGAACTGGGATTGTTTCGTCTCCAGAAGAGAAGAATGAGGGGGGATTTGATAGCAGCCTTCAACTACCTGAAGGGGGGTTCCAAAGAGGACGGAGCTCGACTGTTCTCAGTGGTGGCAGATGACAGAACAAGGAGCAATGGTCTCAAGTTGCAGTGGGGGAGGTCCAGGTTGGATATTAGGAAACACTATTTCACTAGGAGGGTGGTGAAGCACTGGAATGCGTTACCTAGGGAGGTGGTGGAGTCTCCTTCCTTGGAGGTTTTTAAGGCCCGGCTTGACAAAGCCCTGGCTGGGATGATTTAGTTGGGAATTGGTCCTGCTTTGAGCAGGGGGTTGGACTAGATGACCTCTTGAGGTCCCTTCCAACCCTGATATTCTATGATTCTATGATCAAAGCTCCCTCCTGTTATTTTTAAAAGAAAAACCTTGCCTAAAAACATGAAATTTCCTGCTGGCGTCATCGTACGTGCACACAAAAAGGGATGGATGGATGAAAGTGCAACTATTGAATGGCTGGAAAAAGTGTGGTATAAGAGACCAGGAGCACTTTTCAAGAAACCTGCTATGTTCGTTTGGGACATGTTCAGGGCACACAAGACGGATGAGGTGAAAAATGTGGCCAAAGATATGAAAACTACTTTGGCTGTAATACCTAGAGGCTTAACTTCAGTTCTACAACCGCTTGATGTCTGCCTGAACAAACCCTTTCAGGACAGGCTACGCAAAATGTGGTCTGAATGGATGTGCTCAGGCATGGCGAAGTTGACAAAAGGTGGGAATCTTATGAAGCCCGAAATCAATCTGGTCACCCAGTGGATCAAGGACGTGTGGGTGTCCATTCCCTCGGAAATGATAGAAAAATCATTTAGAATATGCTGTATCAGCAATGCACTCGACGGGTCAGAAGATGCCATATTTTATGATGAGACAACAGAGGCTGATGATGAGAAGGAATCTGAGTCTGAAGACGACACTGCCGACATCTATGATGACAATGCAGGTGCAGCTGTGACTGAAGTCGAGTTTAATGAACTGTTTGGTGAATCAGAGACTGATTCAGACTTTGAAGGATTATAAGACTTTTTTTGCAGCAGCTGCTCTAAAAAAAGTGGGAGGAACCAAGCTAACTCTCCCATAAGACGTGCGATGGAACTCAGTAGTGGGTTTTGAGCTCTAGATCAAGAACTGGCCTAATCTGATGACAGTTTGTGAAAATCGTGAAAAAACAGATGGCACTGTCACAGCCAAAGTTCTCAACAGAAATGTTGAACACATGCTGAGTACCCTGAAGCCTATTTCTGTAGCCTTGAAGAAAATGCAGGGAAATAGCTGTTTTATTGCTAATGCTGTTGAAAT
Source organism: Malaclemys terrapin pileata (assembly GCF_027887155.1). NCBI lineage: Eukaryota > Metazoa > Chordata > Testudines > Emydidae > Malaclemys > Malaclemys terrapin. Next base: position 53,111,994 of record NC_071511.1, on the reverse strand, counting down.
TTGGAAAGAACTGAGTGTGATCTTAAAAAGAGAAATAGCCAATGACAGAGTTAAATTACAAGCATTAATAAAACAAATGGGACAAACACTATCGCCAGCTCATTTTCTTGTAAATATTCTCAATACTCGGTACTAGGGTCAAACCCTAACTGTTGAAGAAGAGGAGCTGGCTATGACATGGACATCCAGTAATCATCCCTCCATAATGCCAACTATAATAAACTTCAGAGCTAAGGGTGAACCATTCAAGATATAGGTTTGATGATGATGTTTTAAAGAAAGTCACACCAGTGAACTGGTGGAAGTCACTCAAGCACTTGGATTCAGAGTCTGTTGAACGGATAATCTCACTTTTAACAGCAGTAGCTTCTTCTGCCGCTGTAGAAAGAATATTTTCCTCCTTTGGACTAGGTCATTCCAAATTGAGAAATCGTTTGGGACCTGAAAAAGCAGGAAAGCTTGCTTTTCTTTTCCAGATTATGAACAAACAGGAAAATGAAGGTGAAGATGACTGAGTTAGCCGCAGAAGCCAATATATTTTAAGTTTCTCATGTTGACCTGGCTCACGTAGTCAATTTAATTTTTGTGGGTTTTTTTTTTTTAATATTTCATTTAACGATTTTAGTTACAAACAATTTTAACAAAAACAAACCTGATTTTAAAAAACTTGAATGTTTAACTAAATTCAAAAACTTGTTTTGTTAAAATATTATGTTTGCTGTTGAAGAAAAAAAAATCCAGAATACATAACGTTGTTGTTTTAGTTAAATAAAACAATTTAAATGTCTGTCTGGTGATTTTCTCCTCCTAAAGCATGGCAAGAAAATCCTCCAAATATTAATGATTAATCTGTTGAATTGGAGATAGTTCACCTCCCAATGACTTCATAAATATCTGCTTCAATTACCTTTGCTAAATGAAATAACCAATCATTCATTTTCTGATATAGCTGTAAAACTAATCTGAAAAGTTTTAAAAAAATATCACTTTAAAAATGTATAAAATGAAATGAAACCTACATCTATCTCTGAGTTGTGAAGAATATGTATTAAGGTTATAACAACCAACAAGAATGCACTTTTATGTAGAATCCCATGATTAAATTGAGTCTTCCTGACTAGTGATTTAAATCAAATCCATCCTGTTGATTACCCTTAACATTGGTGAGCGCACACACCTCAGAACTGACTCCCTCAATCCACCAGCTGAGGAAGCCAGTTTCACGATGAAAGGGCACTTAAGAGGAATGGAATGGTGTACACTGTTAGATGAGACCCTCCTTCCAACCAGCGGAATTGAAGAATCCTTCACATGCTGAGAAGGTTGCTTCATATGGAATTATAGTAGGGAGACTCAGGCAGGCTGGGGCAACAGGAGATTGAATTGTCAGGAATGTAGATGGTAGAGCCGGGCAAAATTTTTTGGATGAATTACCAAAAAGTGTTTTGATTCTAAAACTTTAGTTTCAGCTATAACTAAATGTTTTTATTCAATTTTTTTTTTTTGACTTTTCGATTCACCAAAGAATTCTGAAAAACATTTTCAGTTGAATATGAAACTTTTTTATTTATTTTCAAAACTGCCAGCAAACCAAAAAAATCCCATTATTTGTCCAGCTCTAGCAAATAGGACTGTGAACCCAACAATATGACTTGCCTGCTTGGTGCAAAGATGGTAGATATTATGAGACACTGAGATGGACTTCCGGTGAGTGCTGAAGAGGAGCCTGTGGTTTATGGTATATGTTGGTATCAGTGATGTAAGGACATGTAAAAGAAAAGTCTTGGAAGTGAGATTTAGACTGCTAGATAGAAGACTTTGTCCCAAGGTCTCCAAGGCAGCTTCCTCTGAAATGCTTCCAGTTCCATGCAGAGGTCCAGCAAGACAGAGGGAACTGCAGAGTCTCAATACATAGTTGAGAAGATGGTACAAAGAAGAGAGGATTAAGTTTACTGGACACCATGGAACATCTGGGTGAGGTGGAACCTGTACAGAGGAGATGGACTCCACCTAAATCGGAATGGAACCCAGCTGCTGGCACATAAAACACCACATTGGAGGAACATTTAAACTGAATGCTGAAAGGGGCTGAGCAGCACATAAGTCAAAAGCCCATAAAGATGTTGGAAATACAATGGTATTCGTAAATCCAATAAAAGGTAGGTGCAAATTGCAACTGAACTAGAGCAGTGACAGGATAAGAACATAGAGGCAAATTCTGCAAAATCAACAGGGTGCCCGATCAAGGAGTTAAATAAAACAGGCATCTAGACAAGAACAAGAACTATAAGTGTCTATATACATATGCAAGAAGTTTAAAAGCAAATATCAGAGACCTAGAATGCCTACCATGGACAAGGGCCTTGATAAACAGACATTACAGAAACATGGTGGAATGAGAAAAACCAAAGGTATACTGAAATACCTGCTTACAAACTGTACAGAAAAAGACAGAAGGCTGAACAGGTGGGGAAGGAGCACTGGATGTTAGGGATGCCATAGAATCTAATGAGATAAAAATTCTGACTGAAGACCATCACATAGTCGAATCTATATGGATAAAAATCCCAAGCTATCAAAATAGAAATGTATTAGTGAAGCTATACTACTGGCCTCTGGATCAATAAAGAAACCTAATGCACAATGCTGAGGAAGATCAATGGGGAAACAAGATCCCACAAAACTATAATTGTGGGCATTAACTATCTACTGTACATATAAACTGGTCAAACAGCACAACAGGATCAAATTTAGAGAAAATTTCAAGACTTTTCATATATCCATAGACCCCAAAACCAGAAGGGACCTTAGTGATCATATAGGTCAGACTAGATAACAGAGGTCATAGAACTTCTTCCAAAAATTCCTACAGCATAAACTTTAAACAATTGCTTCTTGGAGCAGCTAGTTCTACAGCACACAAGGGAAGAGGTTCCTTCTGACTGTGTCTTACGTAACACACAGGAACAAATTCAAGAAGTGACAGCAGCTGAGTCACTAAGTAACAGTAACCACAATATAACTAGGTTCAACATCCAAGCAGTAGGTGGTGTACCAAAAAGTGATGCAGTGACACTGTTCTTTAGAAAAGAAGATTTCAATAAAATGAGGTGGTCAGTCAAAAAGTGCTCAAAACTAAAATAAAAAAGTAAAATCCCTAGATGTGGCTTGGATGCTACTAAAAAGATCCCAGAAGACAAGCGTACTGTTGTGCAAAAAAGGAAGTAGGAAGGCAAGGAGTAAACCATTGCAGCTACATGGCGAGGGTTAAGAGGCTATTCAAGCCAAACAGAAATCCTTCTACATTTGGAAATATAACCTTTATGAAGCCAATAAACAGGAACTTAACGACTGCTATAATTTATGTAAGAGGGAAAATAGAAGGACCAAAATAAAGTTCAAAGAGCAAATGACTAAAGGTATAAAAACCAAGATATACTTTAAGTAGATCAGAAGCAGGATGCCTAGAAACAATCAGTTGGTCCACTGGATCACCAAGAGTTAAAGGCAGCCATCAAGGAAGTAAGGATGTTGCCGAGAAGCTAAATAATTCCTATTCATCAGTCTTAACCACTGAGAATTGGAAAGATTCCTCCCCAGACCTGCTCTTTCCTGGTTTCAAAGATGAGATGCTGTCAGAGATAGAGAAACAGATATAAACAGGTGTAAAGCAAAATGATAATTTAAATTGCAGTAAGTCACAAGACCCAGGTGGTACATCCAAGAGTTCTGAAGGAACTGAAGTATGAAGTAACCAAGCTGCTAACAAAAACCTGTTATCTCTCATTAAAAACACCTATTGTTCCAGAAGATTGGAAGACAGCAAATGTAGTCACATTCTAAAAAAGGTAAAGGTGTGATCTGCACAATTATAGACCCGTAAGCCTTCCATCTACACCTGAAAAATTGGTTACATTGATAACTAAACAGAACACCACCACATCTAGACGTTAATGATCCAACGGGGTCTACTGAACATGGATTCTGCAAGGAAAAAATCATGGCTCACCTAATCTTTTTGAATTCTTTGAGCACGTAAGGTAAAGAAGCAGCAGCATATAAAGGAGAGCCATCTGATGTAACTTATTTATGTTCCAAAAGGCCTTCGACAAGGTCCCACACAATAGGCTACTAAAGAATCTAAATCATCATAGGGCAAGAGGCAAAAATAGTGCCTTGGATCAAAAAGGAGCTAGGAACAGAAATTTAAAAAGTAGGAGTAAAAGATCAATTTTCATCATGGCAAAAGGTGAACGGTGCAGGCCTCAGGTAACATACTAGAGCCCGTGTTATTTAATATATTTATTAATGATCTGGAAAGGGCAATGAACAGTTGGGTAGCAAAATCTGCACATGACACAAAGTTATTTAGGTTAGTCAGAACCAGAGAGGACCGCAAGGAACTTCAGAGAGATCTAAACAAGCTAAAGGAATGGGCAGCATGATGGTCAATTAAATTTGAAGTCAACAAATGCAAAGTAAGGCACATTGGAAAAATTAAAACTATCCTTACATTTATGGGGTTCTGAATTAACTGCATCAACCCAAGAAATGGACCAATCGTAAACACCTCAATGCATAGGTGCCGGTTTCCCCTCTTTCCCATGGGTGCTTGACACCTCCCCCCGCCCCGCCCCTGCCGCCACTCCACCCCTTCCTCTGCCCTGCCTCTTCCCACCCCTTCCCCGCCCCCATTCCAATCCCTTCCCCAAAGTCCCCGCCCCCTCCCTGTCAATATTCCAACTCCTTCCCCAAATCCCCACCCCAACCCCACCTCTTCCCCGCCTCCTCCCCTGAGCGCGCCATGTTCCCGCTCCTCCTCCGCCTCCCGGAGCGTGCCAACGCTGACAACAGCTGTTTGGTGGCAGCCGGGTGAGAAGCGCTTGGAGGTAGGCGGAGGAGCAGGGACGTGGCGGAGGAGGTGGGATGGGCGGAAGGGGAGCTTGGCTGCCGGTGGGTGCAGAGCACCCACTAATTTTTCCCTGTAGGTGCTCCAGCCCCAGAGCACCCACAGAGTTGGTGCCTATGCCTCAATGACGACCTCTGTTCAATATCAATGTGCTGCTGTGGTCAAAAAAGCTAATAGCATGTTAGGACACATAAGAAATGGGGTGGGGAATACTGAAAACGTTATGATGCCTTTGCGCAAATCTATGGGACAGTATTCCAGGTGAGGTTGCACATGTGCAGTTCTGGTCACCCCATATCAAAAAAATATTGAAGATTTGGAGGGGGTTCATGACTGGAGTACAGGTATGGAAGGGTATGTGCTGTTTAGGAAAGACCAGATCAAAGGTAAGGGTGGGGGAGTAGCATTGTATGTCAATAATGAGGTAAACTGTAAAGAAATAATAAATGATGGAATGGATAAGACCGAGTCTGTCCGGGCAATACTCACATTGGATAAAAGAACTACTAGAGCCTCCCCTAGGATAGTGCTTGGGGTGTGCTATAGACCGCCGGGATCTAGCCTGGATACGGACAGAGAACTCTAACGTTTTTAGGGAAGTAAATACTAATAGGAACTGTGTAATCATGGGAGACTTTAACTTCCTGGATATAGATTGGGGAACAAATGCTAGTAACAATAATGGGGCTCAGATTTTCCTAGACGTGATAGCTGATGAATTCCTTCATCAAGTAGTTGCTGAACCGACAAGGGGGGATGCCATTTTAGATTTGGTTCTGGTGAGTAGTGAGAACCTCGTTGAGGAAATGGTTATAGGGGACAACCTTGGCTCAAGTGATCATGAGCTAATTCAGTTTAAACTAAATGGAAAGATTAACAGAATTAAATCGGAGACTAAGGTTTACGATTTCAAAAGGGCTAACTTTAATAAATTAAGGAGACTAGTTAGGGAAGTGGATTGGACTAACATATTTAGGGATCTAAAGGCGGAAGGCGCCTGGGATTATTTCAAGTTGAAGTTGCAGGAGCTGTCGGAGGTCTGTATACCGAGGAAGGGAAAACAGTTCATAGGTAGGAGATTTAGACCAAGCTGGATGAGCAAGCGTCTCAGAGGGGTCATTAAGAAAAAACAGAAAGCGTACAGGGAGTGGAAGATGGGAGGGATCTCAAGAAACCTACCTTATTGAGGTCAGAGCATGTAGAGATGGAGTGAGAAAAGCCAAAAGCTGTGTCGAGTTGGACCTTGCAAGGGGAATTAAAACCAATAGTTAGAGCTTTTATAGCCATATAAATAGGAAGAAAACAAAGAAAGAAGAAATGGGACCGCTTAAGACTGTAGATGGAGTAGAGATTAAGGATAATCTAGGCATGGCACAATATCTAAATGAATATTTTGCATTGGTATTTAATGAGGCTAATGAAAGGCTGAGGAATACTGGAAGCGAGACGGATGGGAATAAAGGACTGGGGATGGACATTACCGTATCCGAGGTAGAAGTCAAACTCGAACAGCTTAACGGGACTAAATCAGGCGGACCGGATGATCTTCATCCGAGAATATTAAAGGAACTGGCGCGAGAAATTGCAAGCCCGTTAGCGATAATTTTCAATGAATCTGTAAACTCGGGGGTGGTACCGTTTGACTGGAGAATAGCTAATGTGGTTCCTATTTTCAAGAAGGGGAAAAAAAGTGACCCGGGTAGCTACAAGCCTGTTAGTTTAACATCTGTAATATGCAAGGTCTTGGAAAAAATTTTGAAGAAGAAAGTAGTTAAGGACCTTGAGGTCAATGCCAGTTGGGACAAATTACAACACGGTTTTATGAAAGGTAGATCGTGCCAAACCAACCTGATCTCCTTCTTTGAGAAAGTAACAGATTTTTTAGATAAAGGAAATGCGGTGGATCTAATATACCTCGATTTCAGTAAAGCATTTGATACGGTACCGCATGAGGAATTATTGGTTAAATTAGAAAAGATAGGGATTGATATGAAAATCCAGAGGTGGATAAAGAACTGGTTAAAGGGGAGACTGCAGCGGGTCGTACTGAAAGGTGAACTGTCAGGTTGGAGGGAGGTTATCAGTGGAGTTCCTCAAGGTTCGGTTTTGGGTCCGATTTTATTTAATCTATTCATTACTGACCTCGGAACCAAATGTAGGAGTGGGCTGATAAAGTTTGCGGATGACACAAAGTTGGGAGGTATTGCCAATTCGGAGAAGGATCAGGATATCCTGCAGGGAGATTTGGATGACCTTGTAAAATGGAGTAATAGTAATAGGATGAAATTTAATAGTGAGAAGTGTAAGATTATGCATTTAGGGATAAATAACAAGAATTTTAGTTATAAGCTGGGGACGCATCGGTTGGAAGTAACGGAAGAGGAGAAGGACCTTGGAGTCCTGGTTGATCGCAGGATGACTTTGAGTCGGCAATGTGATGTGGCCGTGAAAAAAGCTAATGCGGTCTTGGGATGCATTAGGCGAGGTATTTCTAGTAGGGATAAGGAGGTGCTGGTTCCGTTATACAAGGCACTGGTGAGACCTCATTTGGAGTACTGTGTGCAGTTCTGGTCTCCCATGTTTAAAAAGGATGAAATCAAACTGGAACGGGTACAGAAAAGGGCCACTAGGATGATCCGAGGAATGGAAAATCTGTCATATGAAAGGAGACTCGAGGAGCTCGGTTTGTTTACCTTAACCGAAAAAAGGCTGAGGGGGGATATGATTGCTCTCTTTAAATATATCAGAGGGATAAATACCAGGGAGGGAGAGGAACTATTTCAGCTCAGTACTAATGTGGACACGAGAACGAATGGATATAAACTGGCCATCGGGAAATTTAGGCTTGAAATTAGACGAAGGTTTCTAACCATCAGAGGGGTGAAGTTTTGGAACAGCCTTCCAAGGGATACAGTGGGGGAGAAAGACCTCTCTGGCTTTAAAATTAAGCTTGATAAGTTTATGGAGGGGATGGTTTGATGGGATAAAGTGATTTTAGTCAATAGGTCAATAACGTGCCATCGCTGGTAATTAGTAACAATGGTCAATGATGGGATATTAAAAGTTACTACAGAGAACTTTTCCAGAGGGTCTGGCTAGAGAATCTTGCCCGCATGCTCGGGGTTCAGCTGATCGCCATATTTGGGGTCGGGAAGGAATTTTTCTCCAGAGTAAATTGGCAGAGGCCCTGGAGGTTTTTCGCCTTCCTCCGCAGCATGGGGCAGGGGTCGCTTGCTGGAGGATTCTCAGCAATTTGAAGTCTTTAAATCATGATTTGGGGACTTCAACAGCTGAGTCAAGGGAGAGAATTCTTCCAGGAGTGGGTGCGTCAGCTTTCGTGGCCCGCATCATGTGGGAGGTCAGACTAGATGATCATAATGGTCCCTTCTGACCTTAGAGTCTATGAGTCTAAGAGCAAAAAGAATGAAAAAAAACTCTGGAAAAATCCTCATATGAAAAAACTAGGAATTGTACATTAGAAAGGGGACAAATAAGAAAGAACATCATAAAAGTATACAAAATAATGAATGGTAGAGAGAAGGGTAATTCATGAGAGCCTACCTGTCTCATCACACAAGCATAAGGGGAAGTTCAATTAAATTAAAAGGCCAGAAAGGAAAACTAATAAAAGGAAACACTTTTTCACAGAATGTGCAATTAAGCTGTGGAACTCTCTGCCACAGGAAGTCATTGAGGTCAAGAAAGTAAGGTTCAAAAAGGCACTGACATTTATATGGATATCAAGACGGTCCAGAGATACCATAATTAATGGACAACAATTTGGAAGGGATATTTAAATCTTGCGCTCCAGGGCTTAAGCCAAATCTTTAATATTAGAGATCAGGACCTTTGTGGAGGGGGAAGGAAGAGAGAGATTATTCCACAAATGCCTATTTCAGGGTTCATATAGCATCCTCTGAAACACCTGGTTCTGGCCACTGTGGAACACAGGACACTGGACTAGATGAAGTGCTGGTCTGATCCAGTCAGGCAATTCCTATGCACCAACTGCAGTGAAGTAATTTTTTTTAACACAAAGGGCCACCACATTTCACCCTTTCTCCCCTTATTACCATGGCATTCAAGAATAAAAGTAAATGTTAAAAGGAAGAGTCAAAGAAATTAAACACAAAAACAATTAGTGAAAAGCATCCAACTCAATACTGTTAACAGAAGGAAAGAAATACCAACTCTGGCTAAATGTTTATAACCGTTGACATCTCAAACTAGAACCATAATTCTAAAATTACAAAGAAAACATTATTTGCAACTTTAAAACATACGGAAAATCTCAGGGCAGGTCATTCCAGAAAGGGGTACTGAGACTGCAGAAACATTTACAAGTACACGCCTATTTCTATGACCTTGAAAAGTCTGGAACATTATGGTCTAGCATCCCATCCACATACAAGAAGGTAGTGGTGTTTTACTGAGGAAAAACTCTTCTCCACACCCTACAGAGACAGCTGCAGAGGTGTGCTGATCCAGTAATTACTGGGGAAAGTGCATAGACAGGAACAGCTGGAAGCTCTGTAGATCTCTTCTATAAAAGCTTCCAGTCTTAGCCGAGAAAGGTGCTGTTGAAGAATGCACCCTTAATTCTCAGGACTCCCTAAAACAAGCTTTTAGTCAGCCTATCAGAACAACCTGAGAAGCACTGGATTCCTTCCTGGGCCCACTGCACAGGACAGACAATCGTTTGGAAAAAACAATATTCTTTAATTCCATCCCAGTGGAATTTGAAAATTTCTGTAGGGCCACAAGCACTCTCCCTTCCCTGCCAATAACAAGGCACAGTCAGTTATATTGTTATCTCTGGCACCTGGGATTACTATTGGGCCACAGACCAGGTTCCTCACTGTGAAGTCTGTAGTAAGGATTATGTATCATTGTTCATGCTAGTAATTCCCTTTATGTTTGGCTCTTGCTTATTCCTTGGGTTACCATCAATCAACTGCTATTCTGACTCTGCTCTGCCAGAATATCTATTTGTTGGTCATTAGACAGGAAGGTTCCACCAACAAGGCACCTCTAGATGCCATTTCACACGTGCATATGACAGCATAGATTTACATAGCACCACATTATACACAGGACACTACCAACATTATTGATGGGACATTATCAATCAGCCACACAGGAACAAATGACATCAGTGAAGGAAGCTTTCATCTGATCATGAATCACTTCAGGGACTCATGAAGAGAATTTCATAGATTTTTAAGGCCAGAAGGGACCACAGTGATAATTTTGCCTGACCTCCTACATAACACAGGCCAAAGGATTTTCCAGAATTACTTCCTGTATTAACTACAGCAGATATTTTAGAAAAACAGGCCGTTCGTGCAATCTTAGTTCTGCCTCCTTGTGCACATATCAGTCTTGAATTACATGGTTACACACTATTTTTTCCACAGGATGCCTGTTTCATTCAGCGCATGAGGGGACGGTGCGCAGCGGATGAGGCAGATATTCAGTGTTTCTTTTGATCTTTTTCATTCAATGTATGGTTGTGGCTGGGAGTGACTATAAAGGAAAATCTAAAATAGGATCCAGCATGTTAGGTTCAGAAGTGGCCTGAGACAGGTCTGGGTGCCCCTTATTGCCAAGAGACTACTTTTAAACACAACAAAACTTGAGGGTAGCATGAGGGACTGGGACTTGGGAGACCTGGGTTCTATTCCTGGCTCTGCTATTAAACTGCTAAGTGATCTTGGGCAAATCACTTCCCCTCCCTGTGCCTCTCTTTCCCCATTTGTAAAGAGAGGCCTGTAACATGCTTTGAGATCTAGGGATGAAAAAAGTGCTAAGGGAGAGCTATGTTTCATCACCAGCAGCAGCTATGTATTTGGTCCTGCTAGAGAAGGCACGGGGCTGGACTCAATGACCTTGCAGGGTCCCTTCCAGTTCTATGAGATAGGTATATCTCCATATATTACGTATGATCCAGCCCTTGAATTGAATACAGCAATATTTTCTTCCTCGTGAGCTTTTTGATGGTGCTTATCACCCCAGTATGCAATCCCCTAAACATTAATTCTCAGAACAATCCTGGGAGAGGAGACCCCCTTATCGCATTTCACAGATGGGGAAACTGAGGGCTTGTCTACACTACAGCGCGGGGTCAATCTAAGATATGCAACTCCAGCTACATGAATAGCATAGATGAAGTCGACATACTTAGATCTACTTACTGCGGTGTCTTCACTGCAGTAAGTCGACAGCTGACGCTCTCCCGTTGACTCCGCTTGCGCTTCTCGTTCTGGTGGAATACCGGAGTCAACGGGAGAGCGCTCAGCGGTCAATTTATTGCGTCTATACTAGATGCGATAAATCGACCCCCGCTGGATCGATTGCCGCCTGCCGATCCAGCGGGTAGTGTAGACAAGCCCCTTGACAAAGAAAATGCAACTTGCCTGAAGCCACACAGTGAATCAGTGGCAGAGCCAGGATTAGAATTTGGGACCATCTGACTCCCAGCCCCATGGTTCCTCCTCCAGAACGCATTGACTTAATGGCACAAACGCTGAGCATCCACAGCACCCCATGACTTCAGCTATAGTTGAGAGTGCTTCACACTCCTGGAAAATCAGGCTCCCAGTGTCTCCTCTTGAACTGAGAAAATGTGGCTGCCTACCAAAATGTTGATTTAAGTGACTTGCTTAGCATCACATAGAATTCTGTGGCAGAGGCAGGAACACAACTGAGTTTCCCTGTGTAATATTCACCTGTCTTAATCACAAGACCATCTTTCTCTTCCTCCAGTCCCCTGTCTCTCCACATCTTCAACTTCTGCTAATCAAGAAACAGTCCTACAAACAACAGCCTCCTTCACTATACAACTGTTCAATTCCCTGAGCTCCATCTGTCCTTTATATACCAACTGAGGCACTGGTCCTGTAGAAAAGAAAATATGATCATGTAATGAAAGATTATATCATAATGCATACACACAAGGAGGCAGAACTAAAATTTCCCTGCATCCTTAGTTCTGGCATTTCCTAATTTTCAGTGTGTTCAATTTTGCAATGAGAAATACTTTTTTTTTTTTTTTTTTTTTTGGTTTAGTTTGTAATTTCCTACTTTTTTTAAAATAGAAAAAAAGGGAAAAAATTCTGTTCTATAAATTCTATTATGGGCACCCTCCCTCCATCAGATTATGAGCAGGATTTGAACCCCTCCTCTGTGCAGGATATGCAGACCTGGGGCAAGAAGTTTATTATTAGGGCTGTTGATTAATTGCAGTTAACTCACACGACCAACTCAAAAAAATTAAATCATGACTACAGTTTTAAATCACACTGTTAAACAATAGACTACCAATTGAAATGTATTAAATATTTTTGGATGTTTTTCTACATTTTCAAATATATTGATTTTAGGGCTGTCAATTAACTGCTGATTAATGCACAGCACAATTAACGTGTTAATTTTTTTTAACATGTGTTAATTGCAGCAGGGTAGCATAGGCTGCTCCGGAAAAGCTAACTCAGGTCAGGGGCAGTAACACAAGCCGCCACCGGAGGGCAGATGGAAAGAGAAGAGGCTACAGAAAGAGGTATGTGGTTCTCATGCCAGCTCCAGCAGAGAAGGGTTTTTGGTTTTTTTTTATTTTTAATAAGTAAAAACAGGACAGCCAGGGGCTCGCCCAAGCCACCCCGCCCCTTGCATGGTGCTCCAGCTGCCCTCCCCCATGCCACCTGCAGCTGCCCTCCCCATGCCACCTGCAGCTGGGGCTGAGCCCCCTGCTACTCCGTGAGTGCCGCACTGCCCATGCTGGGATCTCCCACCCCTTGCCCTGTGCTGCCTGGGGCTGACCCCACCTCCTGAGCCCTGTGCTGCCTGGGACGCGTGTACACACACACACACACACACACACACACACACAGAGCTCGGGGGCTGACCCCTACTACTGAACCCCATGTCTCCCACAGCTGGGGCTCTGCCCCATGCCAGCTGGGGCTGACCCCCCCCACAAACTCTGGGGCTGACCCCCCTAACCGCACCCACACCTGGGGTTCAGCCTCCCTCCTGAGCTCTGCACTGCCCACAGTGGGGTCTTCTCCCCTCCCAAACCCTGTGCCGTCCACAGTTGGGGCTGGGGCTAACCCCCACTGCCCATAGCTGGAGATGGGGCTGACCCCCCTTCATGCCATCTGGGGCTGGCCCCCCCATGCCACCTGGGTTGCCCCCCGCAGCCCCATGTCACCCACAGCTGGGTCTTCCCTCCCCGTCCCCCGTCCCCCCCAAGCCCTGTGCTGTCCACAGCTGAGGCTGGGACTGACCCCCATCCCTGAGCCTCATGTCGCTCGCAGTTGGGGCTGGGCTGACACACACACCATTCCCCATGAGCCCCATGCCACCTGGGGCTGATCCCCACTCCCAAGCTCCACACCAAGCGCAGCTGGGACTGAACCCCCACCCCCAGCTAAGTGCCTCCCCTGGTTGAGGCTTATCCCGCCCCCAGCTCTGCACCATCTAGGGGTCAGCTCTGAAGCCAGCACTGCCCACCCCAGCAGAAAATTTTTCCACTTTCCTGCTGGCAGGCAGTGCTGCCTTCAGCTGAGCCCCAGGCAGCAGCTGCCTCTCTCTGTTCTGCCTTGTCGCTGGGACAAATGCCCATGGTGAAAAAATAGGGACAGCCGGGACAGAGCTGAAAAGGGGGACTGTCCTGGCCAAAACAGGACATATTGTCACCCTAGCCATCCTGTACCTTGTTGTGCCCAGCTGGCCCCTCAGTCCCACGACCAACCCCCCTGCGTCGTGCCCCATTGCCCCTAGCCAGCTGCTCACGCCGAGGGTACCCCATAGAGAACACGGCCTGACAAGCTCAGTTTCCCCACACCAGCTTCTCCTCCCCTGCAGTATGAGTCCCTGAGGTAAAGGATTGCAAACAAGGACTCACTCAGCTGAAGGGAGTCCACCTAGCTCAGTAAAAGGAGGCAAGCCCGGTACCAGAAACCACCCTTCCAGAAGCAGCAGCAAGACACCTCCCTCACCCTCCTCCTGCACAAGTCATTGCTTACTTCCCCAACCCCTCCCAAACACTGAATGCAGATTTCTAAGATGAAACTCTCTTTGGACAGGAGGTGAACCTGGTGAGCTCAGAAACCCACCCCAACAGAAGCAGCATCAAGAATTCACCTTCCTCCTGCAAAACTCACACCCCTCTCATCTCCAGAGTACTGAGATTAAAAAAATCTTACCCCTTCAATAAGCCAACACTCCTCGAAAGGACACATACAAAATAGTACACAAAAGGCTAACCCAGCAGCAGCAGGCGAAAAAAAAGCCTCCTGCACAATTCACTCTCCTACTGAATGTTAATCCTAAGGTAAAAACCTTTCAATATCCATGGCAAGGACACTTTCGAACAGGACACAAATATATTGATTATATAGAAGAATTTATTGAATTATTTTATTCTAGACACTGACACAGTTCTATTCTGCTTTCATGATCTGGAGTGATTAAATATCAGAAAACGGTAATGGAGCAAAGCAGCAATAGTTCAGGTCTTTTGAATGGGAAGTTTATATTTAAAATACTTCCAGATGGTTCTTTGGCTAAAAAGACTCAGCCTTGCAATAGCTACAGATGAGTTCCAATACCATAGGAGCACTTCAAGTCTGCAGTACCACCTACGTTCTAAGCATGCTTTTGTGCTACAGATAACCCACTGCCAGCAAATGAATCCAGCCAGCCAGGGCAGAGTACAATTACAGAGTTTTAGGATCGGTACAAGCCCATGGATCAAACAAAGTACAACACCTTAACCAATGATATTGCTAAGTGGATAGCTATGGACTGCAGACCACTCAACATTGTAAATGACAGAGGTCTCAGAGATATTATTCAAATTGCATCTTCCAGTCAGTCATACACCTTGCTCTCCTGAGGAAACATTGCATCACGAATAAATGACCTATATGACAACGAGAAGACTACAAAGTTGGAGCTTCTGAAAAATGCACTGGCTGTTGCTTTGACTGGTAATCACTGGACAGCCTTGAGCAATCATAGCTATCTTAGTGTCACCGCACACCTTATTGATGAAGCATGGACACTGCAGTTGTTTGCTGTAACAGTAACTCATACTGAAGAGAGACATTATGCTGAAGCATGTGCAGAGCGTTTCACGGATGTGGTGAAAGAATGGAATATTCAAGAAAAGGTAACAACAATTAGTACTGACAGTGCACGTAACATGGTAGCAGCCGCCAGTCGCTTGCCTTTTGAACACATAACATGCATTGCTCATAGTCTGCAGCTATCCATTACAGTAGCTCAGTGAGGGTGGTTTTGAAAACGTACTGGCAAAATGTAGAAAACTTGTGGGCCATTTCAATCACAATCCAGCTAACAGTACAGAGCTCGGAATAACACAATAATGGACAGAAACAAGAACCTCTCGTACAAGATATTTCAACCAGATGGAATTCCACGTTGGCTATGATTCAGCGCCTGCTTTGCAATAAAGCCGTCAGGACATCCACATTAGCTCTTCAAAAGCACCATCCATCAGTGCCAACAGATAAGGATTTTGAAAAGCTAGAAACACTACTTGAGCCCTGCAATTTGTGACTGAACTCCTTGGGGGGGAATTGTATATCTCCTGCTCTGTCATTTTACCCGCATTCTGCCATATATTCCACATTATGGCAGTCTCTGATGACAATCTAGCATATGTTGTTCCATTTAAGAATACTTTCAAACAGATTTTACAGAACGCAAAGAATGTACCAATCTGAGATTTATAAAAATAGCTACAGCACTAGACCCAAGATTTAAGAATCCAAAGTGCCTTCCCAAAATCTGAGAGGGACGAGGTGTGGCGTATGCTGTCAGAAGTCTTAAAAGAGCAACACTCTGATGTGGAAAAAAACGGTTACTCACCCTTGTAACTGTTGTTCTTCAAGATGCGTTGCTCATATCCATTCCAATTAGGTGTGCGCGCGCCGCGTGCACGATCATCGGAAGATTTTTACCCTAGCAACTCTCGGTGGGTCGGCTGAGGCACCCCCTAGAGTGGCGCCCTCATGGCGCCGGATATATGCCCCTGCCAACCCAGCGCCCCCTCAATTCCTTCTTGCCAGCTACTCCGACTGCGGGGAAGGAGGGCGGGTTTGGAATGGATATGAGCAACGCATCTCGAAGAACAACAGTTACAAAGGTGAGTAACCGTTTTTTCTTCTTCGAGTGCTTGCGCATATCGATTCCAATTAGGTGATTCCCAAGCCTTACCTAGGCTGCGGGGTCGGAGTTAGATGTCGCGGAGTGAAGGACCGCTGAGCCAAATGCCGCATCATCCCTGGACTGCTGCACTATGGCATAGTGGGAAGCGAAAGTGTGCACGGACGACCAAGTCCCTGCCCTACATATCTCCTGTATGGGCACATGAGCCAGAAAGACAGAGGAAGAAGCTTGGGCCCAAGTGGAATGGGCGGGAGTCGTGGAGCTGGGACACCAGCCAAATAGTATCAGAGGGGTAGCCGTGTTAGTCTGAATCTGTAAAAAGCAACAGAGGGTCCTGTGGCACCTTTGAGACTAACAGAAGTACTGGGAGCATAAGCTTTCGTGGGTCAGAACCTCACTTCTTCAGATGCAAGTAATGGAAATCTCCAGAGGCAAGTATATATCAGTGTGGAGATAACGAGGTTAGTTCAATCAGGGAGGGTGAGGTGCTCTGCTAGCAGTTGAGGTGTGAACACCAAGGGAGGAGAAACTGTTTCTGTAGTTGGATAGCCATTCACAGTCTTTGTTTAATCCTGATCTGATGGTGTCAAATTTGCAGATGAACTGAAGCTCAGCAGTTTCTCTTTGGAGTCTGGTCCTGAAGTTTTTTTGCTGTAAGAGGCTACCTTAACATCTGCTATTGTGTGGCCAGGGAGGTTGAAGTGTTCTCCTACAGGTTTTTGTATATTGCCATTCCTGATATCTGACTTGTGTCCATTTATCCTCTTGCGTAGTGACTGTCCAGTTTGGCCAATGTACATAGCAGAGGGGCATTGCTGGCATATGATGGCATATATAACATTGGTGGACGTGCAGGTGAATGAGCCGGTGATGTTGTAGCTGATCTGGTTAGGTCCAGTGATGGTGTTGCTGGTGTAGATATGTGGGCAGAGTTGGCATCGAGGTTTGTTGCATGGGTTGGTTCCTGAGTTAGAGTTGTTATGGTGCGATGCGCGGTTGTTGGTGAGAATATGCTTAAGGTTGGCAGGTTGTCTGTGGGCGAGGACTGGCCTGCCTCCCAAGGTCTGTGAAAGTGAGGGATCATTGTCCAGGATGGGTTGTAGATAACACTGACCAGCGCACTGATACACAGATACCCTCCCACCAACAACACAGGAAGAAGAACTCCACATGGACTCCTCCTGAGGGTCGAAATGACAGTCTGGACCTATACATAGAATGCTTCCGCCGACGTGCACAGGCAGAAATTGTGGAAAAACATCATCGCTTGCCTCATAACCTAAGTCGTGCAGAACGCAATGCCATCCACAGCCTCAGAAACCACCCTGACATTATCATCAAAGAGGCTGATAAAGGAGGTGCTGTTGTCGTCATGAACAGGTCTGACTACCAGAAGGAGGCTGCCAGACAACTCTCCAATACCAAATTCTACAGGCCGCTTTCCTCAGATCCCACTGAGGAATACACTAAGAAACTGCACCATCTACTCAGGACACTCCCTACACTAACACAGGAACAAATCAACATACCCTTAGAGCCCCGACCGGGGTTATTCTATCTACTACCTAAGATCCACAAACCTGGAAATCCTGGACGCCCCATCATCTCGGGCATTGGCACTCTCACTGAAGGACTGTCTGGATATGTGGACTCCCTACTCAGACCCTACGCCACCAGCACTCCCAGCTATCTCCGTGACACCACAGATTTCCTGAGAAAACTACAATGCATTGGTGACCTCCCAGAAAACACCATCCTAGCCACCATGGATGTAGAGGCTCTCTACACAAACATCCCACATACAGATGGAATACAAGCTGTCAGGAACAGTATCCCTGATGATGACACAGCACAACTTATTGCTGAGCTCTGTGACTTTATCCTCACGCACAATTATTTCAAATTTGGTGACAATATATACCTCCAGACCAGTGGCACCGCTATGGGCACCCGCATGGCCCCACAATATGCCAACATTTTTATGGCTGACCTGGAACAACGCTTCCTCAGCTCTCGTCCACTCATGCCCCTTCTCTACCTACACTATATTGATGACATCTTCATCATCTGGACCCATGGGAAGGAGGCCCTGGAAGAATTCCACCATGCTTTCAACAGCTTCCACCGCACCATCAACCTCAGCCTGGACCAATCTACACGGGAGGTCCAGTTCCTGGACACCACCGTACAAATAAGCGATGGCCACATTAACACCACCCTATACCGAAAACCCACCGACCGCTACGCCTACCTTCATGCCTCCAGCTTCCACCCCGGTCACACCACACGATCCATCGTCTACAGCCAAGCACTGAGGTACAATCGCATCTGCTCCAACCCCTCAGACAGAGACCAACACCTACAAGATCTTCACCAAGCATTCTCAAAACTACGATACCCACACAAGGAAATAAAGAAACAAATCAACAGAGCCAGACGTGTACCCAGAAGACTCCTGCTACAAGACAGGCCCAGAAGAGAAACCAACAGAACTCCACTGGCCATCACCTACAGTCCTCAGCTTAAACCTCTCCAACGCATCATCAGTGATCTACAACCCATCCTGGACAATGATCCCTCACTTTCACAGACCTTGGGAGGCAGGCCAGTCCTCGCCCACAGACAACCTGCCAACCTTAAGCATATTCTCACCAGCAACCACGCATCGCACCATAACAACTCTAACTCAGGAACCAACCCATGCAACAAACCTCGATGCCAACTCTGCCCACATATCTACACCAGCAACACCATCACTGGACCTAACCAGATCAGCTACAACATCACCGGCTCATTCACCTGCACGTCCACCAATGTTATATATGCCATCATATGCCAGCAATGCCCCTCTGCTATGTACATTGGCCAAACTGGACAGTCACTACGCAAGAGGATAAATGGACACAAGTCAGATATCAGGAATGGCAATATACAAAAACCTGTAGGAGAACACTTCAACCTCCCTGGCCACACAATAGCAGATGTTAAGGTAGCCATCTTACAGCAAAAAAACTTCAGGACCAGACTCCAAAGAGAAACTGCTGAGCTTCAGTTCATCTGCAAATTTGACACCATCAGATCAGGATTAAACAAAGACTGTGAATGGCTATCCAACTACAGAAACAGTTTCTCCTCCCTTGGTGTTCACACCTCAACTGCTAGCAGAGCACCTCACCCTCCCTGATTGAACTAACCTCGTTATCTCCACACTGATATATACTTGCCTCTGGAGATTTCCATTACTTGCATCTGAAGAAGTGAGGTTCTGACCCACGAAAGCTTATGCTCCCAGTACTTCTGTTAGTCTCAAAGGTGCCACAGGACCCTCTGTTGCTTTTTACAGCCAAATAGTAACAGGCACGGATGCATGAAGTAATCCAAGACGATATTCACTGCGAAGAGACCAGAAGGCCTTTCATCCGGTCTGCCACCGCTACAAACAGTTGGGATGTCTTTCTGAACAGCTTCGTTCGCTCAGTGTAGAAAGCAAGAGCCCTGCAAACGTCTAGGGAATGTAGCTGTTGTTCCCTTCGCAAAGCGTGTGGCTTTGGGAAGAAGACCGGAAGGAAGATGTCTTGGTTGACATGGAAGGCAGACACCACCTTAGGGAGGAAGGCAGGGTGTGGTCGCAGCTGTACCTTGTCCTTATGGAACACCGTATACGGTGGGTCTGATGTGAGGGCCCTAAGTTCTGAGACTCATCTTGCCGATGTGACAGCGATGAGGAAAGCGGTTTTCCAGGACAGGTACAGAAGCGAGCAGGTGGCCATGGGCTCAAAGGGGGCACCCATGAGTCTAGATAGGACTAGACTGAGGTCCCATGTAGGGGCCGGCTGACGGATTTGTGGGTACAGATGTTCTAAGCCCTTGAGGAACCTGCTGACCATGGCACTGGAGAAGACTGAGCACCCGTGCTCGCCCGGGTGGAAGGCGGAGATAGCTGCTGGGTGGACCCTGATAGATGAGACAGCTAGGCCTTGCTGTTTCAAGGACCAAATATAGTCCAGGATGGTAGGTATTTGTACCCCCATAGGGACAGTGTTATTTAGGGCACACCAGCAGGAGAAGCGCTTCCACTTGGCCATGTATGTGGACCTAGTGGAGGGCTTTCTGCTCCCCAAGAGCACTTGCTGCACCAAAGTGGAGCAACGCAGCTCGGATTCAGTCAGCCATGAAGCAGCCACGCAGTCAGGTGGAGGGACTGCAGATCTGGATGACATAATCTGCCATGTTCCTGAGTGATCAGGTCCGGCCACAATGGTAGAACGATTGGTTCCGTCACTGACAGATCGAGGAGCATGATGTACCAGTGTTGTCTGGGCCACGCTGGAGCGATCAAGATTAAGCAGGCCTTGTCTCTGCGTAACTTGAGGAGGACCTTGTGGACCAACGGAAATGGAGGGAAGACATAGAGCAGGTGGTCTTTCCACGGTATCAGGAAGGCGTCTGACAGGGAGCCCAGGGAACGTCCCTGGAGAGAGCACAACATTTGGCACTTCCGATTCTCACGAGAAGCGAAAAGGTCTATGTGGGGAAATCCCCACCTCTGGAAAACAGAATGAATAATGTCCAGACGTATCGACCACTCGTGAACCAGGAAGGACCTGCTGAGGTGATCTGCCAAGGTGTTCTGGACTCCTGGGAGAAAATATGCCACCAGGTCAATTGATCGGGTTATTCAAAATTCCCAGAGATGTATGGCTTCCTGACAGAGGAGGGACGACCGCAAATTGGAAATGCTGCTGTCTGACCACAAAGCGAAGGAACCGCCTGTGCGGTGGGTAGATCGCTATGTGGAAGTACACGCCCTTCATGTCGAGGGCGGTGTACCAGTCTCCAGGATCCAGGGATAGGATAATAGTTCCCAGGGTAACCACGCGGATCTTCAACTTTACCATGAATTTGTTGAGTCCACGTAGGTCCAGGATGGGCCAAAGCCCCCCCTTTTGCCTTGGGGATTAGGAAGTAGCGGGAGAAAAAAACCCTGCTCCTCAAGTCTCTTGGTACCTCTTCCACCACTCCAATTGACAGGAGCACTTGTACCTCCTGCAAGAGGAGTTACTCGTGAGAAGGGTCCCTGAAGAGGGATGGGGAGGGAGGGTGGGGTGGGGCGAAATAAACTGAAGATGGTATCTATTTTCCACCGTGCGTAGGACCCAGCGATCTGACATTATGCGGGACCACGCAGGGAGGAAACAGGAGAGGCGGTTGGAGAAAGGTAGGGAAGGATCCTGGGAGGAGACTGGTGCTCCGTCCTCGAGCGCAACTTCAAAAGTTGTCTGGGCCCCGCTGATGGTCTAGGGGGGCTCTGATTCTGGCCTGCTTGCAGACCAGGTTGTTGCCTCCTATTGCCACGACCACGCCTTCTAGATAAGTCTTGCCACGGTTGAGGGTTAGGGTAAGTGCGCTGCGGCTGGGGCCGGAAGGGCCTGCGTTGCGTCACTGGGGTATGCATGCCCAGTGAGCGCATGGTGGCCTGGTTATCCTTCAGACTTTGCAGTCTGGGATCAGTCTTCTCTGAGAAGAGACCTTGGCCTTCAAAGGGCAAGTCCTGTATAGTTTGCTGCAGTTCCGGAGGGAGGCCGGACATTTGCAGCCATGAAATGCGGCACATAGCCACTCCTGAGGCTTGAGTTCTAGCTGCCAAGTCAGCTGCATCTAAAGAAGCCTGTAGTGATGTCCTTGCCACCTTCTTGCCCTCTTCGAGCAAGGCCCCAAACTCTTCCCTGGGCTCCTGGGGAACCAACTCTTTGAATTTCCCCATAGAGCTCGAGGTGTTATAATTATAACGGCTCAGGAGGGCCTGCTGATTAGCTACCCTGAGCTGTAGACCATCAGTAGAGTAAATCTTACACCCAAACAGATCCAGGCGCCTAGCGTCCTTGGACTTAGGTGCGGGTGCTTGTTGGCCATGCCTCTCCCTCTCGTTTACAGACTGTACCACGAGGGAGCAAGGTTGGGGGTGCACACACAAGTGCTCATAATCTTTGGATGGCACCATGTATTTCCTTTCCACCCCTCTTGCTTTGGGAGGGATGGACGCTGGGGACTGCCAGATAGTATTGGCATTCGCCTGAATAGTCTTAATGAAGTGTAAAGCTACCCGCGTGGGGCCTTCGGTCGACAAGATGTCCACCACAGGTCCTCAACCTCCGCCACCACCTCCACCTGCAGATTCGTGTTCTGTGCCACCCTACAAAGCAGGTACTGGTGAGCACGAAGATCTATAGGTGGGGGGCCAGAGGAGGACATGCCTGCCACGGCTTCGTTAGGTGAGGATGAAGAAGACAATCCCTGGACTAGTGGGTCCTGGGGAAGGTCAGGTTGAGGAGGGTCCAGTTGCCCTAGGTCCACGATCGTAGGGACATCAGGCTGTTCAGGCGGTAGGGCAGTTGCCTCCGAAGCTATCGAGGAAGGATGGCTAACAGTTGCCTCAGGTACCCTAGGCTCCGAACAAGCCAAGCGAGAAGCGCCTGAGGGGCCACCTTGGCCTTGTGGTATGCCCAAGGGGTCCAGAAGGACCACTGTGGAGGACCTTGGTCGGGATCCTGTCCTACATCTGGCCCCTGGCTAGCACCATCAGCGTCCTGGCCCTGGACATTATAGCCACTCTCCGCTTGGGACGATGCCGAGTTTGGGCGAGAACACCAAGGCGGTGCCGAACGCAGTTGTTGTGTTGACATGTCGCCATCTACTGGTCTGCGCGTGAGGGCTGGGGACCGGTGCCCCACGCGGTACCGTGATCGGGAGCGGGACCGACGATAACGGTGCCAGGAGGTTGATCTCAATCTGAATGACAAACGACAGTGCCGTCGCTGCCACGACCGGCTGCGTGATGAGCGGTGTCGGGACCGATGCCGGGAGCTGGCTCGGTACGATCGTACCAAGAGGCAG
This sequence comes from Malaclemys terrapin pileata, assembly GCF_027887155.1. NCBI lineage: Eukaryota > Metazoa > Chordata > Testudines > Emydidae > Malaclemys > Malaclemys terrapin. The sequence goes on along the minus strand of NC_071511.1, from coordinate 53,088,995 downwards.
ACCTCCAGGAGGTGGAGCGGTGCCACAAGTACGACCGGCGCCAAGATGGAGATCGGTGCCGGGACTGCGAGCAGCACCGTGACCATCTGTGAGACCGGGACTGCGACCGAGACCGAGAGCAGTGCCGACCTGTTTCACTCTGTGAAGGAGGTCGCATGAAGGCGGGCTTCCCTATGGACGGGACAGTCCGCACTGGCAGTGCCGGAGGGCAAGACGGTCCGGGCTTCGTTAGCGCAATCAGGTCGTGAGCAGTGGAGAAAGTCTCTGGAGTGGACGGCAGGCCCAGCTCAACCATGGTGTGTACCGGGGAGCTTATGTGCACCGGACTCAACGGCACTTGAGGTCCAGAATCGACAGTGCTGGAGTTGGCGCCTTCGCGGTGTGGTCTGGCACGGCGCGCTGCTCCACTGAGGCTGCCAGCGGTGCTTGCACCTGTGGAGGACCAGCAGGTAGTTTGTGCTGCTTCTTGGGCCGCGGAGACAGCAAGCGGTGCTGCTTCTGTACCGGTGCTGGAGATGTCCGGTGCCGGGTTGCTCCGGTGCCGAAGGCGCACTACGGACTGACGGTGCCTGGTCTGCAGGCAGTGCCGGGGGCACCGGGCTAAGTGCCACTTCCATGAGGAGCTGTTTTAGACGGAAGTCCCGCTCCTTTTTTGTCTGAGGCTTAAAAGCCTTGCAAATGCGGCACTTGTCAGGTTGATGCGCTTCGCCCAGGCACTTCAAACAGGAGTCGTGGGGGTCTCCAATGGGCATCGGCTTGAGACAGACTGAGCAAGGCCTGAAACCCGGAGACTTGGGCATGAGCCCTGGTACCGGGGCAGAGGAACGGGGATAAACCCTGATTCCCCAACTTATGTACAACCATATACACTAATATACGATATACAAACTTACTAAGACTATTCTAAAAACTGCTAAACTAATAAAATACACTAAGAACTAATATAAGACAATGAGAAAGCTAGGGATGTGGAGGTCAGCTATGCCGCTCTCCACAGTTCCAACGACTGTCACGGGCGGTAAGAAGGAACTGGGGGGACGCTGGGTCGGCAGGGGCATATATCCGGCGCCATGAGGGCGCCACTCCAGGAGGCGCCTCAGCCGACCCACCGAGAGTTGCTAGGGTAAAAAACTTCTGACAATCGTGCACGCAGCGCGCGCACACCTAATTGGAATCGATATGAGCAAGCACTCAAAGAACTACAGGACCCAAACCACCAAAAAAGAAAATCAACCTTCTGCTGGTGGCATCTGACTTAGATGACTAAAATGAACATGCGTCAGTCCCCCGCTTTGGATCGTTATCGAGCAGAACCCGTCACCAGCATGGACATATGTCCTCTGGAACAGTGGTCAAAGCATGAAGGGGCATATGAATCTTTAGCACATCAGGCACATAAATATCTTGTTACTCCACGCCTGTTCTCACTTTCATGTGACATTGTAAACAAGAAACAGGCAGCATTATCTCCTGTAAATGTAAACAAACTTGTTTGCATGAGTGATTGGCTGAACAAGAAATAGGACTGAGAGAACTTGTAGATTCTAAAGTTTTACATTTTTTGTTTTTGACAGTAGTTTTTTTGGTACATAATTCTACATTTGTAAGTTGCACTTTCACGATAAAGAGATTGCACTTGTATTAGGTGAATTGAAAAATACTATTTATTTTGCTTTTTACAGTGCAAATATTTGAAATCAATATATTTGAAAATGTAAAAAACATCCAAAAATATTTAAATAAATGGTATAAATAAATAAATTATTGGTTAACAGTGCAATTAATCGCACAGGCCTATTTACTACCTACGCCCAGGAAATAGTTAAAATATTGGCACCACTTCTCTGCACTGCAGACATTTGATAAAGACCACCAGAACAAAAGATTGAAACAAGGGTTCCTAGACAACCTCTTAATGCATTCTAAGCCACAGAGCACCTATACTCATGTTAGACTTTAACTATCCAGATATTTGTTGAGCAACAAATACAGCCAAAGATGCAGTATCAAAAAGAGGTCTTTTAATTATGCAGAAGACTACTTTATGTAAAAGAAAATGGAGACTTCTATTCTACAACCAAACGATAAGCCATCTTGGATATACATCTTGATTGATGAGGGGGAACTGACAGACTACCAGGAAGCTTGGAATGTATGACCATGAGTTGCTTAATTTCAAGTCAACATAGTAGGGAATGAGGATTTAGAGATGCTGTTCACTGCATCTCTACAGAGGTGTTAGATTTCAGGAAAGCACATCTGGCGAAATTAAGGAATCTAGAGAGGAACGTTTGAGAGGAGGCCTCATCTAGCAGCATAGAAGGTGGCTGACTACAAGCTACCTGAAAAAGAAGACACCAAGAAATAAGAATCAGCTAACTTGGTTGCGTAAAGGAATGCTTTAAAAAAAAAAAAAAAAATCAGTTTAAAAAAAGGGGGGGGCAATCAAATAAAAAACATCAGAAGCAGTTAATACTAGGAAGAAATTTGTACCATTAATAAATGAGAATGCTGAAATTAAATGACTCCTTTTTAAGCATGTATTCAACAAGATAGATACTGAACAAAATAAGGAAGACCGACCTTGTGAAATGATTCTTGAGAACAAGCAGGAAAGAGAATGCTGGGAAATATGAATATGTATATATAAGCCAGTCCAGATAACAGCCTGATCCACTGACATTTTTGAAAAAGCATGGGCAACAAGGGAAGCACCAAAAGGTGGGAGAAAAGCAAGTGTAATAACAATCTTGCAAAAAGGAAAAAAGTATAATCCTATCGATAATTGTGCCATAAACCTAATATAATGAAACGTGCTAGCAGAACAAACATCACTAAAGAAGACCCACAAGCAATAAACAACACTAAGGATTTATCAGGGGCCTTCTGAAATTATCGATTTAACCTAATCAATCATCTGCTAACTACAGCAAACATGATATGATTACGCAGAATAAATTTCTGAGCTTCCTTCTCCTGACTCCCTGAATACTGAGGTAAAGAAGATTACACTGCAGTTCAATCTGTTTACTAGGGGAATGGATTTCCCTGAGAAACAGGCAACCTTCAGAGCAAAACAGCACCCTGCTTGTCAAACTAGTCCACCAGTGCTGACCTGCCTTAGTCTGACTAACACAGCCCTGAGTTTTTACACATTAATGTACATTGTTTTCTAAGAAAAGAAACCTTTCGCCCTTGAAGCATTCAATATCCATAAAGACCCCAGTCTAGCAGATTGGTATCTGATCACCATAAATCCCAAATGGGTTTTTAAACAGATTATATAATGAATGTAAGAAACAGGGAAGATAAACAGGTGCCCCTGCAAGAAAATGCTATCAACTCAATATCACTTTCCTTTCTTATTGAATTGTGGACATCAGTTTAGCATAACATTCCTGACTCCATTCCCCAGTGAAGAGGAAATGAAATATTGACTCAGATTGAACAGAGATATAGATAATCCCAACAAGAGATATATGCTTCTACTGCAGTGTTCTCAACCACCATTTGTAGCTCTTCAATCAAAACACACTTAATATTTTATAAATTCTACATTATATAATCCAAAATCCCAGGTTTCCATCTACAGTAAAAGCATTTTTATCTGCCATGTTGGGGGAATAGTGGGTACCAGTAAGTGAAAAAGTCCAGTTAACTAAGAGGGAGTGAGTTTGGGTGCAGGAGGGGGTATGGGGCTGGGGGTTGGGACATGGGGCGCAGGTTCTAGGAGGAAGTTTGGGAGCTGCGGGGGCAGCGCCTGTGGGCGGAGGCAGTGAACAGAGCCACCTAGCCACGCTTCCACCTAAGAACAGCAGGGAAAGATCGCCGCTTACAGGGAGCAGCCCGAAGTGAGCGCCCCCTGGATCTAGCACCCAAAAGCCCCTCCCGTGCCTCAACCCACAGCCCCACACCGCCTCCCACACTCTGAACCCCTCGTGGCCCTTCACCTAGGAGCAGCAGGGACATGTTGCCACTTCCCGGGAGCCACGTGGAGCCAGGTAGGGAACCTGACGGCCCTATGCCAACTGGACAATAAACTGGACTTTATATGAAGATTAGAAATGCCAATTTTTAGAGCTTTCCGGTTGGTACAGGGCCAGATAACACAGCTTTTACTGTAATTGGGAGGTAGTAACTTGCACCCTGGTAAGCATTTTCACTTAGTCCTAGGTATATGAAGTTAGGTTTCTAAGTCTAGCTACTGAAGGAGAAAAAGTATGATACCTGGGAATTATATAGAATTCCTTGTAAATTTTTAGAATATTTGATACTTGCCCAAGTATCCAGCACTTAAGACAAACCTGTAATTGGCCAAATGATTGAACCTTCTCTTTTTGGATCAATTGTCAAAGAAAGTTAGAATGACATAGCTCTGATTTTCCATGGAATCCTCTGAACCTCCTTGACTCCTTTCAATCATAGTCCTCAGTGATCAATGAATTCTTCTTGTACAAACATAGGAATTCTCCTACCAAATCAGACCAGTGGTTGGTCCCCCACATCTTGTATTGTTTCCTAGTGGACAGTAACAAGCTTCAGAGGAAAATGTAAAACTTCTAGAATGAACAATCCTGGGCTAACCTGCTCACGGATCATGTTTCATCCTATTCTGAGAGACAGTTAGGGTTGACTTTTCCTATGAAGCACGATCGTTTATACTATCTACACAATCTGAAGCATGATGATTTATACTACTTATACAATTTTAATCTTATGAACTGCAAATGTGGATGTTGTCGTGATCCATATAAATATCTAGGGAACATTTTTCAAAAGAATAAGTCACTTAAAAATACAGATCCCATTATAAATCAGCTTTTGAAAATTGAAGCCCTGGTCTTTTTAATCTTACTAAGGTGTTAGCCTCAATAAGATCTCATGGCAGCAAGTTCCATCAGTTAACCGTGTGTTTTGTAGAAAAGCATTCCCTTTGTCTCCATTAAGTTTGCTGCTTTTCTATTTTACTGAAAGTCACCTTGTTCTTGCACTACAAGAAAAGAAACAGTACACATACATTTTAAATTTCATTCTATAGCATTAATTATTCTATATACTTATATCAAGGCCCTTCTTATTCACCTCCTCTCTAAGTTAAAAAATTCTAATCTTTGTAGTCTCTCTTTATGCAAAAGCCTTCCCAGGCTTCCGATCATGTTGTCTGCTCTTCTCTGGACCTTTTCCATTTCTATTATATCCTTTTTGATGGGAGATTACTGGAATTGAACACAGAATGGAATAAAATACTCAATATTAGTAGTATCTCTGTTAATACACCATGACATCTTGTTTGCTTTTTTTAACCACCACTGCACAGATATTTTCATTATGCTGTCCACAGTGACATATAGTTCTGGTCCACACTGCAGAAAAATCGACACCCCTGAGCAACATAGTTATACAGACCTAATCCCCAGTGTAGACGGTGCTATGTCAGCAGGAGAGCTACTGCTGCCTCTCAGGGAGGCATATCAACCATGCCACCAGGAGAGCTCTCTCCCATCAGCATAAAGAGTCTTCATTAAAGTGCTAGAGCGGTGCAGCTGTGCCGATACAGTGTTTTAAGAGTAGACATGCCCTGAGTCTTTACATCTTTTAAAACTGTAAATGCAACTAAAGAAGAACCAGGCATGTTTTAAAACTTAAAAAATAATGCTTAGCACAGATAGTACACTTAGCATCTTCTAAGCATGGTACAGACATTTATCATGTGACCTATTTGAGATCACACTTTGTTGCCTATCCCCTTTTTACAGCCCAAGACCAGAGAGAGTCAATGACAGGGCCAAAACTAGAACTAGAGAATGCTAATGTTCTTGCTTTTAATCCCACATTCAGTTGATCAGGGCATGCTAACCTCTTCTCTTTAAAGAAATTAACAAAATAATAGCCTTTAACAGGGCTTCTCTATGAGGCAACCGGTCACTGGAATTAGAGAGTTGAGCAAGACAATGAAACAAGAATGGAGAGGATGCTTACTTTGCCGGAAGAGACTGCCTAGGCCATGTACCATCTTCATTCTTCACTTCTATTAACAGCACCTGAAGAGGGAATGCAGACAGTAGGGCAAGTTAAAAACAAACTTATTTTACATGTTCTGTAAAATGACTTAGACATCTCTTAATTAATGTTCTCTGAATATTGTTTAACATCTTTTGTTTTCTATTAAATGTATATAATGCTTCCGTTGCAGGGTCTCTTTACTGATAGATTCTCTTCTTGTGCATAGTACAGCAAAACATTTTCATAGACAAGCTACTTGCCCAAGGAAAACCATGTGTTAGCCTACCAGGCATTTCAATACCATGATTATTAGAGAATTCTGAGCATCTTACCTGACCGTGATAGAGCCCTGCATCTTGTACAGTGCTGTCCAGATTGCTGACCTGCTCATAGGCATTACTCATATACCTACTCCATAACCTAGTTTCCTTCTCACTGGGGATATTAAACAACTGTCGCATTTCCTTCTCAATGGTGGCTGTTTAGGGGAGAAAATATAATAATAAACTTCTGAAATGCTTAAATATTTCTAGAAAGAACTGACCAACCAGAGATACATTAAACGCATATGTCCCCACTTTATCAATGCCCAAGCAGTAAAAGATATGTCTCATAATCCAGTAGTGTGACCATCATTATTGCTGAAAATATCTACTTATTAAAACCCTTTATTTTCATACGCATTCGTCTGTCAGAAATGTTCCTTTTGGCTGGGCTGCAAGCAAGCTTGAGAAATTTGTTCTTTTCTGAAATGCTATAAGCACCTGAAAATTGGAGTTTAAAAAGGAAGCATGCTCAGATAATGTTTTCACCCCTCAGCACAAGGTCACACTACTGGAAACTATCAGCCAAGCACATCTATGGATCACATTATAGTCTACATGCAACATCTTAAAATGGGGGGAGGGGGCATACGATGATGCAGTGATGTAGGGTATAGGGCCAATTTTCAAGTAAAATGAATTAGTAGGGAAAACTGGAGGAAGTATCTGCTGAAATATTTTAATCATAAAGCCCAAGGAGCCACATCAGTGACAGAATGTACAAGAGAAGTACTGGAAACATTTAGACACAGAACTGTTTCAAACAATGGCATGTCCATTTGCTATGGAGAAGACAATGATAAGCTCTGATTACCCTTTAACCTCACCCCTACCCCCTCATTTACAGGTCTGCTGAGGCCTAACTTTTAAGCCACCTGGCCTCAAAGAGTCAAGCAGTTTTCCAACCAAACCTAACCCTTCCCCCCAATCCTGAGTCAGTGCCATCGCTGCCTCCAGCCCATGGAGTTGGTACGTGGTGGTGGATGCATACCCCATTCATGATGCCCCTTCTGCACTGTGTGTATGCTCGGAGCAAGAGGTGCTGAGGATCTGCAGCACACTCTGTAGCACTTGCAAAGCAAGGAGTAGGGCACGCAGCCACCACTGTGCTGACCCCTAGAGACAGGAGAAGGTCATCAGAGGCAACCCAACCCAAATCTTGTAGTCACGTACCAACAGGCTAAAGCGCTCTACCCCCATTTACTGCTATTAAATGAGGTGTTTTTAAACATTCCTTATGAGAGTCAGTCAATTCAAAGCTGCTAATATCACATAGCTACTTACCAATGGTGTCTGCTTTGCTGAAATGGCAGGTCAACACATTGGTAGGATCACTATTTTCACACAGCTTCAGTTCGAGGAGGTAAACTTCTACTTTACAGTGCTTCACAAACAGACCGTACTCCACCACCTATAAACAAAAGGCTACCCCTGAAGCAGGCATGATACTGACCACCCCACATAGGTGAGATGACAATCATTTTTAAAGAGCCCTCCACAACCTGGACTGGCTGCCTAAATAGTGATTTACAGTTTTAAATTGAGTGGGGGAAGGGGTGATCTGACTCCAAAACTGGGAGCTGGGAATTCATTAATTTAATCCCAGCTCTGCCCCGACTTCTTGTGTGACCTAGATCAAGACATTCAACTTCTCTATCACCATCTTCCCATCTGTAACACACAGACTAATCCTTTTTTCCCCATGGGAAAGTTCTGAAACTTAATTATAACAGCTGAGTAGTAGCACCAACTAGTTAAGGTTGCAAAAAACAATTTCTATCGCAACTCCTATGTTTCATGCAGAGAATTCCAAAAACGTTTACCTTTTGTGCCTGGTCTCTGCCCAAAGGCAATTTCCCACAACCAGAACATTGGAACAAAATCCTGCCTGTTATTTTGAGTTACAACAAGGAAGAAACAAACCATTTTATGATTTCATGACTACATTCCTGCCCCCACTCCTCAAACAAAAATAAATCAATGATGGCACAAAAGTGGCTGAAACGTCAAGTACTTACTGGAACATAAGTAATCCTGTTTGCTTTGGTAAACCTAACAAAAATTGGTTTCAAAATGAAGGGCTGAATACTTCCAAATGTGAAACTGCACATGTGCAGTAACCCTTTCCTTTCAGCTATCATCTGCACTGATAAAAAGGCATAGTGCACAGGGACTTAACTGTGCAGCTATGTACCACATGCCATGTTACTTCCAATTAGGGAGCTGAGCTATAGAGGTGGAATATAGCAGTGTGTGGAGCCAGTATTAGCTTCTCCAGTACACAGGGCAGCCTATAAATCTTAGAAGTGACTATTTATATTAGAGTAGCACCCAGCTACTGAAATTTGGAACTGAAATTTGGAACCCATTGGGCTGGGAGGAGGTCAAGCCAAGCCTTACAGATGTTTTCTTTGAGAGACGCAGGCAGGAAGTAGGGAAGGGGTGATGAAGAAGTGGCAATGTAGGATTCAGTGAGGGAGCTAAATTAGATCTGTTGGATAAACACACGGCAGAAAGAATGCAGTTGTAGCAGACACGGTCAGCACAGTCACAAGACTTCCAGAGACTCCACAGCAAGAGAACAAGAAGGCAACAAGCAGAGGCTGGGGGTGAGCCAGGGCTAGGTAGTCAGACTCAAAAGCTCAAAGAGCGGGAAGGAGGGGCTGGAAATGGCTGGATTGAGAGAGAAGCAGCCCAACAAACCCGCCAACAGACTTCAGAAGATGACCCAGGGTGAGAGAAGCCATCATATGACAGAGTGGATGCAGTAGCAGTGTCAGATGAGATCTTAGTCTTGGTGAGAACCAGGAGTCAGAGAGCAAGAGATGATGAAGTAATGGTTGGCAGTGATATATATTATGTGTGTCAGAGGAGTGGGATAAGGAGGGCAATCAGAGAAGGTAAAGCTGGTGGGAAAGAAGAAAGGAGGGGGAGATGGTGGCAGTGGATGGAGGGAGGGAAAGATATATTCATAGCATCTAAGGCCAGAAGGACAATCCGATTACACTGCTCTACAGCCAAAATGCTTCTGAAATAAATGTAGTCAACCTTTACTAATTCTGGGTCACTGAGAATGAAAATGATGCTTAAAATTGTTGATTGGCTCTAGTTTTCAAGATATGCTATTGAGTCAGTATATACGACCCTTGACTTGGGAATGGTGGAGGATAAATGAGTTATAAAGGGAAGGGATCTCAATTTAAACCAGAAATGACTAAAATACATCTTTGACTGGCTCTATGAATAAATCTATGACTGGGTTTGGACAGTACTTGCTTTTTAGGCAAAACAATGAATGATGCAATCTGAAGCTGGTACTGCATCATACATGATATGAATTGCATCATGTTATTCCTAGAAATCATGGATGATGCAATCATAACGAAGCTTACATCACTCTGCTGAACAAATTGCCCTATATCAGCTCTAGAAATCATACTGTGTCGTGCTCTTATTTGTCAGTGTTTGATTTTGCAAAGGGACAATTTCTGTTTAGCTACCGTGAGCAGAGATGCCTCGTACTTGTGTGAACAGTGCAGATAACTTCTGCTATGTTTGTGGTGAAGTGACTTTTGCATCACAAAAGCGCAGTATAACCACTATGGTTAAGAAAGCCTATCACCTTTATTTTGGCTGCAAAATTGGAGATCAGGACACGAGGTGGGCCCCACACATATGCTGCAACACTTGTGCAACAAATCTTCGTCAGTGGTTGAACAGGAAAAGGAAATCTATGCCTTTTGCAGTGCCAATGATTTGGAGAGAGCCAACAGATCATAGCAGCAATTGTTACTTCTGCATGGTGCCTCCAGTTGGGAAAGGTGTGTCAAAGAAGAAAAAGTGGACTGTGCATTATCCAAACATTCCATCAGCTATATGCCCAGTACCCCATGGAGGAGGACTGCCGGTTCCTGATGCACCAGAATCATTCTCACTTGAGTCAGACGAGGAGGAGGAAGAGGATGAAACTTCTGGTCCTGAACCATCAATGTCACAGGACCCACATTTTCTCCCATCCTCCTCCTCTGAACCACACCTCATAACACAAGGTGAACTGAATGACCTTGTCAGGGATTTCGAACTACCCAAGAGTAAGGTAGAGCTGTTGGGCTCCAGACTACAGCAGTGGAATCTCCTGGCAGGTGATGTTAGGGTTTCCGTGTTCCGTGACCGTCAAAAGGATCTTGTCCCATTCTTCTTCATGGAAGGTGATCTTGTAGCCTGCAACAACATCGATGGTGTGATGGCAGCCCTCACCATCGTTCACGATCCAGATGAGTGGAGACTGTTCACTCATTCATCGAAGATGAGTCTTAAAGCTGTTTTACTGCATAATGGCAATGTTTCGCCATCAATTCCAGTTGGTCATGCAGTCCATATGAAGGAAACCTATGACAACACGAAACAACTTTTGAGGTGCATAAACTATGACCAACATCAGTGGCAGCTTTGTGGCGATTTGAAGGTTGTGGCTCTCTTGCTTGGTCTGCAGACTGGATACACAAAGTACTGCTGTTTTCTCTGCGAATGGGATAGTCGTGCAAGAGATTCCCACTATATCAAGAAAGATTGGCCACTCCGACAGTCATTGGAGCCTGGGAGGAAAAGTGTTCAGCATCCACCACTTCTTGAATCAAGGAAGATTTTGTTACCACCCTTACACATCAAGCTGGGTCTGATGAAGAACTTTGTCAAGGCCATTGACAAAACACAAGCAGCTTTCAAGTACCTCCGTGGAAAATGTCCAAGGTTAAGTGAAGCTAAGATAAAGGAAGGTGTCTTTGTTGGGCCTCAGATTCGTGAACTTCTTCGAGATGATGCATTTGACCATGCACTGCATGGCAAGGAAAAGATGGCATGGAAAGCCTTCCAGTTAGTGGCAATAAATTTTCTCGGAAACAACAAGGCAGACAACTACAGGTTGTTGGTGGAAAACCTCCTCAAGGCATACAAAAGCCTTGGCTGCAACATGTCACTAAAGATACATTTTTTGCACTGTCATCTAGATTTTTTTCCACCGAACTGCTGAGCAGTGAGCGACGAGCACAGCCAGCGATTTCACCAGGACATTGCAACAATGGAGAAACGCTATCAGGGCAAATGGAGCCCATCAATGCTTGCAGACTATTGCTGGACAGTGACAAGAGATGCTCCATTTAATGAATACAAGAGACAAGCCAAGAAGCGCCGAATAGACACTGAATAGGACTAAACTATGTACAGAATAGTTTTTTGCCTTTTGTTTCATAATACATTTTATTTATATAACCCTTTTGCTGATTTTTAAAGTGTTACGTAAACAGGACAGGTGAAATATTATGTAAAGCAACCATAAACACATGGAAAGACCTAGGTTTACAATTTATGATTAAAACTCTACTATCTACACAATATACATAGACATAAAATGTAAAAACTTAAATTTCTTAGAAACAGTAGCCAATCAGTTGTTTTAACTGTCATATTTGAATTCAGCACATCAAAATACATAATAAATAGCACATTTTATCTCTGAAGCAGACGACTTCTCAAAAATTGTAGACCAGTGTTATCTAGTCTGACCACCTGCATATTATACAGCCTTTAAACTTCACCCAAATACCCCTCTGTTGAACCCACTGACTTCAGTGAGTGGTGAACTGATTAGGTGAAACATGTCCAGATGACCCTACCAGGCATGCCATGCTGCAGACAAAGATGAAAAACCTACAAGGTCCCACCCAACCTGACCTGAGGGGAAATTCCTTTCTGACTCTAATCTGGAGATCAGTTTGACCCTGAGCATGTGAAAAGACAACAGCCAGGCATCTGAGACAGGAGTCTCTGGACCACCTCTGAGCACCAGTCCATCCTAACTAATGTCCCATCTCTAGCTGTGGCCACTCACTGATGATTCAGGGGTGCAGGAGGCATTACAAATGTGCATTGGGGAAAAACATTTTTGTGACCCCTGCAAATGACTGTCTGAAGCCCTGCAGCATGAGATTAGATTATAGTCATCACCATACAGAGCTACAAGTGTTATAAGCGTGCTGAGGGCAATGTGGAAAATTCTGTTCTCCCCAAGGCCCATAAGGAAAGGGAGTGAAAGGGGGACCCACAGACTCCTAAGCCATATAGGACCATCACAACCCAGGCCAACCCCCTCCACACAAAGGCTACAGAACCTCTCCCAGAAACCAAATTAAAGTTTATCTTTCAGAAAGATGGCTAATCTCGTTTTAAAGTCTCCAAGCAAAGGCAAGTCTAACATCTCCCTACATAAATTATTCCAATGTTGAATCAGCCTCACTGCTAGGAAATACCATCAAAGTTTTTCCAGCTTCAACTTCCGACTACCTTTTTATATCTCGGTCAGTAAGTTTAAAAAGTCCTGCCCCATGAAATATGCTTTCCGTGTGTTGATACCTATGCACAGTGATCAAGACACTTCTCAACCTTCTCTTCAATAAGCTATATAAATTGAGCTCCTTAAGCCCCACATCATAACAGCTTGCGTTCCAGCCACTAAATCATTTTTATTGACCTCCATTGAACTCTCTCCAGTTTTCCAAACCCTCCTGGAAGTGTGGGTATAAGAAACTGGGCCCAGTATTCTAGTAGTGATTTTACCAATGCTGGTAATAGCAACAAGATTACTTTCCTACTTCTACTTGATACTCCTCTTTTCATATGTTAGCTGAAAACTGAGCCTATGCAGCAGGAAATCTCAAGGTCCCACCCTCAGAGATGCACTCTGTCTGCAGGCTCAGACAGTTACATGCACACTTTTTAGAACTGGTTTTCACCCCAGTGTGCAAAGTGGGAGCAGACAAAAAAGGGTGGGGGCTCTTCTTCAAAGGTCCTACTTATGCTGGCCCAAGGACAAGCCTTCAGTCTCCAATCAAATACCTGGATAATATTTCCTCTTATCCACCACTACAGGCTACTTCCATCAGGCAGGAGGATCTAGCAACAACGAAGGTTCAACTTGCAAGAAAAGTTTCTTCCTCTTCCTTCACAATTGCCAAGTCCTAATCAGTGGAAGTGTGCTGAGTGGTGAACAGCCTGATTAACCCACGGGATTACAGAACCAAGTATTTCATGCCGTGAGGAATACAGTTTGAGGATGAGCTCATTTGGATGTGGACTGAACCTTCTGTCTCCATCGTAGCAGAGCTGAGAGTATGGAGGCAAGCTAGGAAACACACACAGTCTTTGTTTCCCTTTAAGTTAATGTTGCTCACTGAGGTTCTGGGGGAACTTTGTGCTACATCATAGGAGTTGTACCATTGTCCTCCTCTGCTGAAGGCCTCACTCCATTATTAGGAGCATGTCAATTCCTCTCTTCTCCTAAGAAGGCCAGGTGCCATCTGCTCTTAAAGTTACACCTTTGCTTAGGAAACCACCTCTTACTATTGACACTTGTGCCAATTATTGACTATTCTTAAATCTCAAACCTCCCTGTTTAAGAAAAGGTCATCAAGACAAGTGTGGCAAGGCCACTCCAGTAACAGCGGAGTTCTCAGATTTTCTCACGTCCAGGCAGTTTGATTTTAGGGCTGGGTATGGCAGGTTTCATCATCCATTGCAGGGAGGAAATCAACCAAAGATCAAGTGCCCGTGATTTCCTCCAGCAATTGCTTTTGGCACTGTACAAGCAAAGCTCCCAGCAAGCCCCTTGCATGTGTGGCCATGTCCCCTGTGGGCATGCTGTGACAAAGTGGGAATTTTTTGTAAATGCTATGAATTGTGTGCCTCAGTTTCCCCTATGTGCTGCATTGTTACGGAGAGGGTGGAATAGGGCTCTTTGCTCTTGGAGCAGGCTAAGACACAGGTGTGGGTGGCGCCTTTCTGTCTGCATCTTGGGTCCCATGTCAATGGAGTATCTCAGAATATGATGGCAAATCCACTTGCCCGGACACTGACACCTAGCAACCAATGGCCATAGATTGCCCACGTCTCTGCAGGATACCAAGCAACATTGCCCAGTTTGAGAACAAAGGACTGAGAGGGGTGAGGTAGGGAGTTAAATGTTGGCTGCTGAAGAAGTGGGGGAAGAGTGGCCACTCACCAGGAAGTCTAATTGAGTGACAGAGCTTTGGGCTCTGGACTAACCAGAATGGATTCTGACATGGCCTTCACGTCTTTATGCTAACCTAAGGACTTCCCCTGCTGTATTCCAGTTGACAAATAAACCCTACTGTTTTACAACATTGGCTGGGTATCACTACAAGTGCTTAGTGAGGTGCATTGCTCTCTAAGATTAGACCCTGATGGAGACTTGTACATCTCAGTTAGACTTGCTGAATGGAGCTCACTGGGCAAAGCAGGGGTGCTGAAGGACCATAGATCCAGTCTAAGGAGGTGGTGAAGCCACATGAATAAGCCTGAAGGAAGAGTGAGACCCCCTAGGGGGTATGGCACGCTGAAGGGGTTCCTCCCAGAGACTGTTCCAAAGCTGGGGCCATAGCACCGGTCCTGTGGATCTATGACACATGCACCATGCTCAAATGTCCATCATACAGAGAGGAAGCATTGGCACTGGGCTCTGTCCTTTTCCCTAGCCAGTGCTACCAATCTAGGGGAAGGGCTTCAATGCTCCTCTTTTCCCTTCTTTCCTTTCTACCATTATAACTATGCACACAGTGAAACTGAGGGATAGGGTGGGAGGAAAAGTAAAGGAGTGGCAGTGGAGATGGAATGCATGAATGAAGTAGTAGAGACAATGAGGTGAAGAAGCGAGAGGGACTGCACTCTTGCTTTGATGTGCTCAGGTTGTCACTCATTCTGCACACAGTAAAATAAATCAGGAAGATTGTTGCTCAGTACAAGGCATTGTTAACACTTGTGCAGCCCATACAAGGAGCAGACAGTCCCTCCAGTGACTCAGTTCCCTTCTCTCCAAGATGTCTCAGAAAGCAATACTGGGGAGCTGTTCATCTGCTCCAGGGGCACTCTTCACAGAGCATTCTACTCTATCAGTGTTCTACTAACATGATGCATCAATACCTACACAGAGAGATTTCTGATAGGAGAGGGCTCTTTAATCTAGGAGGCAAAGCATTAAAAGATCCAGTGGCTGGAAGCTGAAGCTAGACAAATTCAACCTGGAAAAAAGGCCCAATTTTGAACAGAAAGTAATTAATCACTGGAACAGCTTAATTAGGGGGATGTGATGGATTCTCTATCACCTGAAGTCTTTACATAACAATTGGGTGTCTCCTAAGATCTGCTCAACCAGAAATTATGGGCCTGATGCAGGAATCAATGGGTGAAATTCTCTGGCCTGCATTATGCAGGAGTTCAGATAATGGTACCTTCTGGCTTTAAAAATCTATGATTCTACATACATGAAGCCATTAGGTAGTTAGTGAGGTGCAAACCCAGGTGGATTCAGTGCACCCATTACATCCTGCCTACTTTCAGGAGACCTGGAAGGTGCAGTTAACGTAACCTGCATCTGGCCACGCTTGGATGAGAGTTATTAGGCAGAGACTCTGTTCAGAAAGAACAGAAGTTGTGCCTGTGGGTTTGGAAAAATGGTATCACCTAGCCTGTATGAGAGAAGTGTGCTCACCTTTCACTACACATGTTTATAATGTGGGGATTATATTAGGTCCTCAGCTGCTCCTGAAAAGCAAAAGCCCTTTCCAAGATCTGTACTTGCCTCTGAAGAGAAGTCAAAAACTTCTAGGCAAGATTTTACCAAAGGGATCTAGGCCTTTGTCACCTCGAGATGGGATAACCACAATATGCCCTATGTGTGATTACACCTGTAGCGCACTAGGAATTTCCTGCTAGCACAGAATGTAGCCAATCACTTGTTTAGTGCATCACGCATGGGCTCCATGACTTGCACTAGCCTCTAGTACATTTCTGGGTCCTGGCTACTTTATAGGCCAACTGCGCTGTGGGCCAATAAAATGGCAAAGCCTAAGGTGCTCACGGTAACAGTCCCACAGATTTAATAGGAAGAGACAGAGAGCTTTTGTGAAAGATCATCAACTCTGGAACATACTCCATCTCCCTTAGTCAAAACCCAGATCTGTTAATTCTGAGGCATATTGCACAGGCTGCATTCTCAAGTTTTCCCTCAGGGACATGAGTGAAATGTTAAGGGGGAGGGGGGGAACGACCTTCTTTGTGGAGAGCAAGGAGCTTACTGTATAGACAGAGAATCACTGAAGGTTTGTAAGTGTTCTAGTTAAGTTATACAATACCTGGAATACTAGATAAGTAAATCACTATTTATTATTAAAACATTCCAAATTAGATACAAAGGGGAGCGTTCAACTATCATCTTAAGGGCTCCCTTCTTGGGTGCCAGCAGTTTTCCGGGAAGATAAATGGCTTGGGTCTGTTAGATCACAGTAGTCTTCTGGTGACAACCACTGCTGTCAGAGCTTTTGACAATGAAGAGAAACATGTCAAGCCTTTCAAGACAAAATATCCACATCTTTGCGAAAGCAACAGACAAGCAAAACCAAATCAGAGAAGGCAGAGGATGAGAAGTAACGGTGGAGACAACATGAAGCATTATAACAACATTTGCAATTTGAGCTCTTTCCTTATTTAGTCCAAAGAACTTTGCATTGATCTTTTTATTTTCTGGGCCTAAATAACTGTAGTGAGAATCCACCTATGTTAGGATTGCACACCTGGATACACGCAGACAAAGAGCTAATAGGTATGAAGCAATATTGTTATGTCTATCCTAGGCTCCTGATTTCCTTAGATTTGTTAAGGTATCTAAATGCTAACTGCTTCTCTGGCTACAGAGTGAGAGGGGCATCATCATAGTACAATAGGGATGGGGGTACTGAAACATTCTGGAAAGTTCCATCAAGTTTTAAAGAGATGGTATATGTAGCAGCAAGAGCAATTTTTCTGCCACAGGAAGAGTCCAATCCTTTGAAAGATGGTAGAGAAGAACTGTGTCATGTGTTTGAGTGCAGTTGGGACCACTGTGGGAGGACAGTAAAAATGCTGTGACTAATGAATCTTGGTTAAGCTAGCAGAGAAAGCCAAAGCTGAATGCTGAGCTGACCGGTAGAAGAAAAGTCTCTCAGCTTATTGACATTGTGCATGGGTAAGTACCCAGAGAAGATTTCTCCTTTTCAACAACTTTGCAATGAAGGAAGTAGGATGTGCATACAAGGCTGCATGAGCAACATTAACACTGGCATTTATTGATACTTTATAGAGGATATATAGGGTTTTTGTTTTTTAATATATAAACTATACATAACACTGCAAAATGAAACAGCTTGTCTGCTTAGGGCATGACACTGTAATTGCTACATGCTAAGATTAAAAAGCCTGTGTGGCATTAAACTAACTGAACTTCTCCCAATTTAAGAAGAAAGGGCTAGTACTAACAAACTTTAAGTGATCTTGGTAGTCTACATTCAACCTCACAGCAGCCAAGAAATGTGATATTAAATCCATAAGTTACTTGCTTTAAAGAGAAAAAACAAACAAGTGAAGACACCTGAAAAGACTTTTCCGTAATATTTTATCGATAAATCAAGAACAGAAATTAAAAATCCTTATGAAAATAATGAACCGGTCAAACTTTTTTTTTGACTTTTTGCTTTGTTTTCTTAAGAATAAAAAGGCACTTGCCACAAGTGTTCAATTGTTCTTTTGACTGTATGGGAAATAGGAAAGATCTATTTAGATCTATTTACTGATCTAGTCTCTGACTTCTATAGTTCTGATGTTTTTAATTAAGCAGAAGGAAAGAGAGGTCATGTTCAGAGATAGAACTTTTTTTTAAATTTTTAGTTCAAGTCATGGATTCTTATTACAGCAGACACCAAATAAAGCTAGTCTCTGTAATGTAATAGTTTAAAGATGCCAGACAGATAGAAGCAGTTTTATAGTAAACTGCAAACTCATTTCCAGTAAAGATTTTGGTAGAAGGAAACTTGGCTTGTGCTGTTGGGTAGGAACCTAAAGACAACATACATCACTTTAGTGAGAATAAAGTGTAGCCTTAGAAAATATGCACATCAGCACAGTTTAAGTGTGAAATACAATGGAGGATGTTGAAGTATAAAACCTCTTCACTAGTCTAACACTTCAACTTTTAACAGGAAGCCCCAAAGCCTGATTTCAAATATCATAAGAATGAGCATACCATCATCTAGTCCACTATGCCCAGATCAGATCAATAGTTCATCTAGTCACTATGCCCATCTATGACCACATCAAATACTGGATCCCTCAAAAGATGGTGCAAGAAACCCTATTCTGGAAAATTATGGAATAAGCTGCATGAAGGGAAGATTTCTTCATAACAGCTAATCTGCTAGATATATACCCTGAAGCATGATTTATAGCCTAGTTTTTTATGCTATCCTGTATTATCCACAAATGTCTAATTCTTGAGTCCAAATAAGCTCTTAAGTCTCAATGGTGTCTTGTGGAAATGACTTCCAGATGACATCTGACCAATTTATATGCAAACAGTTGAAGCCAGATATTTAGTTTTACTGGTAGCTGAAAGCCCATGCTGTCGCACACATGTAATGCATAAAGTCACATGTGTAAAAGAGCCAAAAATAAATGAGAACTTAAAAAATGGACAATAACTGACCACGAATCTGAGTGATGACTGAACCCGGTGATATTCTAAACGAAAAAAGCTCTCAACCACATGTGTTGTAGCTCTTTCCATCACTTCATTCTGATTCAGATATTCTAGGCTTCAGAGCAATATTTGGGATTGTGCACGCTGGTTGTGTTGATCCAGTGGGGGAGGGAGGTGCGGAAAGGATGCTGAGAGATCTTTGTTGATTTGTGCAAATGCATAGGTGGGCAGTTAGTCCAAGTGATCCACCACATGTGCACACAACTAATGAAACTGTTGCATACAAATTAGCTGTGCAGTAAGGGTGGAAACTGATTGTGTTACCTCTGAAATCACAAAAATCTAGGACAGTTGGCATGGCATAGATACAAGCCTTGGTGTGCACAGATGTAATTTATAAAGCCAAAATGGCTGAGAAATTAAAACTGGACAGTAACAGACTTCAAATCCCAGCAATTATTCAACCCAGTGATATTCTGAACAAAAAGAACTCTCAACCATGCCGGTAGCCACTCCCATCGCTTCATGCTGACATTTAGGCTTCCGAGTGACACAGAGTGATGTTCCTGAAATCTTATTATACAACTTACTTATTTGCCTCTGAACTCTTCATAACTGTGCCCCCAATAACCCTTCCCTGATCTGGAGGCTTGTAGTATAACCCTACTAGAATATTTGTGTTTTTATGACCTGCAATTTAAATTGTGTAGTCTTCTCCATTCAGGAATTCTCATTGGATTAGGTGAATCTTTCTGGTATAGCGCTATTCCTCACCTCTATTAACTAATGGGTTTTTTTCCCCTGTGTAATTGGGAATTACAACAGCACATTTGTCATTCTACCGTATTTCAGTAGTTTCTATTTTGTCAAGACCCTCTTTCATTACCAGGGTAGTATAAATGGACAACAAAAACTTGATCTAACTGCAAGCTAGGACCTATAAAAATCTATTCATGCTAAATTTGGACCATAATAGTCTTGCAGTTGGGAGAAATGTGTACTACATATAAATTTCCCTGTCCAATAATTATGATGCTGAAATAATTTTTCCATTACAAGATACTACTGAAACCACAAACCTCTCACCTTTACACTGCAAGTAGAAATAAAAAAACTAAGTATGGGATCCACCAGCATTCAAAGAAAGGAGAGAATCCTGGTTGGTTTAAGGAGGTGAGAACTTTGATGCTCTCTGAGGCACCTGTCCATTTCCCGAGATACACAATTTCTAGGTTGCCCTACAAAGGTATAAGTGCCACTCATCAGCACGGATGACTTTTTATAAAGGAACCTTGCTTTCCCATCCACCCTTTCCTGGCTTTTGAATATATACACTGAATATTGGTGCAAGATTTGTATTTCAGTGTTTAAAAAAAAAAAAAAAAAAGACACTTGACAGTGTTAATTCTAAAAACAATCTTTGTTTTCAATGCAGCCTTTGTTGTAGCCTCTAGGTTTTAGGTATTGGAGGTTGGTTCTTTTTGTTTTTTTAACATCAGTGCTGCTTACTAAAATCAGTGACTCCCATAACTCAAAGCTTTTTCTTTTCTTTTTTTTAAGTGAAGCTCAGCAGAGCAATTTGCTTCACAAGGCACTGTGCTCTGAAATGTTTTCTTGTACTAGTTACCTGTGCACAATATTCATTCAGGAAAGTTCAAAAGTTGACAATCTTTTAGAACTTTTACTAAAGCAACAAACAAGCCTGTATGGCAGCCATGCCCTTCCCCATGTTTAAATAAAAACAGAATAATGTAGGGGGTAAAAAGTCAGCAAACCTTGTGACGAGTCCCTGAATCTCCTATTTTAATGGCAAAGCATCTTTGTCTGGTATCTCCTGCCCAAGAAGATCCTCAACTCAGAGGCAACAGGCTGGGATTTAGGGTAGCCCAAATAAAATGTTCACAATCTTCCATTATGAAGGAAATTTACCACCACCACTACTCCCAACCCCCATTTTTAGCTCTATACACATGGGCAAACAATGCATTCATCCTCAGATGGAGCCAAATATGCTATTTTCCTACCAATCACTAAGGTAAAAAAAAGTTATCCAGGATGAACCTCTTCACTCCCCCCAACAGAAGCCATTAGTTGAGGAACTTACAATACCCATCATTCCAACTAATCATCCCACCTGTGACAGTGGGATCACCACCTGCCAAACCAGTGGGCAGGCCCACATAAGACCATATTTTGGGTTACCTTTAAACCAGCTACTTCTGGAGAGTAACTTCATGTGCCTGATTTAACTCACACTAGCACCACAAATCTGATAAACTTAGATTGCGTTTCAGATAATGAAGGTTTGTGGGAGAGTATAAAGGTGGCTAAACTGTTTGGCAGATTATAAAACAAGAGTCTCAGATTCATGCACACTTACTTTTCTTACAATAGGTTGCTGCCCCTCTACACAGCCATACCAGTTCACTAGCTTATTCCAGGCTTCAGTGGGAACCAACACATAATCCAGCTCATCAATGAGATGTTCTTTTAAGGTCTGTATTTCTGGATCTAAAAAGGAAGAGAGAAAAAAAAAAGTGAGATTTGAGAAGTGGGATAAACCAGAAGTTCTTCATGTTTTAATGGTGTTCCATACATTCTATAAAATGTAAGATCTCCCGGACATACAAATCAAAGTGTTCTTAGCCCTTTGGATGTTGGCTAAGATTGTGAAGTTTCATACTGGGAGCTATGAAAGGTAGAAACTCAGGACAAATTCTGTATTAATTCATTAAATGTCAGCAGTATCTTTAATGTTGAACAAGACATGGTCCTCTGCCAAGAGTCCTCCTTACTCTGACAGTCTCAGAAAATAACTGAAGTATAAATGGAAAAGTTAATTAAAATCCATTATTTAAATTGATGCTTTCCACTGGATGATTTAAATCACTGAATTCAATTGCTCTGATAAAATCAAACTGTCCCAGCTTGGCATTGTGTCTTAGGATCTGGTTGTCAATTAAAGGAAGAAAATAAGTTATGCAAGCCCTGGGAAATGTCATTACAAAAAACAGAGGGCAACAGGATCCCAGAAAATCTTAATTGCCACAACAGCCACCTCAGAGGCCTTAAGTGCCACATGAGATCTAAATGATGAACAATCTTCCCCTGCCAGTCTGCGACAGTGCTGCACCACATTCTGAAGAAAATGATATTTCTATGGCATTATCAACCACAAGATGACACAGTTAACTTTCATTGTTATTAAAATATTTCAAAAAATGCAATGCAGAATGAACTAGCCTATATTATTCATTTGTGCTAGGATAGTTCTCTTGTGAAGCTTAATAGCCATGACAGGATGGGAGCCTTTGTATTATGCGGCCAGCTGAGAAAGTGGAAGCCAAGAAAACCAAACAATAAGAAGGGCTGAAGCACTATCTTGGAAGAATTTGGGATGGGACATAAGATTCTTGGGAGCTCCACATAGCAACCCCCTTTCCATGCTATGAGGCTCCCAAGACACACAGGTGTAAGTCCTCTTACAACAGAGGACATGATATATCTTGATTTTAGTAAGGCTTCTGACACTGTCCCACATGACAATATCATAAGCAAACTAGGGAAATGTGGTCTAGATGAAATTACTATAAAGTGGATTCATAATGGGATGAAAGACCATACTCAAAAAAGAGTAGTTATCAATAGTTTGCTGTCAAACTAGGAGGGTGTATCTAGTGGAATCCTGCAGCGATCAGTCCTGCATCCAGTACTATTCAATGTTTTCATTAATGACATGAATAAGGGAGTGGAAATTGGTATCATCCACAAATTTTATGAGCACAAACTGGGAGGGCTTGACAGCACTTTGGAGGCCAGGATTAGAATTCAAAAGGATCTTGACAAATTAAATAACTGGTCTGAAATCAACAAGATGACATTCTATAAAGTGTGAAGTACTACACGTAGAAAGGAAAAATCAAATGCGCAATTAAAAAAATGGGTCATAACTGGCTAGGTGGTGCCGAAAAGGTGCTGAAAAGAACTGGGTGAGGTAGTGGATCATAAATTGAATATAAGCCAACACTGTGATACAGTTGTGAAAAAGGCTAATATTCTGAGGTGTATTAACAGGAGAGTCATATGTAAGACACAGGAGGTAATTGCCCTGCTCTACCTGGCACTAGTGAGCCTCAGCTAGAGTACTGTATCCAATTCTGAGCACACACTTTAAGAGAGATGGGCATAAATTAGAGAGAGTCCAGAGGAGAGCAACAAAAATGACAAAAGAAAACCTGACCTATGACGAAAGGTTTAAAAAAAGTGGGGGGGGGGGGGGGGACATGTTTACTCGGGGGGAGGAGGGGAAGAGAGTAGGGACCTGATAGTCTTCAAATATGTGAAGAGCTGTTATAAAGAGGATAGTGATCAATTGTTCTCCATGTCCACTGAAGGTAAGACGAAGTAATGGGCTGAATCTATAGCAAGTGAGATTTAGGTTAGATATTATGAAAAACTTTCTAACTAATGTTAGATAAGTTCTGAAATAGATATCCAAGGAAGTGTGTGGGATCCCCATAATTGGAGGCTTTTAACACAGGTTGGACAAAACAGCTAACAGGGATGGTCTAGGTTTACTTGGCCATGCCTAAGGACAGGGTCCTGACCTGTGGAAGTCCCTTACAGCCCTATATTTCTATGATTCCAAGAAATTGGTAAGCAGACAAGCTGAGGAGTTGGAAAATGGTTATTTCCAGATTTATTATGGAGCAGCTGCTAGTCGGATCATAATTAAGGTTGTGACATCGCTGTTTAAAGCTGAATTTTCAACGTGCTCTAAAACCACATGCTCAATCAGATCTTTCCCTGCAGGGATGCCAAGAGGAACTGGGAACATTACAGTACCTTTCCCAGCATTAGCAAGAACTACTTTTTTGGGGAGCCCTCCAATTCAGGATTCCTATTCACACGCTCCAACAAACCTTTAACATGCTCTGTACAGCACTACTGATTTGTCAAATACTTGTTGTGGTTTGGATGAGATCACACTGCGCTAAAAGAGGAAAGGGTAATAAAGTACTATGATGTTCCAAAGGAACACTAAACTGCAGGGAAACCTAAACTGAGCATTTCCTCCTTCTCCCCCTCCCTTCCAATACTTGGGTTTTGCATTTTGAGGTCCCATGTTTTGGAAGTAGAAGGCAGTACCTGTGTGCTGCAGAAACATTAACCAAGTTTTTATGGCAAAAAAGTTTATGTAACACTAGGGCAGAAAAATTATTATACAATTTGCACCACCACAAAAATTATTCACACACTGTATCTACAGACAACCATCAGCTACATCTACGGACAACCAAGCAGGCATTGCAGAACAGAAGCAGTGTTACCACTGGTTTCCACTCAGCCACTGACTGTATTTTCTAACAAAAACAAGGAGTCTGGTGGCACCAAATAAATCTGTTAGTCTTTAAGGTGCCACCAGACTCCTTGTTGTTTTTGTAGATACAGACTAACACGGCTACCCCCTGATACTTGTATTTTCTAATTAACTTTTAGTATGTTCGTTTCCCCAAACACTTACCAAGGCACGGCAAGAAGTTAATTAAGTCCCAAACACAGATCCAGGAGAACTGGTTTGTGAGTCAGATCAAACTCAGCACTTCAAGCCATCACAAACTAACTCTCACAGAAGTTTAGAATTGAGCTTCACCCAGAAGGATCCACCAGTGGACTTTAAGGGGGAGAGAATTCCAAACTCACAGTCTCTCAGTGGAAAAGACAGCCTCATTGCTGTTGTTCCATAAAGGTTTGATGCACACATGGAAACACAAGTCTCTTTCCTAGCGCCAGTGGAGTCCAGATTTATCTTGCTAATGACCTGGTAGGGTGCCTGCCACAGCAATCTCCATGCCAGTCAATTGACAAAGCAGCACTAACAGTGGCTCCAAAGTAGATTGCACATTCTATGTTACATGCTATGGTGTCAGGCACTTAAAGTAGCATTACAGGAGCAAGAGCATAAAGAGTGCATTATATCACCTGACAGAAGATCAGCAAGAATTCAAAAGCCCCTTATCCCCTGCACCAGACACACTAGCCTAGATCTGGTCTAGGGAACACAGAGAACTTTATAGTATATTTTGTTCATTTTTCAGAACATTAAGTCTGAAAAGAAAGTTTCCTAGAGTTATCAGAATTCTGTATCAGGCTAAGAATTCATTGAGACTGATCCAACTATCAAAACTCAAACTGGATATACATTTCTGCTTCCAGGTGCATCTTTTGAAAGTTTTCTATTTCAGTTTCTATTTACAGTAAAGTTGACTGTCTCCAAACATTTACAGAATTTCATGTCAGTGTGTGGGAGGGAAGGAAGTAACTTCAGGCTAGGGTGTGGAGAAATAGTAGAAGATGATTATAATGTTTCCAGCCTTCTCAGAAAACAGAAATTATTCATCCTTAACTTCACTCATCTGTGCTCAACCTGAAATCCTTTTCCAGCACATCATGATAAGAGCCCAGACTGGTCAAACTCATTATTGATATTCCATTATTTCACACTCCCTCTGGACTATACGCTGTGCCCCTCAGAAAGGTTAGTGGGTTTTGTTTTTGTGAGCGCAGGGAATGAGAAGAGAAGCTACATTGCAGATTTTTTTCAGTCAGATGGTGTAAGAGCTAAAGGACACACTTTCAAAAACTGCTAAGAGTTCCTAGAGTCTCCTTCTCTGCCAGACACAAATAGCTGCCCAGCTATTCAGTACACCTTAACTGCATGCATTTTACCTGCAAAGAGTCCAGAGTTATCGATGGGTCCAGGAAACAGGTTAGGCTCACCCACGTTGTACATGTCCCAGCTGTCAAAACCCACATACTTCTTCCACTGTTTGAACCACCGACTGTCAATCAAATACCTGGAACACAGTTTGAATAGCAAGATGTCAGGAGCAGCTTTCAGCTTGTACCAGCCACAGCACATACTAAGACGTCACTCTCGCTGGAGGAGGAATAGCTGGTGCAGGTGCATAGAAAACCTTGCAGCTATGAAAGCCCTGGGAGCAGAGGCCACTCTAGGCTAAGGCAACTCAGCTGTGTAGGGCAGCAGATTATATTCACGGATGGGAGGCCTGTCAACAGCGCAGAACAGACCCTAGTGCTGGCCAGGCCTCTTGTCCTGCTCTGTGTAGTGCTGCATGCTGGCCAGGTCCAACTCTGCCTTGTACCCAACCCTTACCTATCACTGGCTGCTGAAACAGCAGGAGCAGCTTGTCTTAGAGCCCTCTCAGTGGCAGGGACTGGCTAGATCCAGGACACAAGAGACGCATCACCCAAGGTCCAAGGGCTTGCCAGCAGGGAAGGCAAAGGACAGGTTGGGAGGCAGGAGCTCTGGGAGGGGAGGCTAGCATAGTAAAAATAAAAATAAATACACACACTTGAGTATTTTAACAAATGAGCAGCAGTATGACCTAGTGACCGAACTAGACGACTAGCTAAGTAGTTGGGTCAACAGAACCCTGTTCCCAGCCTTGACTCACTTTGCAATCTTGGGAAAATCATTTAGGCAAATATGTCCCAGGTTAGTGGACATTTTGGAGGGCCTCAGTTTTTTGTTGATCAACTTGGGTCAGCTATTGTCAGGTTTTTGGAAGTGCTGAAGACTCATAACTCCAACTGACTTAAGCAGGAGTTTCTGATGCCCAGCCCCAGTAAGTAGGCACCCAAAATCAAGGCACTCTTGATGAGTAGACACTTTTGAATATTCAGCTTTCAACCTCTTTTTGCCTTAGTTTCTCTGTTTGTAAAACTTTGAAAGTAATACCTCCCTCCCACTATAATCACTTTGAGAATCACTGATAAAAGGTGCTATTTCATATAGTAACTTGTAAATAGATCATCTTTAATTCATGTAGTGTTAGTTATGGTTCACACTTCTCTTCATTAATGTCTGTATAATCTTGACATAAACTGGATAAGGTAGTTTAATGAGAAACTACTGATTTTTGTTGTTGGACACCACCACAGGCTTTGAGTGATACAAGCTCGGAAAGCAATTGTGGTTTCATCTTCAGTGCTCTGGATCACTCCAAACTCCACTGAAATCAATAGTGGGCCTCAAATGTAAAAGCAAGGGGCATGGGACAAGCTTTTCATATCAGATTTCATATTTGTCTGAAAAGTGCTTCCCATGCTTTCAGTGCTATATACAGAAAATAAATAAGATGAAAATGTATTGCTATGGAAACAAAGTAGATAAATTCTTTTTAAAAAACTGAAGATGTAAAAACTGGCAAAGAGATAAAAACAAAGACAAAATATTAAAGACATGTTTGAACTTCCCATATGAAAGGATAGCAACAGAAATTTCTCATACTACGTATTCCCTTTTGGAAGGGAAATAATTGGCATTTGCACGTTGTATCTCCTATGAGTTTATTTCATTTTCTTCCTCGCTCAATAGAACAAAGTTTCCACAACGATTTACATACCAGGTTTATATTTCAAGTTTTTCTAATGGTGCGATTTTATTTTATTTTGTTTAACCTACCAATGACATCACTCCCCACATTGGAGCAATTATCTGTAAGCAGGGTCTGAACTCACCTCTGAAATCTAGTGGTGAACTGGGAGAAAGAGACTTAAGGAGCTGCTTAGGTAACCTGCAGAGAGACCTGCTTTGGTCCCTTTGGCATTTCTGTTTTGGGTTAAGATTCACTTTACTATTGAATGCAGGAATAATGAAATATTATTGTATGAGCAAAGGGCAGCATAGCTATACATAGCATGCCCTAATTGAGGGGGGGTCATCCTAATACCAAGTCCAGTTGCTAAGCAGGGGATAATGATTCCACACCTAAGTAAAAAGGCAGAGAGAGTGCAGACAAATGTTTCTACTTGGTGACACTGACTCTGTTTAACAAGACATTTAACATTTGACCATCCCCTCCAGTGTTTAAAGACAGAGCTGATCAGACTCAGTTTAGAGTCCTTGTTTCTGCTCTGTAATTAATAGAGCTGAAATCACTGATATGTTGATCTAAGGGAAGTTGGTCTTAGACTGGTGTGAAGATAGTATTTCCATGAAAAGACAGTACAAATAGGCAGCAGCAGAGACTCCCAGTTAAATCACTAAGAACTGGGCTGACAGAACCACAGAATCACAGCTAGAGCCAGTAGTGAGCAATGGCCCTCTGCACAAAGAATCCCACCCAAACGCAGAGGTAGCATCTACACTAAAGCACGGCAACAGGGCAGCAGTAGCGTTTTAAGGGTAGACAAACCCTAAGTGTTATGAAGTCCTGAAGAGCTGAATGAGCAGGTTTAAGTATTACACATTTAACGAGAGGACCCACATTAGAAACCTGCACTAGGACGCATGTTCGTGTGGCTCCGCCACTGGTGACTCAGCCACTTCAGCAGCCAGAGCAAAGGCTCACACGCACGTGATGCCTCCCAGGAGCCGAGGCTCGCCTTATTGAGCGGCAGGGCACAGAGACCCACACCAGGACATGAGCCCTGAAAGCACCCCCAACTCCCCACTCAGCCTGCCCCCCTCGGTCCAGCTCCGCTCCCCCCTCACACACACACACCTAGCTCCGTTCCCCGGCCCCACTCGCCCCCCTCCGCCCCGACACGGCTTCTCACTGCCGGGGGCAGCCCTCCTCTCACCAGGACTCGCCCGGCCTCAGAGCTATCCCTAGCAGCGGTCCCAGCTCTACCCGCTGGGCCCCGACGTCTGGCCTCGGGCCACCAGCTAACTCCGCCGCCATGTCCGTGCACCCGGCGCCCCCGCCCTGCAGCGGATATCCGGCCTGGCCGCACCGGCCAACGTGCGCAGGCGCACTGCCTGCCTCCCTCCCGCCGCAAGGCGCCCGGGCTCCAGGCGCCCCGGCAGCGCAGTCCCTCTGCGGAAGGCGGGCCCCGCCCGCAGACAAGAAACGCGGGGGACTGGCTGCTTGACAGAACGTGCGGCTTGGCTGGTACTAAGCATGCGCAGTAACGGCCACTGAGACCACTGCCCTCACTGGGCATTAAATCCTCTCCCTATGGTATTTATTTGGGGTGTGCATAGTCGTCTAGCCAAGCAATGGCATCTTCAGGAGCATGATGCATTCTTCTAGGCCACCACTGAACCTAGTCAGCAGGCATTCCTCGACAATGTGCGTCATCGTCTGTGTTGCGCCACAGCTGCACAAAGGGCTGTCGCAAAGGCCCCAGCAATACTGGTTGGCTGTGCAGAAACCTTGGCTCGTCCGGAACCTGTTCAACAGGGACCATTGGCGACAGGGCAGGTCGAAACTAGGCGGGTAGATTGTGGGGTCGGCAACGAGGGACTGGTTAGGGATTATAATAGATATCCATTCCTCTCGCCAGAGTGTTTCTGCCCTAACATCCTGGCGTGGCAGATGAGACCATAATGGGCAACGTGACGGCAAACATGCAGCTGGTGGTTTAAAAAGGTCATTGTGCAACAGCAAGCTTGAGTCGGTGCGTACTTTCTCCAGTAACTTGCCAGTGGCAACCTCTCGTCTGATATGAGGAGGAGCAATATTGCTCAGAACTGGAAGCCATCGGACTGGAGTCGGACTCAGGGTGCCAGAGGTGATACGCATGGCGGCATGTAACTGCATATTCACCAGTTTGGTGTGTGACGATCGACTCCAAACTGGTGCACAGTACTCCACCACTGAATACGGACTGGCAAGAGCTGACGTCTGCAAAGTTGGAGCACAAGCACCCTATGACGAACCTGCCAGTTTGCTAAGATTGTTGCGCATCTTAACTTTAGCTGCTGTCTTCTTCAGGTGGGCATGATAACTCAGTGTGCGGTCTAAGGTCACACCTAGAGAGACCAGTTCTACTTCATGCTTCTCCTTCTGACCATTCAGATAAACATTCAGTTCTCGGGTTGCACTGGCGTGATGAAGATGGAACAAACTGGAGACTGTTTTTATGACACTTGGATGGAGGCTCCAAGTCTTACAGTAGTCAGCTAACTTTATGATGTCCAGGTTTAAGGTGGCATCAAGTTCGTGAAACATCTGGGCCTGGGTACCGCAACAGATGTCGTCTGCGTAAATGAACTTGCGTGACTCTGTTGTTGGCAGGTCATTGATGTAAAGGTTGAATAGGGATGGAGAAAGCACAGAGCCCTGGGGTAACCCATTGCTCTGTCTTCTCCGCCATATGGATGGGAGGAGACAACCGAGAGGATGAGCTTTACCTGCTCCAGCCGCAAGTGTTGGAGTCTGCTCTGACACCTTGGAACAGCACAGCAGCCACCTGCACTCTGCCAATTCTCAGTGACACCCAACCAGATAGCCGGACACCTACTTAAAGTGTCCAGAGCACCTTTGGAGTAACAGGTGCGAAGACAAGTGAGGAACGACTGGCATATGTTTAAACATCTACACCAGATCAGAAGCTGCCCAGAACCATTCACTGTAACAGAGTAGCATCAAATGTGGAACAGCTGGGTAGCACCAAGTGTGGAACAGCTGCAGGCTATGACAACATATC
The DNA here is from genome assembly GCF_027887155.1 of Malaclemys terrapin pileata. Classification (NCBI taxonomy): domain Eukaryota; kingdom Metazoa; phylum Chordata; order Testudines; family Emydidae; genus Malaclemys; species Malaclemys terrapin. The sequence goes on along the minus strand of NC_071511.1, from coordinate 53,058,632 downwards.
TCCAGAATTCCTGAAAAACCTTGGCCCCTGTGCTTGGCTTTCACTTGTGAAATTCTTCACCAGGGTCATCAGTGAAGGTAGGCTACCAAAGATATGGCGCACTGCAAAAATCATTGGCCTCTTAAAGCCTGGAAAGGACCCAAGTCAACCGTCCTATATCATTATTGTCGGTGTGCTTCAAGGCACTGGAGCGCTTGGTCCTACAGCGCATATTACCTGATGTGGAGAGAATTTTGAGCCCCGAACAAGCCGTTTTTTGCCGAGTCCATAGCATATGCAACCAAGTACTCATGCTGACCACATTTGTTGAAAATGGCTTCCAGATAAACTTGAAAACAGGCACTGTTTTCATTGATCTAACAGTGGCGTACAATACAGTATGGCACACTGGCCTGCTCGTGAAGGTATCACGGGTCCTGCTATCTTGAGTCATAGGCGTTGTTGAACTGTTCCTCCACAATAGGCTCCCTCTGGTGCCAGGGGCTAAGGGGGCAAGCAGTGGGGATGGGCACAGTCTGTGCCGGGGGGGACAGACAGCTGTAGGAATGGGCAGGAGATGGACTGTGGGGTAAAATAAGGGAGGGGGCATAAGTGCAAGGTTTGAGGCACTGAGGGGGGCAGAGGGGGAAACCCCGCACGGGGAGGGGCAGAGGGAGTAACAGTTTCCCTCAGGGCAGCGAGCCACCTGCAGTGTTTGCAAAACCAGGCAGGTTGTAGCCCCTGTCATAGGGCTGTCCCACTCAGCATCCGCCTCCCAGGGCTGGGGTTTGTGCATCCCAGTGCCTACACAAGGCATCTCTATCCTAGCCGGTGTGATGTATGGAGCTGCTAAAGGAATCTTGAGTCAGTGAAACATCTTACACACACCCGCAAAAAAATATCTGTATATCATGGAATCATAGAATTTCAGGGTTGGAAGGGACCTCAGGAGATCATCTAGTCCAACCCCCTGCTCAAAACAGGACCAATCCCCAACTAAATCATCCCAGCCAGGGCTTTGTCAAGCCTGACCTTAAAAACCTCTAGGGAAGGAGATTCCACCACCTCCCTAGGTAACCCATTCCAGTGCTTCACCACCCTCCTAGTGAAAATGTTTTTCCTAATATCCAACCTAAACCTCCCCGACTCCAACTTGATATTCTTGTTCTGTCATCTGCTACCACTGAGAACAGTCTAGATCCATCTTCTTTGGAACCCCCTTTCAGCTAGTTGAAAGCAGCTATCAAATCCCCCCTCATTCTTCCCTTCTGCAGTCTAAATAATCCTAGTTCCCTCAGCCTCTCCTTGTAAGTCATGTGCTCCAGCCCCCTAATCATTTTTGTTGCCCTCCGCTGGACTCTTTCCAATTTTTCCACATCCTTCTTGTAGTGTGGGGCCCAAAACTGCACACACTACTCCAGATGAGGCCTCACCAATGTTGAATAGAGGGGAATGATCACATCCTTACTGCAGCAAGGGAGGTCTAGATTGGACATTAGGAAAAAGTTCCTAACTGTCAGGGTGGTTAAACACTGGAACAAATTGCCTAGGGAGGTTGTGGAATCTCCGTCTCTGGAGATATTTAAGGGTAGGTTAGATAAATGTCTACTAGGGATGGTCTAGGCAGTATTTGGTCCTGCCATGCGGGCAGGGGACTGGACTCGATGACCTCTCGAGGTCCCTTCCAGTCCTAGAATCTATGAATCTATGAATCCCTCGATCTGCTGGCAATGCTCCTACTTATACAGCCCAAAATGCCATTAGCCTGCTTGGCAACAAAGGTACACTGTTGACTCATATCCAGCTTCTCGTCCACTCTAACCCATAGGTCCTTTTCTGCAGAACTGCTGCCTAGCCACTTGGTCCCTAGTCTGTAGCAGTGCATGGGATTCTTCCATCCTAAGTGCAGGACTCTGCACTTGTCCTTGTTGAACCTCATCAGATTTCTTTTGTCTAGGTCCCTCTGTATCTTATCACTACCCTCCAGCGTATCTACCACTCCTCCCAGTTTAGTGTCATCTGCAAACTTGCTGAGGGTGCAATCCATGCCATCCTCCAGAACATTAATGAAGATATTTAACAAAACTGGCCCAGGACCGACTCTTGGGGCACTCTGCTTGATACCGGCTGCCACCTACACATAGAGCTGTTGATCACTACCCCTTGAGCCCGATGATCCAGCCAGCTTTCTATCCACCTTAAAGTCCATTTGTCCAGCCCATACTTCTTTAACTTGCTGGCAAGAATACTGTGGGAGACCTTATCAAAAGCTTTGTTAAAGTCAAGGAATAATACGTCCACTGCTTTCCCTTCATCCACAGAGCCAGTTATCTCGTCATAGAAGGCAATTAGGTTAGTCAGGCATGACTTGTCCTTGGTGAATCCATGCTGACTGTTCCTGATCACTTGCCTCTCCTCTAAATGTTTCATAATTGATTCCTTGAGGACCTGCTCCATGATTTTTCCAGGGACTGAGGTGAGGCTGACTGGCCTGTAGTTCCCCGGATCCTCCTTCTTCCCTTTTTTAAAGATGGGCACTACATTAGCCTTTTTCCAGTCATCTGGGACCTCCCCCGATCGCCATGAGTTTTCAAAGATAATGGCCAATGGCTCTGCAGTCACATCCGCCAACTCCTTTAACACCCTCAGATGCAGTGCATCTGGCCCCATGGACTTGTGCTCGTCCAGCTTTTCTAAATAGTCCTGAACCACTTCTTTCTCCACAGAGGGCTGGTCACCTCCTCCCCATACTGTGCTGCCCAGTGCAGTAGTCTGGGAGGTGACCTTGTTTGTGAAGACAGAGGCAAAAAAAGCATTGAGTACATTCGCTTTTTCCACGTCCTCTGTCACTAGGTTGCCTCCCCCATTCAGTAAGAGGCCCACACTTTCCCTGACCTTCTTCTTGTTGCTAACATACCTGTAGAAACCCTTCTTGTTACTCTTAACATCCCTTGCTAGCTGCGACTCCAAGTGTGATTTGGCCTTCCAGATTTCACTCCTGCACGCCTGAGCAATATTTTTATACTCCTCCCTGGTCATTTGTCCAATCTTCCACTTCTTGTAAGCTTCCTTTTTGTGTGTAAGATCAGCAAGGATTTCACTGTTAAGCCAAGCTGGTCGCCTGCCATATTTACTATTCTTTCTACACATCGGGATGGTTTTTCCTTCAACCTCAATAAGGATTCTTTAAAATACAGCCAGCTCTCCTGGACTCTTTTCCCCCTTATGTTATTCTCCCAGGGGATCCTGCCCATCAGTTCCCTGAGGGAGTCAAAGTCTGCTTTTCTGAAGTCCAGGGTCCATATTCTGCTGCTCTCCTTTCTTCCTTGAGTCAGGATCCTGAATTTGACAATCTCATGGTCACTGCCTCCCAGGTTCCCATCCACCATTATCCATTCCCATATCCCATCCATTCCCATTTCCCACCATTAGACATCGTCAGTTTCCTATCAATGGCCTGGACTTCCAATTTAAATAAATAAATCAGCAAACCAAAGTTCTCATATGCACAGACACAGTGTGAAGTGATAGCTGCAAATGTTTTTGCTCCATGGGCAAATGATTAATTAATTATCTATCTGAAAGATGTTGAATGTGTGTCACTGTGTGTTGATGCATCAAATCACAGACCTATGAAATTGGTTTCTGGCTTGGTTTGCTATTTCAAGGCTTATGAAGGCAGTGCGTGTGGATTTTGTCAAACTTAAAAGGCGAGACTTCAGAACTTATTGCAGCTGAAATAATAAGGTGGTGCCGTTCTCAGTAGATAATACAAACACAAACTTTGGCAGCCTCTACAGACATGGAAGATGCATGCCAAAGTAAGATGAGCGTAGGCCTTGGATGCCCTGCTCATATCATGCACAAGTGTTCCTGAACTGCAGGGATAGAATGCTTTCAACATCTACCGCACTTGTAATCAGGGCCATGCTTAGGCATATGCAGAATACGCGGCGCGTAGAGCACCATGAAATTTGGGGAACCAAATTGCCCCAAATTTCATGGTGCCCTACACAGCTGCGTGCTTTGTATGTGGCAGCGCCAGCAGCCAGCCCCATCCCCCAGCTGGCCCCCCTGTGCATTCCTCAGGGGATGCAGGGCCTGGGACAATTCCCTCCGCCCTGACCCACCTCTTCCCGCCCCCATTTTCCACCCCTTCTCCCAACCCCTCTCCCCCAGGCCTTGAGCGCAGCCCAGACCCTCCGCGGGGGGGCAGAATGGGGGACCAGGTGCTTGGGATGTGTAGAGCACTCTAATTGGTAGGGACAGCCCTGCTTGTAATTAAGATTTTTGAATATTTTCATATATTTGCTGTTCACATAGAAAGACTGAAAAGTTTTTGTGAGTACATGGGACAAGAATATCAGACTATAGTGGGAGGCAGTAGTGTCAGATGGCTGTTGATGCTTGAGGGAGATGATCACTATGCAGTAAAGTGGGTGGATATCTTAAACAATCTCAAAAAGAAGCTGGTTACAAGGTATGAAGAAGACTTTGTGCTTGTTTTACTGAGAAAACTACTTAGAGACCTAGAAGAACATCAGTTCTATCTTAATGTGTCAAGATTTTTTTTGATACAGCCATAAAATAAATACATGCCTGGGGAACAGATGACTTGAGAGATTTGAAGTTTCTGCTTTTAAATAAAGTTTCTTTAAGATCCAAGATTGAAACAGCAGACAAGTTACTGCAGAAGAAATGCCCGAATGTGACAATTAACAAGGATTACTGTTTGCTGAAATAACTCTGTTCAATAAATTTATGACAGGAAAACTGTGTGAATGGAATGACAACTACAATTATCACAGTATATGGCAGATGGGATGAAGTAATCAAGCTGTCAAGGTTTCCCACCCCCACTCTGAACTCTGGGATACAGATATGGGGACCCGCATGAAAGACCCCCTAAGCTTATATTCTAGCAGCTTAGGTAGAAAGTTCCCCAAGGCCCAAATTCCTTCCATTGTCCTTAGACTGGTATTGCTGCCACCACCAAGTGATTTACACAAAAATTCAGTGAAGGGTCACTTGGAATCTCTATCCCCCCAAAATATCCCCCCAAAATCCTTCGCTCCCTTTCCTGGGGAGGCTTGAGAATAATATACCAACCAATTGCCTTAGCAATGTAAGCACAGACCAGACCCTTTGTCTTCAGGACACTGAAATCAATCAGGTTCTTAAAAAAATAACTTTATTTATAAAGAAAAAGTAAAAGAATCACACCTGCAAAATCAGGATGGAAGATAACTTTACAGGGCAATAAAAAGATTAAAACACAGAGGATTCCCCCCTGGGCTCAGCTTCACAGCACAAAAACAGGAATAAAACTACTTCTGTAGCATAGAAAAATTCACAAGCCAAAACAAAAGATAACCTAATGCATTACCTTGCCCTACTTACAATTTCTGTGGTTTTAGATGGATTGCACTCCAGCCAAAATGCTTCTGAAATAAATGTAGTCAAACTTTACTAATTCTGGGTCACTGAGAACGAAAATGATGCTTAAAATTGTTGATTGGCTCTAGTTTTCAAGATATGCTATTGGGTCAGTATATACGACCCTTGACTTGGGAATGGTGGAGGATAAGTGAGTAATAAAGGGAAGGGATCTCAATTTAAACCAGAAATGACTAAAATACATCTTTGACTGGCTCTATGAATAAATCTATGACTGGGTTTGGACAGTACTTGCTTTTTAGGCAAAACAATGAATGATGCAATCTGAAGCTGATATTGCATCATACATGATATGAATTGCATCATGTTATTCCTAGAAGTCATGGATGATGCAATCATAACGAAGCTTACATCACTCTGCTGAACAAATTGCCCTATATCAGCTCTAGAAATCATACAGTGTCGTACTCTCTTATTTGTCAGTGTTTGATTTTGCAAAGGGACACATTTCTGTTTAGCCAAAGTGAGCAGAGATGCCTCGTACTTGTGTGAACAGTGCAGATCACTTCTGCTATGTTTGTGGTGAAGTGACTTTTGCATCACAAAAGCGCAGTATAACCACTATGGTTAAGAAAGCCTATCACCTTTATTTTGGCTGCAAAATTGGAGATCAGGACACGAGGTGGGCCCCACACATATGCTGCAACACTTGTGCAACAAATCTTCGTCAGTGGTTGAACAGGAAAAGGAAATCTATGCCTTTTGCAGTGCCAATGATTTGGAGAGAGCCAACAGATCATAGCAGCAATTGTTACTTCTGTATGGTGCCTCCAGTTGGGAAAGGTGTGTCAAAGAAAAAAAAGTGGACTGTGCATTATCCAAACATTCCATCAGCTATACGCCCGGTACCCCATGGAGAAGGACTGCCAGTTCCTGATGCACCAGAATCATTCTCACTTGAGTCAGACGAGGAGGAGGAAGAGGATGAAACTTCTGGTCCTGAACCATCAATGTCACAGGACCCACATTTTCTCCCATCCTCCTCCTCTGAACCACACCTCATAACACAAGGTGAACTGCATGACCTTGTCAGGGATTTGGAACTACCCAAGAGTAAGGCAGACTGTTGGGCTCCAGACTACAGCAATGGAATCTCCTGGCAGGTGACGTTAGGGTTTCCGTGTTCCGTGACCGTCAAAAGGATCTTGTCCCATTCTTCTTCATGGAAGGTGATCTTGTAGCCTGCAACAACATCGATGGTGTGATGGCAGCCCTCAACATCGTTCACGAAGCAGATGAGTGGAGACTGTTCATTGATTCATCGAAGACGAATCTTAAAGCTGTTTTACTGCATAATGGCAATGTTTCGCCATCAATTCCAGTTGGTCATGCAGTCCATATGAAGGAAACCTATGACAACACGAAACAACTTTTGAGGTGCATAAACTATGACCAACATCAGTGGCAGCTTTGTGGCGATTTGAAGGTTGTTGCTCTCTTGCTTGGTCTGCAGACTGGATACACGAAGTACTGCTGTTTTCTCTGTGAATGGGATAGTTGTGCAAGAGATTCCCACTATATCAAGAAAGATTGGCCACTCCGACAGTCATTGGAGCCTGGGAGGAAAAGTGTTCAGCATCCACCACTTCTTGAATCAAGGAAGATTTTGTTACCACCCTTACACATCAAGCTGGGTCTGATGAAGAACTTTGTCAAGGCCATTGACAAAACACAAGCAGCTTTCAAGTACCTCCATGGAAAATGTCCACGGTTAAGTGAAGCTAAGATAAAGGAAGGTGTCTTTGTTGGTCCTCAGATTCGTGAACTTCTTCGAGATGATGCATTTGACCATGCACTGCGTGGCAAGGAAAAGACGGCATGGAAAGCCTTCCAGTTAGTGGCAATAAATTTTCTCGGAAACAACAAGGCAGACAACTACAGGTTGTTGGTGGAAAACCTCCTCAAGGCATACAAAAGCCTTGGCTGCAACATGTCACTAAAGATACATTTTTTGCACTCTCATCTAGATTTTTTTCCTCTGAACTGCGGAGCAGTGAGCAACGAGCACAGCCAGCGATTTCACCAGGACATTGCAACAATGGAGAAACGCTATCAGGGCAAATGGAGCCCATCAATGCTTGCAGACTATTGCTGGACAGTGACAAGAGATGCTCCATTTAATGAATACAAGAGACAAGCCAAGAAGCGCCGAATAGGACTAAATAGGACTAAACTATGTACATAATAGTTTTTTGCCTTTTGTTTCATAATACATTTTATTTATATAACTCTTTTGCTGATTTTTAAAGTGTTACATAAACAGGACAGGTGAAATATTATCATGTAAAGCAACCATAAACACATGAAAAGACCTAGGTTTACAATTTATGATTAAAACTCTACTATCTATACAATATACATAGACATAAAATGTAAAAACTTAAATATCTTAGAAACAGTAGCCAATCAGTTGTTTTAACTGTCATATTTGAATTCAGCACATCAAAATACATAATAAATAGCACATTTTATCTCTGAAGCAGACGACTTCTCAAAAATTGTAGACCAGTGTTATTCCAGGTATATTTTCAGATGTTATACCTGCTTGGTCTTGCCCTCTGTCCAGAAAAGGAACAACAAAGGAGAACAACAAACAAATATTCCCCCACCCACACACACACAGATTTGAAAGTATCTTTTTTTCCTCATTGGTCCTTCTGGTCAGATGCCAACTAGGTTATTTGAACTGTTTAACCCCTTACAGGTAAGGCGATTCAGTACAGCTGCCAAAAAGGGATTTTATGCTACCCTTCCCTCTATAATTATGACATAAGCATTTTAGAGAATCCTCAGTACCACACGCGAATATAAAAAAAATGGCAGAACTGATGCTTCACTCTAGAGAGTGTTTTCTGTCATGAATGACCTGTGCCTAGCAGAAAAATCCAGATACAAGGCTGAAACTGTGAAAGCCATTCTCATTGGCTAAGCAGCAGTTCTGCAGAGAAGGATCTGGGGATTACAGTGAATGAGAAGCTGGATATGAGTCTGCAGTGCGCCCTTGTTGCCAGGATGGCTAACAGCATATTGGGCTGCATTAGTAGGAGCATTGCCAGCAGATTGAGGGAAGTGATTATTCTCCTTTATTCGGCACTGGTGAGGCCACATCTGGAGTATTGCATCCAGTTTTGGGCTCCCTACTACAGAAAGGATGTGGACAAATTGGAGAGAGTCCAGCGGAGGGCAACAAAAATGATTAAGGGGCTGGGGCACATGACTTACGAGGAGAGGCTGAGGGAACTGGAATTGTTTAGTCTGCAGAAGAGAAGAGTGAGGGGGGATTTGATAGCAGCCTTCAACTACCCGAAGGGGGGTTCCAAAGATAATGGAGCTTGGTTGTTCTCAGTGGTGACAGATGACAGAACAAGGAGTAATGGTCTCAAGTTGCAGTGGGGGAGGTCTAGGTTGGATATTAGGAAACACTATTTCACTGGGACGGTGGTGAAGCACTGGAATGGGTTACACAGGGAGGTGGTGGAATCTCCATCCTTAGAGGTTTTTAAGGCCCAGCTTGACAAAGCCCTGGCTGGGATGATTTAGTTGGGGTTGGTCTAGATGACCTCCTGAGGTCTCTTACAACCCTAATCTTCTATGATTCTATGACTGTCAAAATAAACTTCACTTTGCCCTGTCTTGAGTTCAGAAAACTGAGCAAGAACATTAAAATTCTAAAACAGATATACTCATCAGAAATACAGCAAGCTTCTCTAATGCTCACCAGTATTCCTGGTGCTGGCAGCACAATTCCTTATATGCATCCAGGGGTGGGAGTTTTCCATCTACAGACGATTTCCGTCTCTTAGACCATTGGAGGAGTATGCAGAGGTCTTCCAGGGGGTATATCTATTCATCTAAATATTTGCCTAGTTTTACAACAGGCTACATAAAAATCACTAGCGAAGTCAGTACAAACTAAAACTTCATACAATGACGTGGTTATACAGCTCTATATACTATACACTGAAATGTAAGTACAATATTTATATTCCAATTGAATTATTTTATAATTATATGGTAAAAAGGAGAAAGTAAGCCATTTTTCAGTAATAGTGTGCTGTGATACTTTTGTATTTTTATGTCTGATTTTGTAAGCAAGTAGTTTTTAAGTGAGGTGAAACGAGCAGGTACGCAAGACAAATCAGACTCCTGAAAAGGGTACGGTAGTCTGGAAAGATTGAGAGCCACTGTCCTAGACATTTGGGGGGAACTGTGAAAAATTGAGGGACTTTTTTGTATTATTTTACATATAAACTCTATAAAACCATTTTGTTTGTAGTTTTATAATGCTCCACTAGGTGGTGAAAAGTCACTTCTGTTCATTCTCATTTAAAATTGTTACATTCTTTATATCCACATTATGGTTGACTACATGGTTGTATGGTGGAGGTTTAGCTCCCGGCAGATTCCACTAGCAGAAGCAACAAAGTAGTCATGCCGGTTTTCTTGAAATGCGGAGATGACACAGCACTCATTGATAAATCTGTGAAAAATAAATGTTGGCAGTGATGTGAAGAAATAGATTCTTTAAATAGGCCATACTATGGACAGTAGGTACAGAAAACTGATATTCTTGAACAATGTTTTTGTATTGTTTGTAACTGGTGTCTGAATGCACTTCTTTCACGTGGTGTCACTGCCACTGTGATTATATGCATATTTATAGTGTATATTTTAATAGTTATATATGTAACTGCTAAAAATGTTTTGCCTTGCTACGCTCCGCAACTTACATTTTCAGTCTTGGCTACTTTGCTGTGCTCTCACCCCATGCATCCCCACATTTGATTTACAAACAATATGGTCACCTTAGATTGCTAGTAGTTTTAGCAATGACAGCTGTGTTTCTATTATAACAATTCCTATGTTTTTACTGTGGTTTTTAATTTGGAATTTTTAATTCTAAATTTTTCTTCTTGTTATAGCACAAGTTTATTCTGATGGTCATGTGACTTCCATTTTGACTGATTTCCTGGTCTGGTATCAAAACTTCTTCATTTTAATTTGACCCACCAGTGTGGATTGCCTTTCTCAACTGTTGTTATGCTTCTCAATCCAGCTCTTGGCACTTTTTTGCATTTCACTGCTGGTGTGTAGAACTTGGTTTCCACATATTCACTAAGGGCAGTATACTATCTCATATTAAATCCTTTTGAAAGGCAAATATCTACTGTGATTTTTATTAAAACACATCTATAATCCCAAGATTACTTAACCACAATAACTCAAAACTCCTGAGTTACACACCCACTAGTCATGACATGTAAAAAAAAAAAATCCCCCCCCCCCAAAAAAACTTATGTATGTGCCTTTTTGTTCCTGAGCCTTTAGTGTGCAGTAGGCCCAGATCCACAAAGCCTAAACAAATCCATCAAAAGGTAATTTTAGGGTGAAAAAAATTCTAGTAGTAGAGGCAAATAGAATGCACCATGTCATAAGCTCTCTACACCCCCCATCAGGTTTTTCCCTCTAGTTCCTCCATCTGCCCATTAGTCTTTTTAACCTTTTCACCCAGGCCTATCTTCTACTCCAGGTACCAGCTCAAGAAGCCTCTAGCTAGCAGCCAAGACCTACACTGTCCTAGCCAGCCAGCCACACCTAGGTAGAGACTATACTTCTTTACAGCCACTTCAGTTACTAGCTTCCTGGCTTTATAAAGCTGGCCCAGCTCCTCCCCCAGCTGGGCTTCATCAACCAATTAGGCATTAGTGCTCCCTGGCTTTCCTCTTCCAGGTGCAGCCTGTGGAGTTTTTTGGCCCACCTGGCCATCTTAATGCCTTCCAGTCCTGTGTCGGGTGGACACAGGTGTACCCCATCTATCAGAATTTGCTACCCCTGGACCAGAGGATGACAAAGATGAGAGAATAAATAAGAATGGTAATAGCAGAAGGGAGTAGAGTCCCTGCCAAGTGGTGGAAGGGAGAATGGGGATCCCTAGTATGGGGGAGGGAAGGAAGGAAGGGCAGGGCAGGGCAGGGCAGGGACAAAAGATCCTGCTTGGTGGGCATATTGGGAGACCCAGGACTGGGGCATGCAGAGCTAGCCCTGAGCAGGGGGATAATGGTATCAGGAAGCGGGACAAGAGGGACACAGAGCCCCTAGCATGGGGAGAGAATGCAGGGAATGGAGAACACACAGCAACCTTGTCATGAAGGAGGACTGGGTGTTGCATGGAGTCCCTACACCAGAGGTGGATGGGAGGGTGGCCCACAGGGAGCTGGGAATGGGGAGGATGGTGGAAGGGTACAAGGAGCCCCTGGGGTGTGCTATGAGAAGCAAGACAGTATGCTCCCCCTAGTCTTATCTAATCTAATTTAGGGTTTCCTCTTAAGTTGCATGAACAGAATTGAACCAACTTTTTCTCTCCTAACCAGCTCAGAGGTTCCTGTTTTCTAAGTGTGACTCTCAGGGTCTAGCTGCAGGGCATTAACCCAGTTATCTACACCATTCCTCCTTTTGAATAGGCTGAGCTCAATGAGCATGGCCACACTGTGAGATAACACTTGAACTCCTGTGTGTGCCCACACTGGGTCTGCACCCACACATGCATGTACTAAGACATCTGGGGATTTGCTCTAGCACGAGATCTAATACCTAAACTGCTTTGGCACCTACACCATTATCTCTAGCCAGACATCATCCCACAATTCTTTCCCAGTGAATGGCGGAGAATGTGCCTGCCCACTCTGGGCACACGGGGAATTGTGGGAATGCATTGGGAGGGTTAAAGGGACTTGAGTGGGGCTAGCCTGCATCCACACTACAGGTTGTGTTAGCAGCTGATGACCTGTGCTGATTCAAGCTTTAGCCTGTGTCCCCTGACAGGCCAGTCTCTTGAGGTAAAAGCACCCACACACTTGATTTTGTAAGGCCAGGACCTGAGTTAAGGGAAACACTTGAGCAACTGTTAAAAAGGGCCTCCTAGCTCTTGCCCTCAGCTCTGCTACCGAGACAGACCCCTGAAGTAACATCTCTTTTCCATTATATGGCACAGAAAAATCACAGATCCAGATGCTATATTAATCACCATGGGTTCCCCAATATTTAACCCAATAACCTTTTTTGGCAGCTGTGAAAGTTAGCAGGATTTTGCTCGTCCATTGTGCTGATTACGGAAAACTATTGGAACAATCTATCTGGAGACAGGTTTGTGCCATCACATTAGATAAACTCCCAGTTTAATTTTGCAAATGAAAATGCTTTTTCCTGTGAAGTTGATGGCAGCTTAGGTTTCAGACATTTCCCTTATGAACCTGTTATTCTATAAACATCCACTACAGGGATTCTTGGATTTTTCTCTGAAGTATCTGGCTGATGTAAGAGGATCCTGCAGTAGATGGACACTGGTCCGATCCACTGTAGCAATTATGTTCCTAAAAGAGCACAACTGACACTTGTACTGCACCCAGGTGCTGGTAGTTGGTATTTCTTGATCCAGAGTTTAGTATCAGTCAGTCCAGATTCCCACCATCCTGCTCTTTAAAAATGCCCTTGATTGAAAGGCTTTAAAATAGACTGGGAAATCTGTACTGACATCCTTGTTATGTTGCCTTCAGCTTCATTGTTATTAGCACTAAACTACAGCAGCTTCTTGCTGCTGAATTCTGCAGAAGCCAGGACATGATTGTTTTACACACATACACTTCCCTCCACCCCCACCCCCTCGCCCATTATTCAAGCTATACTTGAAAATGTTCTATGCTGCCTGCAGCCCAAAAATACAGTTAACGTCTCCTTCCAACAGCTCCTATCAGTTATAGTAAAAGGCGGAGACTTAAGTGAAAGAGGAAGACCCTACCAAAGTTAGGCAACTGTTTAACCATACACTAGCACGGAAGCCCTTGCACATACAGAAATGAGAAAGACATCCTGTTTTTCACTCGGGTGGAGTGAAGCTTGAGTAATAATGTGGTAAACACTCTGCAACACTCAGCTCCAAGTACTGTTACTCAGACCTACATGCAAGCGGAACATTGGCGCTCACATCTGCTGCCACCTTATTACACAGCACCATAGAAGAGTTGGGCCACATGCAGGAGAAAGGAAACAGTTTTTATTAGTACAGGAGAGGCAGAAAGCTCCCTGAGGAAAGCAGAACCATTTAGAAATGTAGCAGTTGAAGTAGTGTTATTTTTTTAAGTACACCACCTCCTCCCTTCCCCAAGCCAATAGGTACTGGTTTGTGTTTGGCACACCTCAGCTAGACTGCAATGGAGAGACTATCTCCCCACACACCCCCAAGGGCTTTGCAACAGGCTCATTGTGGGCAGCTTTGTGCAAGGATTAGGTGTTCCTCCCCATAGGGAACAGGATGCTATTTCCCATGAGAAATGGGCCTAGTCAGTTGTGCCTTTATTACCCAATCCTGCATTAGTTTGTTTCCTTTGGGAAAAATCTTTTGTGACAGCTAACCTCCCTCTCCCCCCCCCCCCAAAAAGCCATGAACATAACTTAGCTACTCCCTTTAACTGTCCAAACACAGTGCTGCTGGAGTAACTTGTTCAGTAAGTTACTGTCCCCTCTCCCCAACCCATTGCAGGGGAGTAGAATGCAGCTCATATGTGGCTTGACATATCAGTGCTTGTCTACCCACCAAAATGTTACCAATAGAGTTAAACAGATTAACTCTCACATACCCTCCACAGACACTTATTCTGGTATAAGAGAGTAAAACCCTTCCCAAGTGACATACACTAACCCGAAAAAAGCCATTCTTATACCAGCATGACTGCCCACACTGGAGTTACACCCATATATCAGTTTAAATTCACACCTTTTCTTCTTCTAGCATAACATTCCCACATGCACAAGCCCCAAGTTAGAGAGACCAGATATGGTACTTATCTGTTATTTCCTCCATGCCATTTCTCCCACAAGTTGTGGTCTAACAAGTCCCTTGTGCATGAAACATAATAATGTTGATCTACTTGATGCTGTATATGAAGCAGAGTGCCCCCACTCAATTTTGTTTATTGTTCTCTGCCTCCTGTCTAGGGCATAGACAAGAGGCAGGATGTTACAATTTCTTGCAACATCCTGCACAAACCATATTGAATTGAAATTTTCAATATTTTAGGAGTTCATTGTATTAAAAATGAAAGTGTTTGTGTAATTGTGGGATTAACTGGAAATTCTTTGGGAGGAAGACAGAATTAATGCAATCTCTGGCAAGTACTGTGAGCTTCAGAAGCCGATGCTGAACAACATAGCAGACACAACTGATCTTTGTGGAAAATACATGTGAAGTGGAATCCTCAGGCAGATTGCAAACTCCCACGAGGGGCTCAGCCTTTGAAGCTTCATACTTGGGGTATGGGAGGGGACGGGACCTCTTGTCTGCTGCTCACTTGTTACAGGAGAATAGTTCAAAGACCGGCTGTATGAAGGAGTAACTGACTTACTCATGAGGGTTCTTGTACCGAGCACGAGGAACCACAAGAAAACTTCTAGGTGGGGTTTGAAGGACTGTTCACCAGCCAGAGATAAGTTGATTAGTAGGCATTTAGGGTTTTTTTTTTTTAATAGTATGTTTTCTCTGTAATGCTGTTACCTTAGGTATACATGTCCTTGAGTAGAAAGAGCTGTGGGGTAGTCTAACTGTGGTACTTACACTGGTTACTGTCTCTGAGGAGAAAAGTACAGCAGGCTGATTTAGGCAGCCAGCTGTTGCTGGGGAGGTCACAGTCCAGGCAGGGAGCTGTGCAGTCTGGAAACACCTGGGTCAGGAGGCAGAGAGAGACTGCCCAAGGAGGAACCTTCCTGAGTACCCTGGAGTGGGTGCCCTTGCTTGGCCACAGAAGGAAATACGGGTGCAGTTGCCCTGAATTGTAACACAAACAACCTGATATCAGGCACTATGCTTGCAGAGCTTCTGAACCAGGGTCCAGTAAACCAGTGAGCTAGCAGATCACTTTACAAAGGATGCTCACAAGCTCAAGGGCAAACTGATCATCTGATTGGGGTCAGGAAGGAATTTTCTACCAGGTCCAATTGGCTGAGACTTGGAGCGGCTGCCTTCCTCTGATGCATGGGGTGTGTATTGCTAGGCTGGGCATGACTCCCTATATCATTTCTCTGCCGTTGCAGGGCCCTTAGGCATTGGTGGCACCTTAGCCTCTCCTGTTCTCAGTCTGTGGCACACAACAGTTTAGTTTTCTGGGGACTGAAAAGCTTTAGTCTAACCCAAGTTATTGGGCTCTGTACAGGGGTAACTGGGTGGAATATAATGGCCAGTGATATAAAACAGGTCAGACAAGATGATCAAAGGCCAGAAGGGACCATTCAAATCTTTAAAATGACGGTGCAATGTGGCAGCCCCTTCTGCATGGCCCTTCAAAACTAAAGAAGCCATGAGACACAAATGCCCAACACCCCATGGCTAACCAGGCAGTAACCTTACACAGAAAAAGACAGATATCTGGTCTTCAGGAATTGTATTAGTAACACAAAGGCTCACAATAAGCTACCCAGACTCAGGGCTGCTTCCCTTGTGGTAGTTTGCTAAAAATTCACATGCAACTTTTACAGAATACATCAAGTGCTTCTCCTGAAGAATTTGGAAGAAGCACCTTCATGAGTAAAATTTCCATGGACAACAGCATTTTACTTGCAGAGCAAAGAGGTCACAGAAAGAGCAGGCAGTCCAGGCTAGGGACAAGAAGGCTAGCAGAATGACTCAACAGGAAGCAGAGATAACAGCAGAGCTGAGGAGAGAGAAAAGTTTCAGCAGGACTTTGGCTTGGTTGAGAACATTCTACGGGACATGCTGAAGGAGCTTTTCAATATCATCTTGGATCTTGATCGTTTCAAAGTGCCTGCTGTAGCGCTTGAAGGGCACGCCATCACGCCCAATGAGGAATTTTTCGAAGTTCCAGGAGATGTCATTCCTGCACACTGGAGACCAGATGATGTACTGTGGGTTGGTCATCAGCGACATTGGATCATCATGTGGGAAAGGCAGTGCCTCTTTCAGGAAAGTGAAGAGTGGGTGAGCATTTGCCCCATTCACATCACACTTCTCAAACATGGTGAAGTTGGGCTCATAACCATTGCCAGGGCGGACATGCTTTAAGGAAAGTAGGATCTCCTCATTGGTAGCGTTCTCCTATTAAGAGAAAAAGGAAGTGTGATCTAGTGCAAGGATAAACACCAACAATTGGAATGTATTCAAGACAGAGCTTCCATCTCCATTACGGGAAGCAAACAAGAGACACAGAGTTTCTGTCTCTTTCACATTCACCTCCTAACACATACTTGTATTATTGTTGTTGTTACTTCTTGGTACTTCCTGCAATGCACATATATTCTCTGTAATTTTATTCTTTCAAAGTGTTATTTTAGTGTTTTGACTAGTCTATGCATTTCATAATTTTTATTTCTTTTACACTTAAATTTAATTCTTTGAGTATTGAATTCTAAAATGCCTAACCTGTCCTGGTTGGAGTAATTATCCCTATGGTAACTTCTTAAAAAAAAACTAGATATATATTATATTTTTGTTTGTTTCTTCTGCTGCACATACCTCGGTGCACATAACAAAATTTATTCCACACATGGATGGAAAAAATGAAAGGGAACTTTGCCTAGCAGCCTCGGCAACATGGGTGAACAGAAATGCAAGTCAGCCTCTTCCACCTGGCACGTTTATTTTCACAAGCACACTTTTTGCCTAGATACATTCTATGCAGCAATGCCCTTGATATCTTATTTGCTAATTCACAACGTTGTTTATTTTGCAACAGTGCCTGGTAACTAGTGCCAATTAAGGAGAGTCTGCTGTAGCCCTGAACCTTAGTTACACTAGCAAGTAGTGTAGTAACAGTAGTAACACTGAACAAAGAAAGGCTGCAGGTCTGTTTGTTTTGCCAAAACACTTCCCTTTCAAAAAGAAGAACACAAGTACTCCTGTTCTTCTTTTTGCGGATACAGACTAACACGGCTGCTACTCTGAAACTTCCCTTTCAGACCCTCTATTACCCCACCCTCTGCCCCAGGCTGTTTTGCTCAGATACCAGCACTGCTGGGAAGCAAGAAGAACATTCTGCGATAACGCCATGCCGGCTAGCACCCTAGCCAATCCACTTAGCTTCAGCCAGGGCTTGCTGTGACAATGCATGAAGATGGGAATGCAGGGCAAACACGGGAAACACTAGCAGCACAGACACATGGGCAGAGAACAGGATCTCCAGCAGGCTTGTTGCTAGCCCACATCACGACGTTTACACTACTATTGTTACTCATTAGCTGAGCACGGGCATGCCTATGCCTGCTCCAATCACACTACCTAGGTAGGCACAGCCCTGGCAGGTCTCGAGCTGTACACCACTGACACTAGTCTCTAAGGTGCCACAAGTACTCCTGTGCCACAAGTACTCCTGTTCTTTTTGCGGATACAGACTAACACGGCTGCTACTCTGAAACCACTGACACTGCGCGGCATAGCAGTCACTAGGCCAGCTAGGATGTAATCTGGCCAATGGACAAGAGGACGGCATGTACTGGAGACCAGATGCAGGGACTAGCTCTGAAAAGTTCTGGGGATTTATCCCTTTCAGGGGCACCTGCCCTACAGGCAGGGGCGGCTCCAGGCACCAGCACACCAAGAGTGTGCCTGGGGTGCCAAGTAGGGTGACCAGATGTCCCGATTTTATAGGGACAGTCCCGATTTTGGGGGCTTTTTCTTATATAGGCTCCTATTACCCCCCATGCCCTGTCCTGATTTTTCACACTTGCTGTCTGGCCACCCTAGTGCCAAGCCACTAGGGTAGGGGCAGCCTGCCAGTTGCTGTGAGGGCGGCAGGCAGGCTGCCTTCAGCGGCATGTCTGTGGGAGGTCCGACGGTCCCGCGGCTTCGGCGGCAGGTACGCGGGACCGGCAGACCTCCCGCAGGCATGCCGCTGAACTCGCGTTACCAGGGAACTGCCTGCAGGCATGCCGCTTAAGGCTGCCTCACTGCCATACTTGGGGCGGCAAAATACATAGACCCACCCCTGTCTGCAGGACACCACGCCGGCGGGGGGGGGGGGGGGAAAGGGGGAGGCCCAGCGGGGCCTGTGGCGGGAGGTCTCAGGCATTTAAACCTCCTCTCCTAAAAGCCGCCCCAGAGCCCGCACCTCATGCTAGCTGCGCAGCTGCCCCGCGACCGCTGGGGGAGGGGTCAGTGGCTGTAGCCGGGTCCGGGCTCGCAGGCCGAAGCGGCAGCAGCAGCCGGCCGGGATCGCTACAGCACAGGAAGCCACTACAGGGCCTCCCGAGCTAGGCTGTGCGAGCAGCCGCCTCCCGCCCCATCGCTCCCGCGCAGAGAGCCGCCGGCCCTGTCCCCGTCGGTACCTGGTGGCCGAACTGGTTGCAGGGGAAGGCCAGCACGGCCAGCCTGGACCCATAGCGCCTCTGCAGCTCGCTGAGCTGGGCGAAGTCCCGGGCCGTGGTGCCTCAGAGCGACGCCACGTTGCTCACCAGCAGTACGCGGCCCAGGAGCGAGCCCAGCGCCAGCGGTTCCGCCGCGTCCAGCGGCCGCGCCTGCAGCCCAGCCAGACGCCCGGCTGCCATGGGATCGCGCAGGGTATGGGTCGGGAGCTGCGCCCGGGCAGGAGCCGCTGGCCCCCCAGCGGGGTGGGGCCTGGCTAGGGCCGGCCCCCAGAGAGGGGCACGCACAGTTCCCGGGCGGGAGAGTCCCGAGGTTGGGGCCCAGCCCCAGCAGCAGGGGCCAGGCCGGACGGGCGTCTCAGCGCACCGGAGGGTGGAGCTACAGCCGGACCGCGGCTGGCCTCGCTGTGCCCTGGGGTCCTGTGTTTTCTTCAGGAATTAAAATTCGGGGCGGGGGATAGTGAGGACTGATGAGGGGTAAGACCATTAGTGCAAAGGTGGGCTGTATGGCACCATAGTAAAAACTGAAAAATGTTTCAAGACCATTTTATTAGCTTTAACTTATGTTTTTAAATCATCACACAAAGTAAAGTTGGCTACACAAGCTACTATGAAGCAGTATATCTACATCCTTCTTGGTTTCCTGTTGTAATTTTGCACAACTCTGTTAATTAACTTATCGAATGCAGTACATTTATTTTTGGTGGCATCTCGTGTGTCTGGTAACTCCAGTCCTTCATGATATGCTCATGATTGTGCAGAAGGTGACTTCTATTCAGAATTCTATTAAATGAGGAAAAAGAATGCTCAACTGTAGCTATTGTGACTGGAAGTAGAAAGAGATGAATTCCTACTTCTTTCATCCCAGGAAACAGCACAAAGTTTGGGTCGAACCACTAGTGATGATAAAGAAGAAATTGAAGTAAAATCTTCATTCGTTCATCATATGATATTCCACTCTGTGTTCAAATTCTCTATTCTGTCCTGATCACATGGCAACCTCATTGCAGGTAGTGCCTCACTCCACTCAACTGACCGTGTTTTATAAGACAGGCATCTGTAAAAGCTATGTAGTTGATAGAATCCAGAAGTTGCTGTTGTAGAGATGTAAGAATCAAGTCTGTGTACTTTACTTTTTCAGATGGCTTAACAAACACTTCTTGTCCTCTTAATTTAAGGAGTCAATATAAGTGCCCTAATTAGTCAACTTCTGAACTGAAGTCATTGCTTCTTCTGGTATGTTTTCACTTGATATTTCTCTGATGGATCCAAAGGTAGTTTCCATTGCTGGACAGAGATCTTCTACTGTTATAGCAGATGCCTAGATGACATTGTTTAATGACCCAGGCGGTTTCAACAGTAAACTTACAAGCAGGGCCGGTGCAACACATTAGGTGACCTAGGCGGTTGCCTAGGGCACTAGCAATTGGGGGGCGGCATTTCGGGTCCTTCGGCGGCTACCGCGGCAGCCAGATCTCATAGGCTCATAGACTTTAAGGTCAGAAGGGACCATTATGATCATCTAGTCCAGGGGTCTCAAACGGAGTGATTTTCTGTGGCCCGCGAGCCCCTCGCAACCTCCCTGCCCTTCTCCAGTGTTTACCAGAGCGGCTCCGCCCAGACGTGCACCGGAAGCAGGGCATGCTCCCTGCCTGCCTGCCCTGCGCAGCTCTGGGAAGAGGCTGGAACATGGGGAAGGGGGGGCAGAGGGGCTGTGTGTGGCTGTTGCTTTAGGCAGCAAGCCAGGAATGGGGAACCGCGGCCAATGGGAGCTGCTGGCAGCGGTGCCTCAAGCAACAGAAACACACAGCCCCTCTGCCACCCTTCCCCACTTTCCAGCCTCTTGCGGGGGCAGGGCAGGCAGGCAGGCAGGGAGCCTGCCTTGCCCCCGGTATGCGCCAGGCCAGATCCTGCCCCCCAAACCCTTCCTGCAGCTGAACCCCCTGCCCTGAGCCCCCTGCCACACCCTGCACCCCGACCCCCTGCCACACCCTGCACCCCGACCCCGCCTCACCCCGCACCCCTTCTGCATCCCAACCCACTGCCCTGAGCCCCATGCCGCACCCCTCCTGTGCCCCAACCCCCTGCTGTACCCTGCACCCCTCCTGCACACTGACCCCTGCCCTGAGCCCCTGCCACACTCTGCACCCCAATCCCCTGCTGCACCCCACACTCCTCTTGCACCCCAACCCACTGCCCTGAGCCCCCTGCTGCACCCTGATGCCCTGCTGTACCCCTCACCCCTCCTGCACCCCACACCCCAACTCCCTGCCCTGAGCCCCCACCACACCCCACACCCCTCCTGCACCCCCGGGGAGCAGGGAGGGGGCAGAGTTGGGGTGGGGATTTCGGGGAAGGGGTTGGAATGGGGGAAGGGGTGGGATGAGGCGGGGCCTCATGGAAGGGGTGGAGTGAGGCCAAGGGCGGCGGGGGGCGGGGGAGGTGTCAGTAATGCGGCCCTTGGGCCAATGTACTAGTCCTCATGTGGCCCTCATGGTCATTTGAGTTTGAGAGCGTTGATCTAGTCTGACCTCCTGCACAATGCAGGCCACAGAATCTCACCCACCCACTCCTGTAACAAACTGCTAACCTATGTCTGAGTTATTGAAGTCCTCAAATTGTGGTTTAAAGACCTCAAGGTGCAGAGAATCCTCCAGCAAGTGACCCATGCCCCACGCTGCAGAGGAAGGCGAAAAACCTCCAGGGCCTCTGCCAATCTGCCCTGGAGGAAAATTCCTTCCCGACTCCAAATATGGCAATCAGTTAAACCCTGAGCATGTGGGCAAGACTCACCAGCCAGCACCCAGGAAAGAATTCTCAGTAGTAACTCAGATCCCACCCCATCTAACATCCCATCACAGACCATTGGGCATATTTACCTGCTAATAATCAAAGATCAATTAATTGCCAAAATTAGGCTTTCCCATCATACCATACCATTAATTGGCAAAATTAGCTATCCCATCATACTAACCCGTCCATAAACTTATCAAGCTTAGTCTTGAAGCCAGATACGTCTTTTGCCCCCACTACTCCCCTTGGAAGGCTGTTCCAGAACTTCACTCCTCTAATGGTTAGAAACCTTCGTCTAATTTCAAGTCTAAACTTCCTAGTGTCCAGTTTATACCCATTTGTTCTTGTGTCCACATTGATACTAAGCTTAAATAATTCCTCTCCCTCCCTGATATTTATTCCTCTGATATATTTATAAAGAGCAATCATATCTCTCCTCAGCCTTCTTTTGGTTAGGCTAAACAAGCCAAGCTCTTTGAGTCTCCTGTCATAAGACAGGTTTTCCATTCCTCAGATCATCCTAGTAGCCCTTCTCTGTACCTGTTCCAGTTTGAATTCATCCTTCTTAAACGTGGGAGACCAGAACTGCATACAATATTCCAGATGAGGTCTCACCAGTGCCTTGTATAACAGTACTAACACCTCCTTATCTTTACTGGAAATACCTCGCCTGATGCATCCCAAGACCGCATTAGCTTTTTTAATGGCCATATCACATTGGCGGCTCATAGTCATCCTGTGATCAACCAATACTCCGAGGTCCTTCTCCTCCTCTGTTACTTCCAACTGATGTGTCCCCAATTTATAACCAAAATTCTTGTTATTAATCCCTAAATGCATGACCTTGCACTTTTCACTATTAAATTTCATCCTATTACTATTACTCCAGTTTACAAGGTCATCCAGATCTTCCTGTATGATATCCCGGTCCTTCTCTGTGTTAGCAATACCTCCCAGCTTTGTGTCATCCGCAGACTTTATTAGCACATTCCCACTTTTTGTGCCAAGGTCAGTAATAAAAAGATTAAATAAAATTGGTCCCAAAACCGATCACTGAGGAACTCCACTAGTAACCTCCTTCCAGCCTGACAGTTCACCTTTCAGTACGACCCGTTGTAGTCTCCCTTTTAACCAGTTCCTTATCCACCTTTCAGTTTTCATATTGATCCCCATCTTTTCCAATTTAACTAATAATTCCCCATGTGGAACCGTATCAAATACCTTACTGAAATTGAAGTAAATTAGATCCACTGTGTTTCCTTTGTCTAAAAAATCAGTTACCTTCTCAAAGAAGGAGATCAGGTTGGTTTGGCATGATCTACCTTTTGTAAAACCATGTTTTATTTTGTCTCAATTACCATTGACCTCAATGTCCTTAACTACTTTCTCCTTCAAAATTTTTTCCAAGACCTTGCATACTACAGATGTCAAACTAACAGGCCTATAGTTACTCGGATCACTTTTTTTCCCTTTCTTAAAAATAGGAACTATGTTAGCAATTCTCCAATCGTACGGTACAACCCCTGAGTTTACAGATTCATTAAAAATTCTTGCTAATGGGTTTGCAATTTCATGTGCCAGTTCCTTTAATATTCTTGGATGAAGATTATCTGGGCCCCCCGATTTAGTCCCATTAAGCTGTTCGAGTTTGGCTTCTACCTCGGATGTGGTAATATCTACCTTCATATCCTCATTCCCATTTGTCATCTTACCATTATCCCTAAGCTCCTCATTAAAGACTAAGGCAAAGTATTTGTTTAGATATTGGGCCATGCCTAGATTATCCTTAACCTCCACTCCATCCTCAGTGTTTAGCGGTCCCACTTCTTCTTTCTTTGTTTTCTTCTTATTTATATGGCTAAAGAACCTTTTACTATTGGTTTTAGTTCCCTTTGCAAGGTCCAACTCTACATGGCTTTTGGCCTTTCTCACTTTATCCCTACATGTTCTGACCTCAATAAGGTAGCTTTCCTTGCTAATTCCTCCCATCTTCCACTCCTTGTAGCCTTTCTGCTTTTTCTTAATCACCTCTCTGAGATGCTTGCTCATCCAGCTTGGTCTACAACTCCTGCCTGTGAATTTTTTCCCCCTTTCTTGGGATGCAGGCTTCTGATAGTTTCTGCAACTTTGACTTGAAGTAATTCCAGGCCTCCTCCGCCTTTAGATCCACAAGTTCTTCAGTCCAATCCACTTCCCTAACTAATTTCCTTAATTCTTTAAAGTTAGCCCTTTTGAAATAAAAAACCCTAGTCCCAGATCTATTTTTGTTTATCCTTCCATATAGTTTGAACTGAATTAGCTCATGATCACTCAAACCAAGGTTGTCCCCTACAACCATTTCTTCTATGAGGTCCTCACTACTCACCAAAAACAAATCTAAAATGGCATCCCCTCTTCTTGGTTCTTCGACTACTTGGTCAAGGACTCCATCAGCTATCACATCCAGAAAAATCTAAGCCCTATTATTATTACTAGCTTTTGTCCTCCAGTCTATATCTGGGAAGTTAAAGTCTCCCATGATCACACAATTCCCATTAGTGTTTACTTCATTAAAAACATTAAAGAGGTCTCTATCCATATCCAGATCGGATCCCGGCGGTCTGTAGCACACCCCAAGCACCATCTCAGGGGAGACTCTAGTAGCTTTCTTTCCCAATGTGATTTTTGCCCAGACAGACTCTGTCTTATCCATTCCATCACTTCTTCCTTCTTTACAGTCTACCTCATCATTGATATACAGTGCTACTCCACCACCTTTGCCTTTATTTCTGTCTTTCCTAAACAGCACATAGCTTTCAATACCTGTACTTCAGTCATGACTACTATTCCACCATGTTTCTGTTATCCCTATAATATCCGGTTTCACTTCCTGCACCAGTAGCTCTAGTTCCTCCATTTGTTACCTAGGCTCCTCGCATTAGTGTACAAACATCTTAATTTTTGCCGTTTGGCTTCACTGACATTCTTTACCCGATTAGGCACAGACATTCTACTACAAGTATCACTTATTAGACTGGTATACTCTTCCTCCTTATGTCCATTCTCCTGCCCATGGCTGTATCCTTTCTTATTTTGTTTTCTTCCCTCTCAATGTTAAATTCCAGCATTGAGATTACCTGGATATCTCCCAACCATCTCCCCCAAATTCCTAGTTTAAAGCTCTCTTAATCAATTGTGCCAGCCTCCATCCTAGAAGTCTATTTCCCTCCTTACTCAGGTGAAGTCCATCCCGAGAGAACAGTCCTCTGTCCATGAATGCTTCCCAGTGGCCATACATCCCCAAAGCCCTCCTTATAGCACCACTACCTGAGCCATCTGTTGATCACCATAATCTTGTCATACCTTTGTCCCCCTTCTCTAGGAACAGGTAGAATCCCACTGAAGATCACCTGAGCCTCGATTTCCTTAAGTGTCTTCCCCAGCCTGGCATAGTCTCCCTTGAAACGTTCCAGCGAGAATCTAGCCATATCATTTGTTCCCACATGAAGGACAATCAGTGGATTCTTTCCCGCTCCCATTAGGATCCTTTTCAGCCTCAGGTCCACACCCCGTATCTTAGCACCCGGCAGACAGCACACCCTTCTGTTCTCCGGATCAGCTCTAGTTACAGGCCTGTCTATTCTTCTCAGTAAGGAGTCCCCAATCACATAGACCTGCCTTTTCCTGGTGATGGTGCGATTCTCCGGTCTATCCCCTGTTCCCTCTGGCTGCAAGTCCTTTCTCTTTCTATTATCCCTTGCAATCCTCCGCAACCCATCCCTTATCCTCCTGGGGCTCATATTTGGTGTTATCTCCATTGACTCTTCCCCTCTTCCTATGGGACTAGCTGCTCTTCTCTTCTTCCTTGCCCTCTCACCTTCAGCGACCACCTGCTGTGCCCCTTCTTCATTTTCCAACTCTGCAAACCTGTTCCTGAGCTCGATTTCTCCTTCACTAGCCCGTCTTTTCCTCTGCCTGGTTCTCTTAGTCACATGCTTCCACTGTCCACTTTCCTCACCCAGCAGTCTCCCCTCAGAATTCTTTGGTCCTGCTTCCATCTGCAAGTCTGAGCTTTTCCCCTCGAACCCCCTTCTAAACTCATCCACCTGCATCTACAATCCACGGATTTTTTCTTCCATCAGCTCTATCAGGCGGCACTTCATGCAGATGCAACTCTTTTCAGGTACCCCCTCCAGGATCATGTACATGCCGCAGCTTCCACATCCAGTCATCCTCATTGCGTCTGTGTCGGTCATAGCCTTCCCACCTAAAACCTGTTAGTCCAGGAAACAGAAACCAAAGGAAACCACCACTACCTACAGCAAAACAAACCCCCAACGGGCACCAGAACACCAGCAGAACACCACCCATTCCCTTCATTAGCCTGTCTATTCCTCTGCTTAGGTCTTAGTCTCCCCTGCAAACTCCCCTTGCAAACTCCCACTGAAACTCCCCTGTTTACAGCTCTGTTTGCAGGCTCCTGTGCCGCTGCAGGTGTCTTCGGCCGTCCCGGTTGTCATCAGCATTTAGGCAGAGGGAGCTGGGGCAGGGGGGCACGGGGAGGGCCGCCTGCAGCAAGTAAGGGGGGGGCAGCACGCAGGGGAACTCCCCGCCCCAGCTCACTTCTGCTCCGCCTCCTCCCCTGAGCATGTTGCCCCGCTTTGCTTCTCTTCCTCCCAGGCTGGCGACGCCAAAGAGCTGATTGACGCCGCAAGCCCAGGAGGCAGGAGAAGTGGAGTGGCGAAGGCGTGCTCGGGGAGGAGGTGGAGCAGAGGTGAGCTGGGGCGGGGAGCTGTCGCGGGGGGGGGGGGTGCCTCAGGGCGGAGGGGGGGTGGGGAGCTGTCGTAGGGGGGGCGCCTTAGGGCGGGGGGGCAGCGAGCTGCCACAGGGCTCGGGGGGGGGGGGCGCAAGGTGGAAGTTTTGCCTAGTGCGTGAAACATCCTTGCACCTGCCATGCTTACAAGAGAGAATGGTGATTGTCTTCTCTGAAATTAGTAGCAAAAGTAGTCCACCAGCCTCACTACTTAGATCCATCCCATCTCAGTAGATACTTTCCAAAGCCAATAATAATGGTTGCAGTAAATTTAAGACAACAGAGTGTGTGGATGGGGCAGGGGTCCCGTCCTGGGGGGGCTGTCAGGGAATGGGGGGGGGGGTTGGATGGGGCAGGAGTCCCCGGGAGGGGGCAGATAGGAGCTGGGGGCTGGGCCACGACCCGCTCTCCTAATGATCCCTCATACAATTTACGAAACCTGATGCGGTCCTCAGGCCAAAAAGTTTCCCTGCCCGTGGTCTAGCAGATCAAGACTTTTAGAATGATACCTCACAAGGCAAACTTTGTACAAAATGAACAGGAGTACTTGTGGCACCTTAGAGACTAACAAATTTATTAGAGCATAAGCTTTCGTGGGCTACAAAACATATCCTAATTACATGACAGTGGTGAATATTGGGGTGCCAGGGTATCACAATCCCCACAATAGAGAGACATAAGAACGGCTGTACTGGGTCAGACCAAAGGTCCATCTATCCCAGTATCCTGTCTACCGACAGTGGCCAATGCCAGGTGCCCCAGAGGGAGTGAACCTAACAGGTAGTGATCAAGTGATCTCTCTCCTGCCATCCATCTCCATCCTCTGACAAACAGAGTCTAGGGACACCATTCCTTACCCATCGTGGATAATAGCCATTAATGGACTTAACCTCCATGAATTTATCCAGTTCTCTTTTTAACACTGTTATAGTCCTAGCCTTCACAACCTCCTCAGGCAAGGAGTTCCACAAGTTGACTGTGCGCTGTGTGAAGAAGAACTTCCTTTTATTTGTTTTAAACCTGCTGCATATTAATTTCATTTGGTGACCCCTAGTTCTTGTATTATGGAAATAAGTAAATAACTTTTCCTTATCTACTTTCTCCACATCACTCATAATTTTATATACCTCTATCATATCCCCCCTTAGTCTCCTCTTTTCCAAGCTGAAAAGTCCTAGCCTCTTTAATCTCTCCTCATATGGGACCCTTTCCAAACCCCTAATCATTTTAGTTACCCTTCTCTGAACCTTTTCTAGTGCCAGTATATCTTTTTTGAGATGAGGAGACCACATCTGTATGCAGTATTCAAGATGTGGGCCTACCATCGATTTATATAAGGGCAATAATATATTCTCTGTCTTAATCTCTATCCCCTTTTAATGATTCCTAACATCCTGTTTGCTTTTTTGACCGCCTCTGCACACTGCATGGACATCTTCAGAGAACTATCCACGATGACTGCCAAGATCTTTTTCCTGATTTGTTGTAGCTAAATGAGCCCCCCATCATATTGTATGTATAGTTGGGGTTATTTTTTCCAATGTGCATTACTTTACATTTATCCAGACTAAATTTCATTTTCCATTTTGTTGCCAAATCACTTAGTTTTGTGAGATCTTTTTGAAGTTTTTCACAGTCTGCTTTGGTCTTAACTATCTTGAGCAGTTTAGTATCATCTGCAAACTTTGCCACCTCACTTTTTACCCCTTTCTCCAGATCATTTATGAATAAGTTGAATAGGATTGGTCCTAGGACTGACCCTTGTGGAACACCACTAGTTACCTCTCTCCATTCTGAGAATTTACCATTAATTCCTACCCTTTGTTCCCTGTCTTTCAACCAGTTCTCAATCCATGAAAGGATCTTCCCTTTTATCCCATGACAACCTAATTTACATAAGAGCCTTTGGTGAGGGACCTTGTCAAAGGCTTTCTGGAAATCTAAGTACACTATTTCCACTGGATCCCCCTTGTCCACATGTTTGTTGACCCCTTCAAAGAACTCTGATAGATTAGTAAGACACGATTTCCCTTTACAGAAACCATGTTGACTTTTGCCCAACAATTTATGTTCTTCTATGTGTCTGACCATTTTATTCTTTACTATTGTTTCGACTAATTTGCCCAGTACCGACGTTAGACTTACCGGTCTGTAATTGCCGGGATCACCTCTAGAGCCCTTTTTAAATATTGGCGTTACATTTGCTATTTTCCAGTCATTGGGTACAGAAGCCGATTTAAAGGACAGGTTACAAACCCTAGTTAATAGTTCCGCAATTTCACTTTTGAGTTCTTTCAGAACTCTTGGGTGAATGCCATCTGGTCCCGGTAACTTGTTAACGTTAAGTTTATCAATTAATTCCAAAATGTCCTCTCGTGACACTTCGATCTGTGACAGTTCCTCAGATTTGTCACCTACAAAAGCCGGCTCAGGTTTGGGAATCTCCCTAACATCCTCAGCCGTGAAGACTGAAGCAAAGAATTCGTTTAGTTTCTCTGCAATGACTTTATCGTCTTTAAGCGCTCCTTTTCTATCTCGATCATCGAGGGGTCCCACTGGTTGTTTAGCAGGCTTCCTGCTTGTGATGTACTTAAAAAACATTTTGTTATTACCTTTTGAGTTTTTGGCTAGCCATTCTTCAAACTCCTCTTTGGCTTTTCTTATTGCATTTTTACACTTAATTTGGCAGTGTTTATGCTCCTTTCTATTTACCTCACTAGGATTTGACTTCCACTTTTTAAAGGAAGTCTTTTTATCTCTCACTGCTTCTTTTACCTGGTTGTTAAGCCACAGTGGCTCTTTTTTAGTTCTTTTACTGTGTTTCTTAATTTGGAGTATACATTTAAGTTGGGCCTCTATTATGGTGTCTTTAAAACGCACCCATGCAGCTTGCAGGAATTTCACCTTTTAATTTCTGTTTAACTAATCCCCTCATTTTTGCATAGTTCCCCTTTTTGAAATTAAATGCCACAGTGTTGGGCTGTTGAGGTGTTCTTCCCACCACAGGGATGTTAAATGTTATTATATTATGGTCACTATTTCCAAGCGGTCCTGTTATAGTTACCTCTTGGACCAGCTCCTGCACTCCACTCAGGACTAAATCTAGAGTTGCCTCTCCTCTTGTGAGTTCCCATACCAGCTGCTCCAAGAAGCAGTCATTTAAAGTATCAAGAAATTTTGTCTCTGCATTTCATCCTGAGGTGACATGTTCCCAGTCAATATGGGGATAATTGAAATCCCCCACTATTATTGAGTTCTTAATTTTGATAGCCTCTCTAATTTCCCTTAGCATTTCATCATCACTATCACGGTCCTGGTCAGGCGGTCGATAATAGATCCCTAATGTTATATTCTTATTAGAACATGGAATTACTATCCACAGAGATTCTATGGAAGATGTGGATTCACTTAAGATTTTTTACTTCATTTGATTCTACATTTTCTTTTACATGTAGTGCCACTCCTCCCCCCCCCACACACACACATGGCCTCTTCTGTCCTTCCAATATATTTTGTACCCCGGAATTATTGTGTCCCATTGATTGTCCTCAGTCCACCAGGTTTCTGTGATACCTATTATATCAATTTCCTCTTTTATCATGAGGCACTCTAGTTCACCCATCTTATTATTTAGACTTCTAGCATTTGTGTACAAGCACTTTAAAAACTTGTCACTGTTTATTTGTCTGCCCTTTTCTGACAGCAAATGGAGGTGAGCTACAGCTCACAGCTTTCAGTCAGCCAAAAAGTGGTGTGAGCACTCTGACCAGCAAACTATGTTACAGGCATTTTAAACCTGCCCATGCCTGCTGGGTGACATGGCCATGGAAACCAGGACACCTTATCCAGGGAGTGTGGAGGCTCCAGAGACCAGGCTCTGGGAAAGGGCTCGACTGGATGTCGAACTGCGGAGAGTTATGAAAGCAAAGAGGAGTAGCTCTACTTCTTATAGTGACATGGCTGGGAGTCCTTGTTCATGAGCCTAGCTACGTGCCAGGAACTAGGGGTTCTCACAAGAAATTTTTTGGTAGCCTCAGAGTGCAGCCACTAAGTCTTGCCAGTGGCCTCTCTGACAATTTTTCCTAAAATAGTTAATTAACTTTAGGAAAAATAAATAAATATGCACATATACACATCCAAATCATTGTCATTTATTTATGTAGGGTTTTTTTGCAAGCTCGGAAATAAAAATAATGTACAGTTCTCTCTATTCTTGACTGGACCTAAACAGAATAGAAACACAAATAAGGTACTCTGGATGTTCTTGTCTTTTGTTTTTGTTGTTTCTTTTGCTTTTTTGGTTCCTTTTTTTTCAGACTTGCTAGCTAGTAAGTTTGCTGGTGTGAAAAGTGATATTTGTATGTTGGTTAATATCATTTTTCAGAGCAGACTTGCTAGCTAGCTGGGAGGCAGTGAAAAGCGATATTAACAAACATACAAATATCACTTTTCACAGCAGATTTACTCAGCCCTGGCAAGCTGGGGAACAAATTAAGCCCTGGATGGAGAGGTGGGTAGGGAGGCAGTAGGGGGGCCAGAGGTGATAGGTGAGGGGGCCGTGGTAGGCAGCAGGGGCCAGCAACAATGGCTGGGGGCGACTTGGGCTGGTGCCCAAAGCCATGTGGCCGGGGACTGGAGCCTGCTGCAGTGTGGCCAAAACCTGGGGTGGGAGGATGCAATGGGGGTCAGTGGTGATGGGTGGGGGGTGAGCTTGGGGTCGGGGCCAGAGCCTGAGCCCGCCATTGTGCAGCCAGAGCCCAGGGATGGAGGAGACAGCAGGGGCCAGGGGTGATGGGGGGAGTGGTGAGCCTGGGGCTGGAGCCCGCTGCTGTGCAGCTGGAGCCCCAAACCCCCTGCCCAGAACTGGCACCCCTGGGCTGAATCCAGAAGCCCGAGCCCCACCACCCCCAGAAAGGTGGGGAATTCACACCAGCCGCCTGCTCCTCCGCGTTTCTGGCTACAGAGGGGGGCAGTGCCCAACCCCTGCTGGTGGCCCCAGGGAAGGGGCCACCTCTTCCCCTCCTCCCAATCACCAACTAGGAGGCTGTGATGACAGGAAAAGCCCCTGGTGGCAGCATGCAGTCACGGTGGCCGCATTTGAGAAACA
Source organism: Malaclemys terrapin pileata (assembly GCF_027887155.1). NCBI lineage: Eukaryota > Metazoa > Chordata > Testudines > Emydidae > Malaclemys > Malaclemys terrapin. Next base: position 53,027,142 of record NC_071511.1, on the reverse strand, counting down.
CTGAGCTAGGGACTGTGTGAGACTAGGCAGCAAGTGGGGTGGCACCCAGTTAAGATTCAACAGTTATTAACCTTGTGCTGTGGTGACATGGATGCAACAAGCCATTCCCCTGACTAGCCATCAGCCCAGTCAGAAGTTGCTGTGTGGCTGGATCCTGCTTGGTTACAAAACTATGGTGGTGCTCTGAATCTACACTGTTTCCCCAGGGGCAGGGAGCAGATGGAGAATAAACAGGTTTGTGAACCCTGGAACTCCGTGTGATGCAGGCCAAAAGGAATCAACGAAGATGAAATGCAACTAACTGGAGTTACTTTTGTTCCTTTAAACTTTGCCGTGGGAGATCTGGGTGGCAATTAGCCCCTGGCGACTGAGTCTCTGGATTTTGGTGACACATTTGTGTAAACAGACCTCTCCCTGTGCTGTGCAGGCGCAGGCTCAGTACACTCAGGCTGATCTGCTTCCTTCCCCAGCACGTCAGTGCCTGCAGGCAGTAAGTGTAGTGCTCTAACTTGGGAAAGCAAGAGAGCACCTGCTTGTCCCCACTTGCCCAAAGTGGCCCCAGCCCACAGCTGCTTTGGCAACTCGCCAGGCTCATCAGGGCTGCACCAAATTTGCATAGACAGGAAAGTTCATCTTTAATCGAGAGCAAGAGTGTGGCTGAATGGCTAACCACCGCGGTGGGAGGTTTCCCAAGCCCTCCAGAGCCCCAGCATCCCAGGACACTTGGTGTGGCCACAGCCATCAGTGTTGCAAGTGTCACAGGCACACAGGCACCAGAAAGTAGCTGAGTGGCAGAGCGGAGTGAGGGTTTGTGGCTATGAGAGAGCTCTGTGTACACACAAACACTGGGTCACAAGAAACAGCTCAGTTTGCAAAGGCCAATGCTTGAAAGTTAAGAAATGCCAGATTTAAGGTTGTCTGTACAGCCCCCTTGGGGGCATATGCTTTGTGATAGGCTAATGGTGATGGCTACAGGGTTGCACAGGCCTATTGCTGCAGGATTTGTGTCTCATCCAGTGCACAGTCTGGGCGGGTTCAGGAAACACTTAGCACTGAACATGTAGACCCTTGCCTTATTTACTGCCACCATTCAGATCCTGCAGGGAATACAGTCACTTTCATTTCCCCGCTGGCTTTGCTATGGCCACACATCACAGCGGGAGCTGTGAGCTAAAGTCAGCATGGTGCACTGATGTTACAGCCTGTAACTCTTTGGCATCCTGTCCCTCACTGGAATCCTCAGCCATAAGTCAGGTGCCTGGGCGCGCCCTGCATTGCATGGGAAGACACAGGCACCCAAGAAAGGGATCCTCAAAAACCAGCACGTTGAGCAGGGAGCCATCGAAAAAAGTCAGGAGTGAATTGCACTTAAGTAGGCTCAGCCCTTTCTCATGAAACACCAGAGAGCGAGACCTGACCCTGTTCCAGCCAGTATCCCAGGGCACGCACCTGGGATGTGGGAGAGTTGTTTTCAACCCCCTACACTGCCTGATCTGTAATAGGAACTTGAACCTGGGCCTCCCAATTTCTGGGAATGCCCCGCCCACCAGGTTGTAGGGCATTCTGGGGTGGGAATCTCTCAGTCTTGCCCATTAAAGTTTTGTCTAAATAGTTCAGCATTCCTTGGGGCAGAGCAAAGGAGAGTGTGTGCATGGGCGAGACACTGACCTGTTAGCCCAGTAGCAGGGCACTCACTCAGGCTGTGGGGAGAGAGATTCGAGTCCCTGCTTCAGCAATATTGAAGTATTTATTTGAAGTGGGAGAGACCGAGAAAACTCCACCCCAGAATGCCCAGGGATCAGGACACGCTCCCAAGACGTGGGTGACCCAGGAAGTTGCAAGTCCCTGCTCCAAAGTAGGTAGAGCGAGGATGCAAACCTGGGTTGCCCACCTGCTAGGTGAGTGCTGCAATCACTAGACCCTGGGGGATTCTGGGACCCTACAAGCTGTATGGGCTCGACATGCTTAGAGCACACCTACCAGACCAGGTCCCACTGGCAAGAGAGGCAGGGATCACCTAGTTAGAGAATCTGGCTGGGGCAAAGTCATGAGACAGGGCTCTAAGCAGGGGCGGCTCTATGTATTTTGCTGCTGAAGCCACGGGACCAGCGGACCTCCCGCAGGCATGCCGCCAAAGGCAGCCTGACTGCCGCCCTCACGGTGATCGGCAGGCTGCCCCCCACGGCTAGGGTGACCAGATGTTCCAATTTTATCGTGACTGTCCCAATATTTGCTCGTTTGTCCCGGGTCCCGACCAATGACCAAACAAGCAAAGGCTCTGGAACCCGGAAGGGCTCGCGCCCTCCCCCCCCGCGCCCCTCCATCCTTCCCCCATTGGCTCCCTCCCCAAATCCCCATCTCTTCCCCAAGCACGCCATTCTCCTCCCTCCGGGAGGCCCTGGAGATGCAGGGGGAGTGCGGGGCCGGGGTGAGTGAGAGTCTGGCCTGGCCCCGAGCGCAGGCAGGACTCAGTTGGGCGGTACCTGGAGGAAGAGTAGAGGGGCGGTCCGCGGGCCGAGGGGCGGCTGTTCTCCCCACCTGGGCAGCAGGACTCGGGAGTAGCCGCTGCTGCAGCTCCTACTGCCGCGGCCGGAGGAAGCAGCCATGGTGTTCGGCGGCTGCGGCTCTGGCGCCCGGGCCCGAACCCCCCGAGCCCGGGCCTGTTGCGGAGACCCAGCAGCGCGCACGCTGTGTGCACCCAGCCCCTGGCCAGTGGCGTCTGGGCTGGCTACCCAGCTGGTGCAATCCCGCGGGCAGCCCCAGAGTGGGGGCAGTAGGCCCCAGCCCCCCCGTCCCGCTCGGGAACGAACGGGGCTGGGCTCCCGATGCCACTAGGATCCCTTTTCGACCGTGCATTCTGGTCAAAAACCATACACCTGTCAACCCTAGGAGGGGGGAGACTTCAGGAGCAAACTGTGTTTACATGAACACATCTACTCTGCTTAGATATCCAGAAGACAGGAGATGTGTAGCTCCAACTGATCAACTTTGGCTGGTGTTAGGTTACAAATCACTACTACTGAATGCAGGGGTAGTGAAATACTGTTATCAATGTTGTTGTCTTTATTATATGAGTAAAGGGGAGCAGCAGAACTGTGCTTAACCTGTCCTGAATGAGGGGGTCACCCTCAGCGGAAAGGACCTCATTAAGCCTGGGGCTCAAATGTCAGACCCCTGTGAAAGCAGAAAGGGGTGGGGACAGGTGTCCCAGCCATGAGGTGTGGACTCTCCCTAAGGGTCCCTGGTCTGTTTTAACTTGTTCCTCCCCTGTGTTCAAAGAGAGAGCTAAATAGGTTTCATGAGGAGTCTTTTGTTATGTTAAATAATAATTGCTTTACTAACATCTGAAATCACTTGTGGTGGGACAACGTTTTAGCCTCCTAAGAGCTGAAAATCAGTAAGAGACTGACCTGAAGAGGTCACAGCAGAGAGGCAGGAGGCAGCAAAAGGTGACTGATGGGCAGCTGACGGGCGCGGCTGGCAGGGTGGCCAGTGGCAAGGAACAGCAGCTGATGGAGCAGCTACCAGAATGATGAGTGGTTGGTGAGGCGGCTAGTGGAGAGGAATTGCAACTGGCAGAGCAGTTAGCCAGAGCAAGTGCTCAGATGGTGGAGCAACCAGGTGCCTTCTTCCCCAGGTAGGAGGTGAACTTACACAGATGCACCTCTGAATCCTGGGTCCTCTCTAACCAAGGACAGCTATGCACAGAGGGGCACAGAAAAGGAACTTTTGGTTGTAGCACTCAAGAACATGAGGTGAAGACTCTACTCTACATGCTCTGGGGTCGGTGTCCTGCTCAGTCTTATGATTATGAATCCTGTTAGAGGGACAGGTTTATGTCTTGAAGCAGGAGGGTTTGTATTAACTGGGGCTATTTTCAGAGGCAGGCTTTCCAAAGCCCCTTAGTGATTTTCAATGGCACGTCTGGTCTGGTTACAGAAAAGCTCCCACCTCTTATAGTTTCATAGAATTGAAAGCCAGAAAGGACCATTAGCTCATCTAGTCTGGTCTTCTGTATGTCACAGACCATTACATGTCACCAGTTACCCCTGTACTGAGCCCAAAGACTTTTCAGGCTCCTGAGGTCAGAAATATTTTATTCTAATTGTGGCACAGTTTACCTGGGGAAAAATTCCTTCCCAGCCCCAAATCTGGTAGTCAGCGTGACCTTGAGCTTGTGAGCAAGACCCACCACCAGTCATCTAGAGAGAGGATTCTCTCTACAACTTCAGACCACTTATCCTCCCCCACTGATGTCCCATCTGGGGTTAATACTTGCATGATGGTGACCCCAACACCGTCCCAGTCCTGAATTATCTCCAAAATATGTGTTCTGCATGGCCCAGCCCTCTCCTGTCCAATTCAGTTTTTAGAGGACCATTGCCCCTTTAAGGGATCAATATACAAGAGTTTGCTACTTTATCTGGAGTTACCCCAGCAGTTCAGTTTAAATAAACTTACTTAAGCCAGTGCTATGTTTAAACTAAAAAGAGAGATTAAGTAAGTACAAATATAGGTATTCTAGTCAGAAATGATTACAAATTAAATAAAGCTAAAACATATTCTAGCAGCTAAAATTTAATAAACTAGACTTGGTTCAATGTTAAAATCCTCACCACATGTTCCAGCAACAGGGCAGACCAAATTCTCATGTCAGAACTCCTCCTAAAATCCAAAGGCTGGTTCCTTTTTTTCCCCCCTTAGGTAAGAGAGCGCAATAATGCGAAAAAGAAAATACCTAGGGTATTTTTGCCCCTCACTTTTATAGTCCAGCCACCCTTTGAAATGCATTTTCCTGAAGGTCAGCCCCTAGTTAAGTTCCTTTTTACTGACAAAGACAGAGTCTCATGATGATGGAGATTCCATGTTGGTGTTTGCTAAAATGCAGATTGAGCTGTTCCTGCTCCCTGCTGTTGAGGAAGAACAGGCACTAGACTGGTGATTGCCAATCAACTTTGATGACATCTGGGTCAAGGCAACAGCTAGTCCTTGAGAAACAGGTTTACCTCCTTCCCGGACTTGTCTTGTAAACACATTTCAGTCATAATTTCAGCATATGTTCAGAGCTTTATAATGGTGTTATACACATTTCACCACATTATTGATCAGTGAGTTATTAGTTTTCAGATTATACCTCACAAGGCATATTTTGTACAAAGAGCATTACAGTGGTGTGTAGGGTGTGAATATATGGGTACATTTAGCATCTAGATCTTTAATAAAAATTAAATAGCATTGAACTAATCCCTACAGAATCCTGCTAGAAACAGCTCCACATATTGATACCCACCATTACTAACTACATTTTGAGAGCTGTCTGTGAGCCAGTTTTTAATGTCTTGTTAATTCCATATAACAACACTTTGATTTAAAAAACTTGTATGTAGTACCAAGTCAAATGCTTTGGAGAAATCCAAAGTATAGTGTACCATTGCAGATGCCTTTATCAATCAGACCTGTAATTCTGTCAAAAAAAGAAAAGATTTCTTTGACAAGCCTTATCTTCCATGAAACCAAGCTAACCAGCATTATCAACAAAGAATTAGATGTTAAAAATAAAGACCAAAATGAACTCTTTCATTATTTTATCCAGGATTGATGTCAGGCTAAATAGGCTGTAGGTCCCAGGGGCATCCCTTTTACCTTTTTAAAATATTGGAACGACATTGCCAGTCCTCTAAACCTTTGGCATTTCCCTTCTTTTCCAAGATCTATTAATTTTTAACACCAGTGGTTTAGAGCACTTCTCAGCTATTTCAAGACTCTTGGGTGCACAGTGACTCTTGGGTGCACAGTATCTGGGCTTTTGATTTTAAAAGGTTTGAGTTTAGCCAATGCTGCCTCACATCTTTCTTTGTTACAGATAGTAAATTTTCTATTCCATCCACATCATCCTCTGGGATGGATACATCCTGCTGCTTTGTTCCAAATACAGAACAGAAATAGTTACAGTGTATAAACCAAGAGATTTTTTTACCCCAATTAAGCTCTTGGCATCAATACTATCTTGTTGCAATGAGGCTCAGTCCTGTCTCTGTAACCTTTTATCACATTTAAATTTGTTGCCTTTTGATTTCAGCATCTGTCTCTTTTTTCCACCAAAACCTTTCAACAGGGAAATAAGAAACAACACATAGCCAGGAAACTTGCATGCTCATATGCTTTGTGTCAGTTAGGATCAGCACATCTGACTGTCTCACATTCCCCGCATTTAGGAATTTATTTTGTCTTAATGCTGCTGAGGTCACTGTGAAGGGTTTGATGAAGCTGGGGTATGTATTGGTTGGAGATGTCATGAAAGACTTAGGGAATGTTGGAGTGCATGATTGACAGCATTGTAGGCTATATGAAGGTCGAAAAGAATCCACGAGTCTTTCCCCTTACATTATGGGGTTAGGGGAGTGTGTCCTATGCAACCGTACCTGACTAAAAGGAATTTTTGTTTGCTCCAAGCGTAGTTTTTCATAGGGCTTTGGCATATCTCAGTGCATAGCTCCGTTCAGTCAGGGAGAAAGAGAGCTGCACCCACCTGGGAATCAGAGGAGGAAACTGTGCTGCTGAAATGACTCCTAGCTCTGTCAACCCTTCTGAACCTATGAACACATCAATATATGATGAGTGCCAGCTTGGCCAACACCAGGGATTGAACCGATAAGCTCCTGCACTAAATGCATGAGTCTTTGCAGCTTGTACTCAGCCTAAGACTAGTCAAACTCTCCTCCTCTGTGGATCGGCTCAGGGGGACCAGTGTGCACACAGTGAACAGTGGGTCGCACAAGCAAACTAACAAATGACTGAAATGTGAAAACCATGGTGTGAATCAGCAGAAAAAAATTGGCAAGTCATGTGAATCTGGGCTGGTCTACACTAGGGGCAGGGGGGGATCGATCTAAGATACGCAACTTTAGCTACGCGAATAGCGTAGCTGAAGTCGAAATATCTTAGATCGAATTACCTGGGGTCCACACGGCGCGGGATGGACGGCCGCGGCTCCCCCGTCGACGCCGCTACCGCCGCTTGCTCTGGTGGAGTTCTGGAGTAGACGGGGAGTGTGTTCGGGGATCGATATATTGCGTCTTAATGAGACGCGATATATCGATCCCCGCTAGATCGATTACTACCCGCCAATCCGGCGGGTAGTGAAGACGTACCCTCTGTTTCTTCTCACTGTGTGGATCACACAACCATCCCTTTCCCCACATAGATCAACAGCAGCTTGAATCCTTTCACTTCAGATCCCTAGCTTCGACCCACTAACAGTTTTTTTTTCCTGTTAGATGCTAGGGTTCTTTGCTACAGTGACCTTGCACAAGTTCTCTGCTAATATGAGAAGGGGGAAAAGCAGTGTTTTGCAGCTCTTCCCTGTCTTCTACATGGGGGGGGAGGGGGAGATGAGGAAGTTATTGCTTTACTAAATTGCACGGACATTTAAACAGCACTAAAAGATGAGATTTGAACTCCTGCTCTCTTCTTTTCTGGCTTAGGAAATTTCCTTAGGCTACAGGGATGGATGGTGAAGGAGTTAAGAGTCGGTCTGTCTCAAATTAGAGTTCAGCAGGTTTAACTTGGTGCCTGTTTTCCATCAGGGAGAACAGTTATACAATGGTCCATCGACAAATACTCCCACAGTGTAACTGATCTCAACACATCCTCACACGAGAAGCAGCAATATGGCCACAGGCCAGGCCCAGACATGTTTTAGGTTTGTTGCAAGAGGGTACAATGAAAAACGAGACAATCCACACACAAAAATTGGTTATTTCCGAATTCTTATTATTCTCATTATAAGGAGAACTTGTTCACCTTAGCCTCTAAGGATAGAACCAGAAACAATGGGTTTAAACTGCAGCAAGGGAGGTCTAGGTTGGACATTAGGAAAAAGTTCCTAACTGTCAGGGTGGTTAAACACTGGAACAAATTGCCTAGGGAGGTTGTGGAATCTCCGTCTCTGGAGATATTTAAGAGTAGGTTAGATAAATGTCTATCAGGGATGGTCTAGACAGTATTTGGTCCTGCCATGCGGGCAGGGGACTGGACTCGATGACCTCTCGAGGTCCCTTCCAGTCCTATAATCTATGAATCAATATATTTTTCATCAAACCACCATGAGTGCTGTTAGAATTGCTCAACGTTTGCATTCTGCTTTAGGTTTTGCTCTTTCAATGAGATTTTTACACTTTAAAGGTTTAAAGCGCCTGTTAAAACTGAACTCTGTAACCCAGTGTTAACATACTACCACTCTCATGTCCATATACGAATACAACGAGTATGGCACAAGTTCTGTATCTACAGGTCTCCCACAATCCTTTGTGGCACAGGGCACACAGCTCACACATACCATTACTAGATGCTCCAGAGACAGGGGGAACATCAAAAGGAAACTGCCCGGGTGTAAGAGGTACATTCTGTGGGTAGCACAGGACACACTCGACAACACTCATGCATGCTGCTGCTGCAGGGTGTGCACCCAACACCCTTCCTCCTACTGACACATCACCTCTTGCTACACTCTACTCACATGCGCAAGAAAGTAACTGAACTTGAACTGTTGCAGCAGCTAAGTGTCTGGGAGCTGATGGTCTAGTTTGAAGGGTCTTTCACAAGAGATTCCTCAAGGGACAGAGTTTCATTTTTGGGCACTAAAGAGCACGGAGAAGACGCTGGAATTCAATGGTTGGGCTCTGCCACTCTCAGAATTTGCTGCAGGCTCCAGCGAGGAATCCATTGCTGCTAAAGATATTCAAGTGCCTGGATGTGCCGGGTGAATTTCTGACGTAGTTCTATCAAAATGAGATTTTTGTCTGAGCCTGTCAAATGCAGGGCCTCAGGGCAGCTGCATAACGAATATCCTGCAAAGAGGAACACAAACACCAGGATACCGGGAGCTTAGAAAACTGCCTTTATTCTATTAGTTGTTGGAAAAAAGAAATAATACAGAAAAGAAGAGTTTAGTTGGCTGCAGATCAGCAAGAAGTTCACAGATGGGAGTTTGGCCACCAGGTGGTAACCAATACATAAAGAACTTGCATTTTTATAGCCTTGAGCTGAGTCCAGCAGGTTAACTTAAAGCTTCTGAAATGTTCAGTTGCCTTGAGTGTGAATAGGCTGCCTTTTCCTGGCTCCTAAGGCAGGTGCTGGAAGATCACAGAAAAAACCTCTTCCTGGGTGCAGAGATTAGAATTTATACCATACAAATGGGTCAGACACTTACAAACAAACAGGGAGGTGGGGGAGGAATCAGCTGCTTTCCACTCACCTTTATTTTAAAATAAACTTTCTTAAAAAACAAACAAAACAAAAACAAAACAAACAAACAAAAACAGAAAAACCTTACTCAGGGATTACAAGTAACAGTAGTAGGAAATCCAATTATACAAAAAAATACTACACTGCGGCTGGGGCATATAGATTTATTTTTGGTACCATACATTTAAGTGGCACTAATTAAATGGTAACTAAAAGGTAACTAACACGAAACTACAGAACTGTCACTTTTCATAGCTTGATGGGATCTGTTATTTCAGGGTGGTCACAGTTTCAAACTATCGTTTTACACCCAATGCAGCCATGAAAAAACAAATCTTCCTAAAATGTGAAAGCACTGGCGTTATTCTGGACTCCACATACAGCCATGTAGCTCTTGTACCCAATTTGAATGGTACACTAGTTATAAAATAGTTACAGCCCAATTCTCAGGGTTACCAGCTTTTTCTTCTTTCTAGAAAGAAGCAAGAAGTTAGAGAATTGTCTTCAATTAGTGCCTGGCACATCCTGCACGTGCAGACATTTGTTAAAGGAATGTTGACGTTACTTGTGTGCACAGATGAATTTGATGCAGACTGTTATAAAAATCATAGTTGGCTTCTAAATATTGGTAGCAAGATGATTTGATTTTTAAATCTCTTAAGTAAATTATTATAGATAAATGAAAAAGGCCAGTAATCATACACTAAGATTAATAAACAGCACTTCAAAATTAATCAAGTGCAGGGTGCTGCCTGGGCCGTCTTCCCTTGGCCATGCTTTACAAGAGAAGGCAGCCAGATTTTTTCTTGCCACGCCGGGCTTGCAAAGCAGCTCTAGTGGCCATTTCAAAAACCTCCCTCACACCGTCTTTGGTCTTTGCAGAGCACTCCATGTACCCGAATGCACCAATGCGGTTTGCCATGTCTCTGCCTTCTTCAGGTTTGACTGGCTCCTGTGGAATACAACAGTAAAAGCAAATTAGTAGGGTCCAACAATGCACCTGAATAGGTCATTCCTTTCATCATCTTCCAGGTTTGCCAGAAGAGCAAACTACATACTCTGTTTAGATCCCATCTGGAATCTTCTAAAATGCACGTTTATTTTCTGGATTAAGACCCAGTTTAATTAAGAATAATGTTAAACACATTTTCTTTCCCACAGGTTGTAATACCACCACCTCACGTTACTGAAGAATTTTTAAAATCTCATTGGACAATGAAAATGATAGCCCAGTTTGGATCAGTCAGTGTCAATTATTTATAGTCCATTTCTTGAGGGTCCAATTCTCATGTCATAGTATAAAAGCTTCAACATTTGTGTTGCAAACGCTTCAGGGGAATATATGTTTAAACAAACAGTTGCCATTGGCAATTTAAAAGTCATGGAACCAGTGACTTAATGATACTTGGGAAGTAAAAGCAATTTTACAAGTCATTACCGTAGCAGTACCAAACTCCTCAGCAATATTAATAGCTACAAAAATTGCCATGTCACTTTTTGTTTAAAAGAAACATTATGCCAGGACAGTCAAGTTTGCTTATTTGGGCAGGGTATTCTCATGCTGAAGGATCACTACTTTTTACTAGACCTGGTATGCTGCTGTTGGGGATTGTTTCAAAACGAAACACATTTTGTCTTTACTCATGAACAAACCAAAGCAAGGCTGTTCAAGTTATTATTTAAAACCACTGTCCAATGTAATGGTTTCTTTGTGGGACAGTGTACTCTGAGTACCGGATAAATGGTATCCTACATGGTAACCTAAGCGTCTATTTTGTTGAGTATGTGCTTGGTGTGTTGATTTTACCTTATCACTAACCTCCCAACTCTTCTAGAACCACTCTTCCAATCTGGGGCATTCATCTACCAATAGTCTAACTGATGAGAAAGAAATTCTTCATGTCTTTGACCTTTACTGCTAGGAAGCCCCAAGAAGGTTAGAAAAGCATCATTTGGTGCCTCTGACAACATCCTTCGTAAGAGGCTACTAAAGAAAATATCCAACTGCAACTGGGCATTGTTTGGCTCTTTAACCTCTGTATTTAACAACTTAGTTCTGACAAACTATGAAACCATAACACTTAAGTAACAGATTGTGTTTATTTTTCATCTAAAAGAGGCTTTCAATTTTCTGTCCGGAATAACTGTCATTTCCAGCCCGTTCTCTATGATCTGTATTGCTCTGAACATTTTCCAATTTCAATACAAGCCCCACTTAGCTATTTCCCACAGATCATCACTTTGTTCCTGAAACTTCATTGCAGGGCTGAGTCAAAACACACCCAGGGTGACCTGCTCTACATCAGCTTAGCAAGAAACAGGAGCACACAGAAGAGGGATGGAGGAGACAGGATGCAATAAAGGAATCTAACACTTCTTCTACCTAGCGGAGCCAAACTGCACTAGAGAAGGATTAGGAGAGAAGTAGCTTTGTTCCAGGATATGATGCTGAGGGGATGGTGTCCAGGGAAAGCTGCCAATCAGTGCAGACACTTAGTTAATGTGCTCATTAGCCATATTACAAAAACTGTCACGTTTTATTGTAAGAAGGGCAGAAAGATACTTGCCTGCTTCATTTTGGCCAGCTCCCGTCGTGTGTGCTCATCATTTCTTAAGTCCTTCTTGTTTCCTACCAGGATGATAGGCACATTGGGGCAGAAATGTTTCACCTCTGGGGTCCACTTCTCTGGTATGTTTTCTGGAGAGAGAAGGAGGAAAAAAAAGCAGAAGTGGCTCGTAATCCACATACAAGACTAAAGAAAAGTGTTTGGGGCAGTTTTCTTTTTAAGATCATCTCTGCTTTCTGACTAGAACTATGCTGCTTTATCCCACGAAATTTCATTCAGCTTCTGGTGAGATATAAATCACTAATCATCACATTTCCTCCCTCTTGTTGCAACTACCACCAAATACACAAACATTCTAAAGCCAGGGCCTGTCACCTTCCCAAATTCCTGTTTGAAGTGGTCTCTCATTTCCATTTTTCTGGTCACTAACATGTCCATTTCTCCAAGCCCCATTCATATCCAGAAAGTCAGGCCCCATGCTCTGCATGTACACAAGGCCTTAAATAATCATCTCTCTGAAACCAAACCTACCCACAAGTTTTAGACTTTTGGTGCACATGAAGGCAAGACTGGGGATCCATCTCTCTCAGCGCTGAGACTGTCCAAATGAAACAGATGATATTTCATGATTGTTATATGACTTGGCAGGTGTTCAGCCACCCGGAGGGAATGGTCTGACAAATGTTTGAACTATTGCCTACATGAGCTTTGTGAGAACAAGACTCCAACACCACAGCAGAGGAAATTCCTACACCAGACCTCAAACAAACCTGTCCAATCATGGTCTCCAGAGCACAACCCATACACGCTAAAGGAGAATTTAGTTTCCTTTGCCACAACTATCAAGGAAATGCTATTCCCCATAAGCAACCCCAATAACTTGTTCAACTGCACCGTGAGTGAAGGCTAGGAAACCTGTGCATTAGAGCATGGGAAGTAGAGATGGCATGATATCTACCTCAACAAAACTCAAACACAGCTTAACAACCAGGCATTTGGGGGAAACCCCTGGCATGCAGAAAGACCAAATAGCAGGCTACAGTGTTATGAGCAAAGCTCTTACCCTACACAAACCCAGTATATTCAATGAGACAGACAGATGAAAGCAGTATCTTTCAAGACTGTCCCATCAAGCTTGCTGTTTTAGCTCAGTGCAACTAATGGGCAACTCCACAGGCAGAAGGAAGAATGCCTCAATGTTTCCTCTAATTTTTTTCCATCCATGTGCAGAATGAATTTTGCTTTGTGCACCAATATTGAGGTAATGTGCAGATGTGCGCCACCAGTAGGAACTAAAAACCTAGCTATAATTTGTTTTTTTTAAGTTACCATAGGGATATTACTCCAGCAAGGACAGGTTAGGCATTGTAGAACTCACTACTTGAAAAAATTAAATTTAAGAGTAAGAGAAATAAAAATTATGACATGCATAGACTAGTAAAAAAACTCAAACAACAGCACTTTGAAAGAATAAAATTACAGAGGATATATGTGCACTGCAGGAAGTACCAAGAAGTAACAATAATAATAATAATACCAGTATGTGTTGGGAGGTGGGCAAGAGAGACAGAGTGAGAGAGACAGACCGATGCTGCCTCTAAGTAGATCAGCACTCACCAGTCTGAATGCTGCTTGTTCAGACACAGCAGCACCACCACCAGTTCCGTCCCACTTCTGAGCCCTGTTGTGTCCCCTCCCACCCCCGGCTCTGTGGAGATGGGGTACCGGGGGGGGAGGGGGAGGGCAGGAGACATCCTGACATCAGCAGCTCCCCACTCTGCATAGCAAGCAGGAGGCTGCCAGGAGCAGCTGGCCAGGGGCTCCAAGGCAAAGGGCAGGAGCAGCGCAGCACGGGGGGAGGGGCACCTGACATGCGCGGCACTTGATCATACCTGCGCAGCCGCACAAGAGTTGCAGCTTAGAGGGAACACTGCTCTGGACCACCTCTGGGACCCAGAGGGAAGTGGACATTCCTTTATACTGTCTCTCAGGGAGCTGATACAACAATGCAACTGTTTGGCCTGGGGGTGGAAGTCACTGTCAACACTCCGATAGCTGGCAGTCCTCATCTACAACATGGCCAAGGATTAAACTTTCCACACCAATAAACCCCAGAGAATGGAGTCTATTCCTGTGTGAATCCAAGAGCTCCAGCCTAGTGCTTTTTCTCATTGGCCACCATCACTGCCCAAGATCTCAGGCTCAGGCTACATTTGAAAACATTGCTCATGGACAGGATACAGACTGGCTGCCACTTCCAAGATGGGAGGAAGTGAACTGAGGCCCTCAAATGCTAATCCCATCTGAGCTAGGGAGAGTTTCATACAGGCAAAGGATGGCACCCCTTCGGTCTCTGGCATTAAAACAGAGCTCACCATTGCTGGAGAGGAATCTCTTGGCCATCTCAGTCCCTGGCACCAAGGGCTCCTTGGCTCTGACAACTTGGGATAACTACCCACTCTGGAATGACCTCAGAAAGTCCCCTTCCTGCTGCAACTAGCTTCTTGCTCTAAGCCTGGAAGTTGGTAGATCAAATGGACTCTAGGGAGAAGATATGGTTTCAGTAGATGATGGTCTATTGTTATTTGTATTATAGTAGCACCTAGATGCCTTGAGATTGGGGCCCTGTTCTCCTGGGCACTGTATAGACCTATAGTAGCAGTCCCTGCCGCAAAGAACTGACAATCCAAATAGAAACAACAGAGGGAAAAAGAGGCATATAGCGGTAAAGGAACTTCCCCAAGGCCACACAGCAGATCAGTGGCAGAGAGTCTGGAAGAGAACCAGGTCTCCAAAGTCCCAGTCCAGTGCCTTATCCACTGGACTAAATCCCAGCTTGCAGTCTGCCCAGGAAGTGCTAGAGAATCAGGTCACTGAGGAAACCCCAGCTCAGACCTCACGGTCCATCCTTGAGCAGCTCTTTGCAGCTGACAGTGATGTACCCTCTCAGCCCAGACTCAGTCTATCTCAGCGATTCTCAAATTTCATTGCACCACAACCCCCTTCTGACAACAAAGATTACTACAGGACCCCAGTGCCTTGTATAACTCTAGAATAATTATTATATTTGAAATCAAAATGCATTATAAGGCCACATCTACAAAAAAACAGCCGCTAAATATTTCAATTCACAATCCACTCGCAAGACAATCTTTATATCCAGCAGTAAAAAATAAATATGCACCTAATGAGAGAGGTGAGCTTGTATTGATGAACACAAAGGCTTGAAGCAGGGCTCTGTGTGGGTGAGGTAAAGATGGAAGCCCTGTATTTGTTTTTCAGTAAAGTCAGTGCTGAAAACCTAGCTTCACACAGGTAGGTGGATGAAAATGGCATGAGTGCTTTCAAAGTTGCAGATGACAGCTCTGGATATTCTTCACACACAGCAATCCAGAAGTTAGCAAAGGGTTGTTCAGAAAATTTCAGCATCAATGTCTCATAACAGGAAAGAGCCATTAATGTTTCTTTCACTATAAAGTGACACAACAGCACTTGCAGTCACTTCTGCATTAAAGGGATTTCTAATCCATGCCTGTTTTCTGATCCTTTACAGGGAAGTACTCCCAAAGCTGCAGTTTAAGGCTTTCCAGGTGGCTGATAATGAATTGCAAATCATATTTTGGCATGGCATTTTCATCCAAAAAGTTATCCAGTAAAAAGCACCCTTCAAAACTGCTACAGTCCACACGAGCATACCACAAGGAAAATTTCTTGAATCAACTTTTGATTTTGTCAGTGAGAGAAAAGATGAAAGTACCTCATACTTGAAGTGAGGTACTGGCATTCAAAAATGTCTGCCAGGTAAGCTAGCAAAGCAAGCCACTTGGTATCTGCAAACTTTTCCACCAGCGGGGAATCTTTGAATGAAAAATTCTCACTTCCTCTCTGAGCTCAAACAAACGATGGAGAATCTTTCCCCGAGAGAGTCACTGAATTTCTGCGTGTTAAAGTAACTGACGGTGCTCAGCTCTCATCTCGTCAAACAAAACTCCAAACAGACACACACTTGTTGAGCTACTCTTGATGAAGTTGACTGTGCGAACTTGTTTTAGAATGGGTGGCATTTTTTTGCAACTAGGTCTTGCCTGTGTATAATACAGTGAGCCCAAACTGCTTGCAGTGCAACAGCCTGCACTTGAGTGACTATCTCACTGTTTTTTTCCCGTCTCGGCACAAGCACCGTCCCTGCAAATTCCTACACAGCACTGTTATTCCAAGCCAGAATCAGAGACAAAAGCATCCAAAAGTGCAAAGAGCTGTTCCCCTGTAGCATGCTGTGGTAATGGCTGGTAGAACAGAAATTCTTCTTGGAGTTTTTCCATCACTCTCAAATTTTATGTATGTCAGTATCTGAACAGCATCAGACACATCCATTGTTTTGTCAAGCTGAATGGCAAAAAAGGACTTTGCTTGATTTTGGCAATCACTTGCTCAGTCACGTCATTTGCCATCCGTGAATACACCCCTTGCAATGATTCAATTCTCCTGACACTAAGTTGAGTTGTTGCACTTTGCCCCACCATAATTGAAAACACTTTCTTGGCACATGGCAGAAAAAAAGTTTCTCTGATATTGTGTGGTGTCCCAGTTTTAGCTATCCAGTATGACACATGAAAGATGTCTCAAGGGCTCTCTTATCTCCTGTAGTTGCCATTCTCAGTGCTCTTTTCTAGCCCTGTAGCTCTCCTAGCTTTTGCTGGGGAAAAATTGAGCAGTTTTGTTTGAAGAGAACTGTGCCATGTCTGCAAGTGCCATAACGTTTTAGATGGTTTTAAGCTCTCCTTTGCCAGAACTTCACCACACACGACACACTGTGCCCATGGGTCTTCCTCAAAGCCAGTCCATGTAAATCCATATTCCAAATATTTCGGATGGTATTTGGGGTTTCTTTCTTTTCTTCTTTTTTTTTTTTTTTTTAAAAACTGCTGTTTGGATCCTTGTTGTGAACTCTTCTTTAGCTATTAGTGGCAATCGACTACCCTCCATTACCCCTCTTTCCTACACTTTTCTTCAGAAAACGGTTCATTGCTAAAATTATTTCTACATCAACTTTTCAAACTGGCTTCAACCATAACACATGCCAGGTCCTTGCTAGGAAACTACACAGGTTTCTGAGTAGACAGAAGTGATGCACAGAGCCAGGGTTAGGGAGTGGGAAGCAGGGGAAGTGTCTGTGGCCCCATGCCATAGGGGGCATGCAGCTAAAGTTGCTCAGGCTGGGGTTCTGGCTGTCAGCAGGGGCTGAAATTTGTGGCAAGAAACTCAGGGTAGGGGGTGGGGGAGAAAGTGCCCCCCACCCTCTCTGATACCCGTGCAGTTTCAGCCCCAGCCCCACAGTCAGGGACTCTATCTAGGTGTGCAACGATTAATCAATTGTCTCAGCGAAGTTTCTGCCTATCAAAGGGGAGCTCCTTATTAGTATTCTAGAGCAGTGGTTCTCAAACTTTTTTTTTCGCGGACCACTTGAAAATTGCTGAGGGTCTCGGCGGACTACTTAAGGATCTTTCCAAATGTTGTTTGTACTGTTAGCTAAGTATTGTTTTGGATTCAAGTGTTTTGGATAAAAGCACTATATATTAAAATATGAGTTTTGTGTTTTTATTTGTAGAACTGATTCTTTTTTTAGTATCAGTAGTCTTACCTTTCTAATGCGATTGATGTGCCCTCTCTCCCCCGCTGTGGCAGCCCCCAAGCTGTTGCTGGGTAGGAGGACCGTCTCTCCCTGGCAACCACAGCCCTGGAGCTGGGGAAAGTCGCCTCTTTCCCTGGCTGTGCAGCCCTGCACATCCCAAATTCCCCCCACCCTCTGCGCGGCTCCACTAATTAGGTGGGTGTCCCTTCATTGTCTCATGTGCGGCCGCCCAGGCACGCACCTTAGAGGGAACTATCCACGGACCACCTGAATGGAGCTTGCTGACCACAGGTGGTCCACGGACCACAGTTTGAGAACCTCTATTCTAGAGCTCCCTAGGGAATTCAGAGAGCTGAAGCCAAGATGCCCAATGCATCATGACAGCAGTGGAAATGGACAGAGCTGCCATATCAGCTGCATCTATGGAGGCTTGTAGCAATGTTCTAGCCGATAGTTGACCATGAGCTATGATGGCCTGGAACTGTTCATGATGTTCTGTTGGAAGGTGGTTCAATAGACAAGGTGACTTTTGATGGTATGACTGTACTTTGCCACAAGGGCTTGATAATTTGTGATCCTGAAGTGTAGCGTCGCAGACAAATAAGCCATATGGCCCAAAAGGTCAAGCTGTTTTGATCCTTATTGTATGCGGTCAATTTAGCATGGCTGCCTGCCACGTTCCTTTACAGCTGAAACAACCACGGAGTTAGGTGAAGGGTGTGAAAATAAAAATTCATAATCCTTGGCTGGTACATATTTCTTATTGGTGCACTTGAACATGGGTGGTACAATTGCCAGAGTCTGCCAGATGGTTTTGCCAGGATCAAGAAGGACTTCATTTATGGGTAAGGCCATCCACACAAAAGGTGACATTCGCTGAGACTCTTGGACCTATTCTAGGGGAATCTATAGGGAGTATAGAATTTCCTTAGATCCTGAACTTGCTTAAAGTTGTTTGGCATGCAGGGTGGGGAAGGAATGACAGCTTCATCTGGGAAAGATGAGAACATGTTAGTTTGTGGAATATCCTTCTTACCCACTCTGGCCTCCTGTTCCTCAAAGGTTCCTTCCTGCAACTGAGGTGGTGGAGGAGGAAGAGATGGAGTAGGAGACTACCTGTCCTGACAAGAAATGTTATGTGCTCATGAAAATTGCTGTCAGTAGGCAGACCAAGGATCCAAATATAGCCTCTGAAGGGAAACATTAGGCATAGGACGTGGCATCCACTGTTGCTCACACCAAGGGGAAGGAGCACCAATGTCTCTCACATGAGTACTCCTTTTCCCTATAGGCATCAGGAAGAGAGCCTCCATACTGGTAGGTAGGGGAATCTTGCACCAAAATGTGACAAGCTCTGCCTACCTCAGAAATTGCTGGGAAATCGAGTAGTACCACAAAGAGTTGTAATTCTGGTGACCATGATGACCTTGGTAGTGATAGGTCATTATGGTCACCAGAATTACAACTCTTACAATTAAAATACGTACTGATTAAGAGGGGAGACTCTCTCATTGGAGACATACAGGTCCTTGGAGCACCTAAATTCCTGCCGTACCGGGTGAGTTAGGGGAGCTGAGAGAGGGGTCTGATTCGATGAGTCCCTTACAATGAAGTCATTGGATACTGAGGATGTTGACTGACTTGATGAGGTTGACTATCTTGAAGAATGAGTAGCATGAGATGGCTTAGACTTCTACAGTACTCAGGGAATTATGGGGCTAGGTACCGGAGATTGCAGAGTAAGGTCCATCAGTACTGTCTTGACAGACGCAAAATGTTTCTCCTTGCTGCTCTGGTCATGCTTAGATGGTAGTGGAGTCAGTTTAGATTCCAAAGCCCACTTGGAACCATGGCTCCTAAATGAACTCAGGGCCTTGGAAACACTATTGGTACTAGAAGAGCCTGAAGCCTCAGCAGTACTCAGCCCAGGACCTGAGGGGTCAGAAATGGGTGAAATCTGCCAAGACTGAGATATTTTTGAGACAAGCTCTTTGTGGGGAGATCTGGAACTCCTTGTCTTACAGGCCTTCCCAGTACCTTCTGACATCTTTTCTTTTGAAGATCTGGGTGAAAGTGGTGCTGAATAGACAGGGCACTATGCTCACGTGCAGGCTGATATACAGGGGTTCCACTGACCTAGATCCAGGGCAGGAAGAAGAGAGCACTCCATCATGAGGAGTTCAAGTTTTATCGTTTTTTTCTAGCCTTGCTCTTAAGGGCTGCACAAAAATTACACTTCTGAGGGATGTGCATGTCCTCTGAGCAGCGAATACACTTGGAATGTCCATTGTTAACGGGTATAGCGTCCCAGCAAGTGAGGCAACATTTGAATCCTGGTCATCCTGGCATACCCCCATAATGGAGGAAAAGGACTCCTCGGGTGTGAGTGAGGGAAATAAAGACCCTCAAAAATAAATGAAATAAAAATGGCAAACTACACTAATTAAACTATGAGGAGTCTGGTGGCAACTTAAAGCCAAACAGATTTATTTGGGCATAAGCTTTTGTGGGTAAAACACCCACTTCTTCAGATACATGGAGTGAAAGTTACAGATGCAGGCATAAATATACTGACACATGAAGAGAAGGGAGTTACCTTACAAAAACACGGCTACCCCTCTGATATTAAAATAAACTAAACTTCAATAAAAAGCTAAACTAGAAATAAAGGTGGCAAACTTAACCAACAGTGAAGTAAGGCATGCTAGATGCTCCGTCTCAGTTGGAGGAGACGGAGAAGGCACTGAGGGCAGTTTGCCTGCACAATCCTCAGCAGGAGGCACAAGGAGGTGTAGGGCACATGCATTGGTTGAATGGGCACTGCTACTGAAAGTCTCCGATCAAAGGCAAATGGGGTGCACATGCACCTGAATTGGAGCACCCAGAGGAACACTACTGGAAGAACAAAGATTCATTACAGAAAATATTGAAGCTAACATTGCAATGTATATACAAACGTGGTTAGTAGAAATCAGAATTGCCACTCATTAAACCATGGATAAATGAATTAAAGGCTGCAAGGTACAGTCCTAGGGATACAGGAAACCTGGTTTGGATTCAGTTTTACTTACCTAAACTATCAGGACTATCAATTGAAAAACACATAAGTATAACATCGGTGTCTGGATATGACAGAGGCCTAAGTCGATCATAATCTTCTTGTCCTGCAGTATCCCACAGGGCCAACTCAACCTACAGAAAAGAATGAAGGCAGTTAGCCAAAATCATCAAGGGGAAATCTGATTCAAGTGTGAGTAATCCAAGCAAACTAGAGAGTGGATTTCAGTGAACATGACTCAACAGGAGGGGAACATAGTGCACTCCACTTTCACAAATGGAAAATGAGGCATTGTCTATTCCCTGCGTCCAAAAATCAATTTAACATATTGACAAGATTTTCCATTATACCAGTGGTCACCCCTACACCTCTGAAGAGTGGGAGCTACCAGAAAAAGAACAGCAAGATGGATGAACTGAAGGGATATAATAGCTTAAAAATAGTTCTCTGAGGCTGGGAAACTACTCTGTAAACGATCGAAGAGGTCACATTTTCAGTAAAACAGGACTATACATGCACTTGCTTTTCAGGAACTTGGACAGATTAAAAAATTCACCCCACATTCCAACTAAAAGACAAAAATGTCAAAGGGCCACTCATTTCTGTGTAGTTTTACTGAACTTCCACCACCATAGTGGAAACTTAAACCTGCAATTTGCTGATCTTTCTTGTGTGCAACACCCGTTATTGCTAAGGGCTGAATAAATGAGGTCATCTTTTAAGATCTCAATTTGGGGCAGAGCTAGGAGAACTACAGCACAGAATTTTTTTGAGGAAAAAAAACCCTAGAAAACTATAAGCTATACTAAGTACCTACAATAATAAATTTGTAAAACTGCAAATACTAAATGGATGGACCCTATGCAAAATAAAGTT
This sequence comes from Malaclemys terrapin pileata, assembly GCF_027887155.1. Taxonomy (NCBI): domain Eukaryota; kingdom Metazoa; phylum Chordata; order Testudines; family Emydidae; genus Malaclemys; species Malaclemys terrapin. The sequence goes on along the minus strand of NC_071511.1, from coordinate 53,005,763 downwards.
CAGAAACTTTCCAAGCAGCTCTGGTTAAGTGAGACAGGCAGCAACTGGACTCCAAACATCAGTATGCTTGAATGCCAAGCAACTGTCAATTGTTTAACTTATGAAGACAACAGCTCAAATGCTACTCTCAATTATAGGATGCATCTGCCATAAATTTCCAGGAAGGTCACACTAATGTAACAGAGGGCAGAACTGGGCTCAGAATGAGAAGTTACTTACCAGTAACTTGTTCTTTGTGTCCCCTTTGTACATTCACATTTGTGGGAGCAGGCTCCTGGTGGTGAACACACGGAACCCTCTTCTAAAGAAGTGTCTGCCTGGGAGGTGCACGAGTGCCTTTATGTAGTGCTGAAGGAGCTGCTCTAGACTACATAACAGTGCGTACCCTTTAGCCACCTCAGCTCCTTCTCTGCTTTGAGGGCATCTGTGCATTCCCACTTGTGGGACACTTGTGAGTAGTGTTCCCTGTGACGTTCCCCTCTGGTATTACCTGGACGGGTGATCTGCTAGGTCACTCCAATCCTTAACTCTGGGAGCCAGTCTTACCCTGCTCTGCTGTGAGAGCCCCCACTCCTGGGCTGTTCACGCACAGCCTCTGGCATGTAAGCTGCTCCTTGTATTGTGCAACCAAATTACACTAGCCAATATCTCCAGGCCCAGACACAACCCTGGGAACCTCCATCTTGCAGTGTCCAGTTTTATGCCCTCTGGACGCTGCAAGCTTATATGAGTTCATCAATTTAACAAAGCAATTGATATGTACCAGGCTTGTTATCCCAAGGGGAGTTTCTGACACGCTTCAAACCAAATGCACTGCTTCAGGTAGAACAAACATTTATTAACTGCAAAGATAAATTTTAAGTGATAAGTCAAAGCAAAAGTCAGATTTGGTCGAATGAAATAAAAGCAAAATGCATTCTAAGCTGATCTTAACACTTTCAATGCCCTTACAAACTTAGATGCTTTTCACCACAGGCTGGCTGGTTGCTCTTCAGCCAGGCTCTCCCCTTTGATCAGTGCTTTCAGTCACTTGGTGTGGTGTCTGTAGATGTAGGTGGAAGAGAGAGGAAGAGCCTAGCAAATGTCTCTCCCTTTTATCATGTCCTTTCTTCCCTCTTGGCTTTGCCACCCGCCCCCCCCTTCAGAGTCAGGTGAGCACTACCTCATCGCAGTCCCAAACTGGCCAAAGGAAAGGGGTGGGGGGTGACTCACTCGAGAGTCCAACAGATCCTTCTGTTACTGCCTAGGCCAGCGTCCTTTGTTCCTGTGAGGCTGGGCTGGGTTTGTCCCATACCTGCCCTGATGAGATGTGAACTACCTCTCTGCTCTTGGACAGTTTTTGCTTGGGCTTATTTTAAGCCATGAGGATACATTTTCAGCCTCATAACTACATATAGTAATGTTATAGGTTATAATTTCATGTAACATTACTGTAACAACAATGCATCATGAGCCTTCCGAAGACACCCGGCATGACAAACTTTGCATTGGATACCACACAATCATTTTACAAGGATGAACATGGAGGTGCTGGGTGTTCCCCCGAGGTACAGAGCATCATGTTCCCTTAGGAAGAAGGCACGCAAGGACTGCTCTAATAAACTTGGACTGCAGCACTGTCCTACCCAATTTCGCATCGCAGTTCAATTTCAAAAGAAAAATGCCTGGTTAAGGTATGCACTGAACTCCATGTTGCTGCTCTCTGTAGGAGTGGCTCCAGTACAATTTCTTAAGACTATAGATACTGGTACTTTAGTTATGATTTAACAATTCTATGCATCTCTTAATCCACTGGGACAATCTGTGTAGAGATAAATGCCATGGGGAATCTTTCTACATGAACTATAAACAGAGTTTCTCTTAAGAGATTTTGTACTGTCTAGGTAAACCCAGGGAGTTATTTTAAAACAGCGTGCAGGTGTGTTTCCCTGAGATGGGAATGGCATCTTAGGAAGAAGACAGCAAGGGAAATGTATTGATTGAGGTGCAAGTCAGATACCAGCTTAGGCCTTATCTACACTACCATGGTAAGTTGACCTAAGTTACGCTACTTCAGTTACGTGACTAATGTAACTGAAGTTGATGCAGCTTAGGTCGACTTACTGCGGTGTCAATGGGAGATGCCTTCCACCTACTTTTAGGGTTGCCAGGCATCCAGTTTTAGACCAAAACACCCGGTTGAAAAGGGACCCTGGCAGCTCTGGTCAGCACTGCCGACTGGGCCATTAAAAGTCCAGTCGGCAGTGTTGCAGGTCTAAGGCAGGCAAGTCCCTAACTGTCCTGGCACTGCGCTGTGCCCTCGAAGCAGCCAGCAGGTCCAGCTCCTAGGCAAGGGGGCCATGGGGCTTCATGTGCTGCCCCTGCCCCGAGCACCAGCTCCACATTCGCACTGGCCGGGAACCATGGCCAATGGGAGCTGGCGGGGGGTGCCTGCGGGTTGGAGCCTGGGGGGGGGGGAGGGAGTGCGCCTGCCCCCCCAACCTAGGAGAAGGACCTGCTGGCCACTTCTGGGGCGCAGTGCGGTGCCAGGACAGACAGGGAGCCTGCCTTAGCCCTGCTGCGTCGCTGACCGGGAGCTGCCTGAGGTAAGCCTGCATCCCAACTCCGAGCCCCAACACTGAGCCCCCCAAACCCGGAGCCTCCGCTGCACCCCAAACCCCTCATCCCCAGGCTCACCCCAGAGCCTGCACCCCCAGCTGGAGGCCCCCCCCCCCCCGACCTCAATCCCCTGTCCCAGCCCAGGGCCTTCTCCCACACCCTGAACCCCTCATCCCCAGTCCCAACTCGGAGCCAGCATGCCCCATTTAGCGCCCTCATCCCCTCCCACTCCCTAACCCCAGCTCAGTGAAAGTGAGGGAGGGTGGGGGACAGCGAGCCACCGAGGGAGGAGGAATGTAGTGAATGGGGCCAGGGTATTCAGTTTTGTGCGGTTAGAAAGTTGCCAACCCTACCTACTTCCCTTACTCTTCTCGGGGAGCTGGAGTACCAGAATCGATGGGATAGTGCTCAGCCACTGATGTAGCAGGTCTTCGCCAGACCTACTAAATCGATGCTGCTGCATTGATCGCAACAGCGTTGATCTACCAGTAAACGGTCATCGCCTTAGGCATGATGGGGCCTCATAACCATCTTTGAGCCATGGTGTAAGGTGGTGTAGCCCTTGTGCCTGGAGTACACTTACCCTCCTTGCAGAGGTGGAGGCAATAAAGGAAAGCTGTATTTAGAAATAAGATGGTCTAAAGAAGCTGATCTAGGAAGCTCAAAATGGGAAGGGGGTAAAGAGGAGGAATTAGTACAAGATTTAAATCCCAAGAGGAAGGACACTCCTTGGTTGGGGGAAAAGCATTAGTCAAGCCTTTAGAAATCTGGAGACTAGGGTGGAGGGAAAATTGGTCTGCCTCTGACATGGTGCTAATAGCGGAAATGGCTGCCAGGTGAACCTTAAGAAATGCACCCATCAGACCAGACCTTGGGTTGCAAGATGCAGTAAGTAGCCCAGATCTGCAAAAACCCCAGCTTGGAATGGAGACATTGATCATTGATCCAGATGCAAAATCTTTTCATTTTTGTTTGTAGTATTTGAGAGAGGAGCTCTTCCTAGACATAAGCATGATGGATTGCAATCTAAGAACAGGTGTGGTCCATGGTAGTTAACCAGGCTGTCATCCATGCTGTGAGATGTAGCATCTCGGGATTCGAGTGCAGTATTCTACACTGAGACAAGCAGTCTGGAGACAGAGACAAGCAGGTTAAGATGGTTACCTAGAGAGGTCCGAGAATTTGTGTACCAGCGTTGGCATGGTCACAGGTTAGGAAAAAAAATCAAAGCAGACAGTCACTGTGATTCTAATGACCCTGGGATCACAGGTGCAGGGGAGAGACAGGTCCCACTTCAGAAGAAATGTATCAGAAAGAGGTATTGCCTTTTTCTGTTCTGGTGCAGCAGAGTTGGCGCTTGGTATTTTGCCTTGATGTGAAATGGTATAGTTTTTGGTTGGCCCCATTTGATTAAATTTTCTGACCACTGATGTTTTTAGAGACCATTCATATGGAGTCTGCATCTTGCTGCTCAACAAGGCTGCTTGCACATTTTCTTCCCCAACAGATATATGCCTACCAGATGGATCTGGTGCTTTGTACACAACGTCTAGTTTCTTTGCTCTACTTAATGATGAAGAACCTGGCTGTAGTGTTGTTCATTATTAACCAATATCAATTTCCCTAAAGACCCTGACATTGGCCTGAAAACAATGGTGTGGCACTTGGATTCTAGACTTCCATCAGGGATGAGGTGGAGGGGTCAGTGGCAAATGTGGATGTGAGAGCGAAAGGGATGGACTGCATACCCTACAAGATATTTTTCCTGGCCCCAAGCTGTTGTAGGACTTTAGGAGTGATCACAAGTTTCCTCTAAAAACAACGAGGAGTCCTTGTGGCACCTTAGAGACTAACAAATTTATTTGGGCATAAGCTTTCGTGGGATATAACCCACTTCATCAGACGCAATCAGATGAAGTGGGTTATATCCCACAAAAGCTTATGCCCAAATAAATTTGTTAGTCTCTAAGGTGCCACAAGGACTCCTTGTTGTTTTTACTGATAAAGACTAACACGGCTACCCCTCTGAAGTTTCCTCTGTAAACTGCATGGTTAGACTGTGGTGTTCTGTGACCCAGTACTGTAGGGGTCTCATATGAAAGTGAGCTTGAGCCGCCGCGTATGCTGAAGAGGCCACAGGGCTCAGAAGGCTCAAGTGGACCGTGTCAGCTGGTTTGGCTGGGCACTGAGTGTGATCAGGGCTTGTTAGATCTTGAGGAACCTGTCCTCAGAGGAAAGCTCTGGCACGGATTGAATCCAGGAATGCCCCAATAAGATGGATGATTTGGGGTACCAGAGAAGAGAACAGGTTTCACGTGTATTCAAAATGCCAGTTCTTGCTGTGGTTTTGTGTTTACTAGTTAATTGTCCAGGTGCTGGTATACATAAACGCCTCTTCATTTGAGATGGGCAGCCACCACTGCTAGACACGAATAACCAGGGGCTTATGGACAGGCCGAAAGAGAAAATTTTGAACTGGATAGCTGATTCCCATGTAGAACACTTCAGGTATTTGATGTGGCTCTTCCTGATGAAATGTGAAAGTATCTAGAATCACGTACCAGGTCTCCTTTAAATCAAGGGTTACGTACCAGTCTCCATGGGATAGGGATGAGATATGCTCTCTCTCTCTCAAGATGGGTATCCTGAACTTGAAGGTGTATGTGTACTTGTTGAGGTTCCTTTGTACTAGGATGGGTCTAAAATTGCCTGATGTCTAAGAAAGCAGGTAATAAGAATAGTATCATTCCCTTGATATTCCTGTGGGATTTTATTCTCCCTTTGCAGGAGGGATACCAGTTCATATAAGACTCCCTCCTCATGAGACTGGTCCCAAAAGAGGAAGGAAGGAGACGATGGTGAGGGGACCAAGTGCAGAACTGGACAGACTGCCAAGATTGCAGATTGGTATCCAGTACCCAATGACCAAAAGTAAGGGAGTAGCAATCACTACAGGAGGAGGAGACAAGTTCCAAAGAGAGGAGATAGGGTACAGAGATCTGAAGAAGTGCCGTTAGAGTGGTATTTGTCTCTTGAAAGTACCCTCAAATCCACTGTTTTGAGGCAGATGCTACATGCAGCAAATGGGTATGAGGAGAAATCCTGGTACTGTGTTACTGGAATTTCTCAGTATTTGGTTTTATCTTGAGGATAAGCTGGGTTCTGTCTCTGGTCACAGAAATCATGGCATGAGAACCTCCTTTGGAAGAAACTATTACACTGGAGAACACCTAGTGAATGAGCTATAGCTATAGTTGTCTTGATCTTTCCTAGGATCTAATCTATGTGTCACTAAATAGGCAGTTTTTCTTGAAGGGCAGATCCTTGATTTTACTTAGACTATGGCATTAGCCCTGAATATCTAAGCTAGGACTCTCTCTCTCCCTCCCTCCGAGATCTCCATTTTCCTGGCACTTGTATCTGTAGCATAATATGCTGCCACCCAAGAATGCAGAGCCAACATCCAGCCCTCACTTGACCAGGATTCTGGCTGCTTCTTTTTGTTCTTTGGGGAGAAAGTCCAAAATGGGGTTCATTGTATCCATATGACGTAGCTGTACCCCACCATTATGGGTTGGTAATTCACCACTCTGAGGCCCAGAGATTCCCAACAAATAGGACCTTCATCCAAAAAGGATCCTTTTGTACTCATGTGGGCTGAATGAGAAGCTCTAGCCCCTCAACATCTTTCCTGAGCAGCAGACACTACCAGGGAGTTGGCAAGAAAGTGCTGCTGCAGAAACTGGTGACCTTTGGAGGGGATGGGGTACATCCTATCTACTTTCTTTACAACAGGTGGAAGAGAGGACAGATGAGAGCCATATCCTTGACTGTGTTCAACAGACCACTATTGTGAAATTAGGCAGTTATCTCCTTGTAAAATGTCAAATAAGGAATGTTTCTCATGTTGTGATCCCTGTCAATAACTGAAGCATACAAGCCATCATCCCTAAAAGTTTCAGGAACTGTTTGTACTTGTCAGTGGGGACATGACTGTACCAATCTGATTGTCTAGGGAAGTGGCATCTGTAGTATTCCCAATAGAGGACTTATCTGGTTCCTGTGGATCCCACCCCAATCAACTGGTCCATCTTATGATCTTGAGCATCAGGGAGTGGTAGTGGGATAGATGCCAAAGACCTGGTGTTGATAGCATTACCAGTGTTAGCATAAGTGCTGGTGATGGACATTGTTGCTGGAGTCAATGGAAACCCTTCTGGAGTTGTATACTGTAGTGGCCTGGAAAGTGGAAATATTGCTTCATTCAACAAGGTCTTCACTGAATCCTGCATAGGGGGGCCACATTATTAACTGAAGCAAGCCTTGTATAAAGTCTTTTCAGGACCCCCTATGCCTGAGGGAAGTGAATGGTCCCGAGTCCCAGTACTGAGGTTGCCCAAAGGAACTCTGATTCAAAGGTGCTCCATGCCAACCCCAGAGTGGAATAAACCCAGCCATGGGGCTAGCCGAAGATTTTGGGCTAGATGGGGACTAATGCATGGGGGAGGGATGGCTCAGTGGTTTGAACACTGGCCTGCTAAACCCAGGGTTGAGAGTTCAATCCTTGAGGGGGCCACTTAGGGATCTGGGGCAAAATCAGTACTTGGTCCTGCTAGTGAAGGCAAGGGGCTGGACTCGATGACCTTTCAAGGTCCCTTCCAGTTCTAGGAGATGGGATATCTCCATTAATAATAATAATAATAAAAAAAATAAAAAATAAAAAAAAAGGAGCTAGGATTCTAACTGGTGGCCCAGAGCTCCGACTGGCAAGTATTGATATCATTCAAGGAATCCTCAGTGGCAATAGTTCTCAGGGTACAGGCACGAATGTACCTGGTGCTGGAACATGGCCTTGCTGTTCTGGCTGATGCTGGAGGTTGTTCTTTTGCACACACTCTTTCACTGGGGACCAGGACAGAAGGTGCCATTTGTTCTTTCTATGTCCACCCTTCTCAATGATGTGTTTTCTCTTTCCTTTTGCACTGGTGGCACTCCTTTTCCAATGCACAGATGGTCTATACCAGAGCCTGGAGCAGAAATCTGTCTGAGCAGGAGGAGGGGTTCTGTGTAGTTGGTGCCGCTAGCAGCATAACCAGCTTAGATTACTGAATGCTTGATATGCAGGAGGAAGCCTCCTATGTTGGTGCCAGCTTAGGCTTGATGGCTTTGGCTGCAGCCATTGAGGCTGGAGGAATCCTGTGTCAAGCTCTTTATGGTGGGTGGTTCTGGAGCTGAGGAAATAGTGTTCTTGGGTGCCACAGGTAAGGACCTCGGCACTGAATCTGGTTCTGTCTGGTCTAAGTGCCAGAACAGGGCCCTATGATGAATTTGGCTGAAGGCTTTAGGCAGCCAGGTGGGCCTGCAGCCTGAGATCTACCCCTGTGGGTTCCAGAAGTGAAAGTGCCACTTATCGCCCACTAAGATGTGTCGCCCAGACACAGATGGCAATGTACATGCATATCAGATTGTGGTCTGGCAAGAGGCACACCTTTTGAAACCCCATTTTGTGATCAGGGCCAGGCACATTTGCCCTTGCTTGGGAGAGCCTTAGGTAAAAGCTCGGGAGGCATACTTAAAATTATTTTGGAGCTTTTTAATTAGACTAACTATCCTTATTAGCTATTTACCAAAGTTGTCTTAGTCAACTTGGACACCAGAGAGGGCCCCTCTCACTACTGGTGGCTATGGAGAAGGAGCAGAGGCAGCTAGAGGGTGCATTCTGTTTGATAGAGACTAGAGCGGCTAATGTCAGTGTTGCCAGAAGGCACTTGCATGCTCACACCCAGACATTGTTTTGAACAAGGTGCTGCATACTTGCCACCAAAAGGTAACGCCCACAAGTGGAAATATATAAAGGCCCACAAAGAGGAACCATAATGTTTGCAAAATTATGACTGGTGGAACTGCTAAAATAGTGAACCAGCTAACCTATCCAGAAATGCTGCCACCCAGTCTCTTCTCTTCACAAGAAGACATCCTGGCATTATTCTACCCACCACTGCCAGAAAAATAAGTTACTGCAACAAGATCATACTCTGGACAACTGCATTTTTTAATAACTTTCTCAACTCAAAGAAGGCTGGTGGGATTTTGTTGACACAAAGAAAAGCCAGCTATAGACACATCACCACTCATAGAAGATCTTTTTCCCCAATTGTGTTGCAAACCTGTTTTAGGTCCTATAAGAACATACATCTCTCTAGAGGTTTCACATACATAGATCTCCTCACCATTCTGAATAAAACAAGTGCTGTTTAACTGTTGCAGAAATGTGTACCTACCTGCTTTCCATCCACTTCAATATCTGCTACATAATTTTCAAACACTGTGGGAACATAAACTTCAGGGAACTGGTCTTTGCTAAATACAATCAGCAGACAGGTCTTTCCACAGGCACCATCACCCACTATAACCAGCTTTTTCCGAATGGCTGCCATAGCTAGAAAAAAAAAAAAATTGGGCTTGACAAATATAACAGAAATAATCATCTATTATATAATACAAATGCTAGAAACTGAGTAACTGATTATCTCTATGTCCCCAATCAGCAAGAACTTTGAAAACTGGTACACTCGTTCCTTAAGACTGCTGTGTATGTCATCAGTTTTGACCAATTCACCATCCTCTTAAAACCTCACAACCCTAAGGACATTTGCCCCACCATGCAGCATAGGACCATGTGGACTTGGAGGAGGGAGAACCAGAACCAGATGTGAAGTGGGGAATCCGGTATCTAGGCCAGATAAATAAATTGGATCATTGTTAGAACACAAGTGGATACATTTCTAATGTAGAAAGTGGCTGGAAAACTAAGGAAAATGTTTGGAAGCCTACTGCATCCAGAGGAACAGGACAATTCTTCTGGGACATCTGGTACCCAAGAACACATGTGACTGTCTGTTTCCCATAGTAAATCACAGGGTAAAAGGGGAGGGGAGACCAATAGTCTGATGCAGTAGTGCTTAGTAGTTCTTTGTGTGTCTTGTAGACTCAAGACAGGAACCTACCAAGACAGGGGAAGCAAAAGAGCACAAGTAATATCCTCTGGCTCCTTTCTGAATCTTTTGCTTTCTCAGAGAAAGTTCCTCTTTGGTAATGCCAATCAATGTCTACACAAATATTCTGTTAAACTGATGGCCAGAGCTGTACACCGGCCATGCTGAGCCAATAGAATATGCATTTTAACTATAAAAGGTACCAGAGGCTTTCCACTCCTTCCTGACATCCAGGGCTACCCACACAGACTGAGTACTTTACTGATATGCAGGAAGAGAACTGACGGAATTATCTCAGTGCATTGGACAGATTCCTAAAGCAGTAAGTTCCATGAATAAGCTACATAGGCTCTTGAAAGCAATCGTCTCCCCCTACAGCCAGTTCCAAGGACACTCATCCCTGTAGTAGCAAGAGAGCCTGAGATATTTAAGCCCTTGTATTAGAGGCCTGATATGAGGCAGGCCCTGCTTACAGAATCTGGCAAGAACAGGGCTGATATTGCAAACACACACATTCCTAAGAAGTGCTAGGCACAAAACACACACACATTCCCAAAGGATGGTCCCAGAACACCCCATACCAAGAATGGTACAAACACATTCCCTAAAGGTAAGAGGAACACATTGACCCCTTTTAAAAGATAAGGTCAGGATGACCGTACGTAATAGAGATGTTTTGATCGAACCAACATGTACAAGGTAATGGGTGATAACTAGCCACATCAGGGGACATAACTATGTCAGAGGCAGTACTAACTTGTTTGTATCAGGGTATAAAGATGTATCTCAGAGAGAGTATCTTTGTCCAGCCAAGGGGGAATAAAAAGTCCCACCATTCACTGAGCTGCGTCCATTGTCATGGGCATACATATCTTACTAGCCTCATAGTCTGCCAGGTGCTATTACCGTGCTTCGTTGAGAATAAACCTGGCTGGGCGCCTTTGCACCTTAACGGATCTTGTGGTCATTTGGCGGCTCACTCGAGGTCTGCTGTGCCGGCTGTTTGCACAGAGCTGGAACAGCCACAGGGAAAACACACACACGCAGCCAAACATCTAACACTGGTGACCCTGACTATTGATCTGGTAAGTAAGAAAGCTGTCCTCTGTAGGAATCGCAATCTAACATGACAGAAAGCCACAATAAAGCAATTTTTTAATCCATTTTTAGTAATAGTTTTAAATAAAAGGTAAAAACTAGTTTATTTTTGGCACAGAAGACCTTGAGTGAACTGCCCAATGATCACAAGATTCGTTAAGGTGTGAAGGCGCCTGGCCAGGTGTATAGGTTTACTGCCAAAGATTTAAAGAAATTCAACAGGAGTACTTGTGGCACCTTAGAGACTAACAAATTTATTAGAGCATAAGCTTTCATGGGCTACTGCCCACTTCTTCGGATGCATATATATATGCGTATATGCATCCGAAGAAGTGGGCAGTAGCCCACGAAAGCTTATGCTCTAATGAATTTGTTAGTCTCTAAGGTGCCACAAGTACTCCTGTTCTTTTTGCGGATACAGATTAACACGGCTGCTACTCTGAAAGAAATTCAAGCCACTGAATTAGTAGAAGTCACTGGCTAACCACTTGGAACCAGAGCTTTTTGAAGTATGACAAACAGTAGCCTCTTCTGCAGGTGCAGGGAAGATGTTCCTTTATTCCAGTTTATTCAATTGGTTCAGTTCAATGACTAGCTTGTTCACAGGTTGAGATACCAATTGGGAGTTGAAAAAGCAGGAAAGCTTATTTTCTTTTTCTAATCTATGCCTAAAAATGAGGTGGGAGAGGAGGTTATCTATGAATTTGAAAAACCTGAAAGACAGATGACCAGAAACGATAAGTACAATTCACACTACATTAACAACTACATTTAATACTTCCTTAGTTTTAACTGCAAAATGTTTTAATAAATGTACATAAATAAAACTACCTTAAATGTGTTAGATACTTTATTAACTAAGGCCAACAAATCCTGAAGCACAGCATCCAGAACGATGTCACCTAGCGCTTGCACTTTGAGGGGTTTAACAGCAACTGGGATAGAACATTCTGTGAAAAATATTCTATACATGTAGAATTAAAAGATTGTTTTTTCTGGGGCTTTATATGGAACCTATGCATTTCTTAGAAAAGATTCTCTACAGCAATGGAGTTTAACAGGCGCTTACTATTTTTTTCCATTTTTATAATGAATCACTTTCCTTTTCCCCTCTGCAATTACATAGGGTTCTTTTAAAATAAGCTAGCTTGGCAGCTTCAGCTACTGGAGAGGAAACCCACACCAGGCTCACCCTGCACAGCATGAGTCAGATGATTAGTTTCCATGGAAGGGATTCAACGATGACATTTCCTTAACTCAGCCCAAGGTCTCTAGAAGTTATCACACGAGCTTTAAGACAGTTCACTCCCTAAAGTCACAGTAGGATACAACAAAGTGGCTCCTGTTAGCTGAAAGTTAGGACACCAATATCTCTGCTCAGCCAGAGAGTATTTCTTGTGGTGCACAGAGGCATTCCCAAGACCATGTCTACTCAAAACATGCTTGTAAAAAGAAGCTAAGTGAATATGCTAGGAGAATGGAAAAAACCTGACATTTCCTATCTTAAATGTATGTCTCACAAAAGTGTGCATTTCCTTTTCCCCGCCATCCCCCTAATTAGTTTCCAGATGAACCATGTTTTAGGCCTGTCGTTAACTTGCAAGTTCAAGATTCCGCAAAGATTGTGGACAATTTCTGAACCCTCTGTGGACGCTTTTGGATTGGATTTGTTAGCTATACCTGTAATATAGCTGAGGCATTAGAGCTGATCCTGGAGAGTCAGTTGTGGGAATAGACTTCCACTATGGCGTAGATAGCACTAATAGATTTCAATTCCTAATGGCAGTCAACCCAGCCCATGATGTGGCTTCACGATGCTTTGGGGATGGAGGTCTAACCGTGAGTGGGAAGAGACCCAAGTCACAGAGCTGCGTCAGTCCCCATTAACAGCACTGGAGAACATGCAAAATGGGGACAAAGAGCCTCCCCAGCCAGGCAACAGGATAAAACTGTGTTGTTTGCTAACAAATGACAGAAAGGTAGTGCTGCACTTAATGGTATCCCAGAGAACAGGGATCTCTCACCCACCTACGACCAGGCAATGGGATACGAGTATACCTGGTCTTTGCTCTTTGTGCAGACAATGGACAGGCCTTAAGACGGACCTGTTTGTATATTAAAATTGGAAGCCACTCAGCTGTAAAAATCTTTTTTCAGCCCTTAATGGCATTGGTCCAGCTCCTGTTGCTTCCACACTGCCAATGTTAGCTTCTCTACCAATGATGGCATTATTGCAGCACCCATATAAGGATCCTTGGCACTGGACACATCCTCTGACCATTTTGTGACAGATATGATGAACAAAAAGCATATTTTTGAGACTACAGTATCCACATTATAGAAGTTATCTGCATTGTTGTGAGCCAAACCTTGGAAGCCTGAAAACTTGAAAGATTATTGTACTGAGACATACCAGTTGTCATGGGCCCACAGAATATCCATAGACCTTTCAATCAATAAATGATATTGGCATGTGTGTGTTCCTGGCTCACGGGCTGGGTTTCCTGCAGAATCTGGAATCACAAGGGGGTGATTCACACAAAATACCAATACTGGCTATACAGACACCCACCATCTGAAGCTTGACCCCCCTGTTGCTCCTCCATCAAAGGGGTATTGACTTGTTTTACCTGCTTCAGGAAGCCTGGGAAACAAAGGCTCCACAACTGTATAAAGTGTCAGCATGAGCTGACTGCAGCACCTCAGGTTGGATTAAAAAACCCAACATGAACCTGTAAACTAAGGTGGGGGCGCGGGGGGCAAACCCTGCTCGAAGGGTCTAAAGGGCTCAAGGTAAGCTCAGTATGTGTTTAGACCTTAGATTGTTTTAAAATAGGACAAAAAACATCAGAGAATCTAAAATAAATGTACCCCAGAGTTACAAACACCTCAGGAAGGGAGGTTGCTCGTAACTCTGAAATATTTGTAACTCTGAACAAACCATTATGGTTGTTCTTTCAAAAATTAACAACATTGACTTAATACAGCTTTGAAACTACTATGCAGAAGAAAAATGCTGATTTCCCTTTATTTTTTGTTTAGTAGTTTACATTTAACACAGTACTATACTTGCTTCTCTCTGCTGCTGCCTGATTCCGTACTTCCGCTTCCAAACGGGGTGTGTGGTTGACTAGTCAGTACGTAACTCTGGTGTTCTACTGTACTCTGCTTTGTGAAGATGCCCAGTTCATTGGTAAACAACTGTTCCTGGAGAAAGAGTGAAACTGCATGTGTTGAGCTAGGCCAGAACTGCTGGGAATTGCAGGGGGACTGCAGCTTAAATCCTTGGTCTGGGGGAAAAGGATGTGTGTCCCTGGTGAGTGACAGGTGACAGCCAGAGGCTTGAGACCAAATGGGGGTCTCTCTCTTGAGCAGACCATGGAGTGGGTCATACAGTCATAGGGTTAGAAGGGACTGCAAATGTCATCTAGTCTAATCCCCTGCCAAGATGCAGGATTTGTCATGTCTAAAGATCAGAGATGCAGTTACCCCAAAACTGTGACATTTAACTGTAGGTGGAACACATAGTACTACTTAGACTTAAGGTTGCCCAACATTTCCCATTATAAGACCATGATTTTAGTTGCTTATAACTTTGCCATATTTTAACCTTCGAGGCTGAAGTTTTTCCACACCAACTGTCTGCCTCAGATTGATTTTTGGGGAAAATTTCAGCAAAATGTTTCAGCTATTTCTGAAATCATCGAGGGAAGAAAAAAAAAAACACCCCAAAATTCTGACAACCATTTTGTTGAGAAGTTTTGGAACAGGGACTTGGTATTTTGCTTGTGGGGGACTGCCAGTGTGCCTTTTGCTGTGCCCATGAAAAAAAATTTTTTTTGGCTAGATTATAAACCTTCGAAAAATCTGAGATCCCACCTACTTGGAGACTTTTGTTAAGAGTTTGTAAAAAGCAACAGAGGGTCCTGTGGCACCTTTGAGACTAACAGAAGTATTGGGAGCATAAGCTTTTGTGGGTAAGAATCTCACTTCTTCAGATCTGAAGAAGTGAGATTCTTACCCACGAAAGCTTATGCTCCCAATACTTCTGTTAGTCTCAAAGGTGCCACAGGACCCTCTGTTGCTTTTTACAGATTTAGACTAACACGGCTACCCCTCTGATATCTGTTAGAGTTTGGCAGCTAAATTCTCCCAAGATTTCATGGAGCATGCTCCAGCCCAGGCATGCAGGGGCCCAGCAGGACTTTCCCTGCAATTGCTCTTCCCAGCTCCTGCACCCTGCTGGACACCAGAACGGAGAGCAAGGAGACTGCTTTTTCTATGCTCTCAAAGCTCTCTCTACAGGCTCCGTAGCAGCATGGAGCAGAAAGTGGCCTCACTCAGATATAGAGAGGACAAGCATGGGGGAGGAGGGGAAATGACAGGTGGGGGGAAAGACTGAATGAGGAGCCCAGGGGTGGGTGACTGGAACTAGAAGTGTAGGGGAAGAGTTGAGAGGAAAACTGGAAAAGGCTGGAGAGAAGGGAGGGGTAGGGGTAGGGGGAAAATGAAGGATCTGTGACCACTAGAGCACACTTCCTTCCAGAACCCAGAATGGAGATTCATGAGCGCCACCCTTCCTCTGCTGTCAGCAAATGTGTGAAACCCACTGGCAAAGCATGAGTCTCATCCCCCTCTGATGCTTGTTCAGAGGATGACTAAACAAAGAACCCTGAGAAAATGAGACCCCAAGATCACAATGTCAAGAGCAGAGAGCTAGGCCCAGCCCCCAGGACAGGAGCCACTTGTGTGGGATGGCCTCGCTCTCCAGCTCCTTCCCCCCTCACCACGGTTGACTTGATCTCTAGCCCCATCAACAGGCCAGGGCAGGCTTGCTCTCCAGTCCCTTCACAAACTTCTGGTGTTAAAGATGGAGTAACTGTCTGATGGCAGGTGACATACACTGATGGGCACCAGGTGAACCTGTAGCCAGCTAAGGGAAAGGATCGTCTTTAGAGTAAAACGACAGTCTACAATAGTAGAAATATCCACCATCTAAGATATATGATTTGGCTGGGCCCAGACAGAGAAATCTGTAGGAAAACGGTCAACCAGAAATGTCTGGGCCATTTGGGGGAGATGATGATGACTCATGCCCTATCCAACTCCATCTTCCATAGAACCCGAGGTAATAGCGGGATAGGAGGGAAGGCATAGCTGAACTGATCTGTTCAAAGTAGCACAAAAGCATGCCCCTGTAGTCAGGGTGGATTGACTGAAATCATCAAGTGGAAAACCTTGATTTAAACAATCTATTTTACTCAATTTCTCCATTTTGTACTTGTAATTTTCTAAAGAAAGGTAAGAACATAAGAATGGCCCTACTGAGTCAGACCAAAGGACCATCTAGCCCAGTATCCTGTCTTCCGACAGTGGCCAGTGCTAGGTGCCCCAAGGGGAATGAACAGAACAGGTAATCATCAAGTGATCCATCCCCTGTCCCTCATTCCCAGCTTCTGGCAAACAGAGGCTAGGGAATTCCCGCCCATCCTGGCTAATAGCCATTGATAGACTTATCTGCCATGAATTTATCTAGTTCTTTTTTGAAGATTCACTCTCATTGGTTGATATAACTATTAAAACATGTTGCTTTACAACTGAACAGAACCTTTACACTTTGGTACATCTTTTTTCTACCTACAAAGTTACACTATAATTATACACATTTATTTAAGCAGTTATATAGCTTAATATTTTCAGATTCCTATTAATTGTACATTTTTAGTACATTACAAAATGGTGAATGATATCTTATTTACTAGTTAACTATTTGCTTGGTATTTGTGACAAGCTGCATTAGAATGGCAACCTGAATTTAAACAAACACACACACACACACCCCGACAAATAAAAATGTTTATTAAAACAAAACAACCTTAAATGTTTTGGATACATAAACTTCTCTTATCAAAACAATATTTCACATTTACAACTAAATGATTTAACCACCACCACACTCGGACAGCAAGAATCAGTTCTGCCGAATGTCCATGGCCACCTTGTATGGCTTTATTCCAGGCAACTAAAAGCTCCACAGGGTTATTACTGATCTGGTACATACAGGTTAATCACGGATGGCCGTGTGGCTGCCACCAGTCCATGGCCAGGCAACATCCCTTCCTGACCTCAACCCTGATCTTCAGGGTTCGATGTGTGAGGGACTTTATCTCTGATGCAGGTTATATGACTAAAAAGTGCCAATCCGTGGTGGTCGATGATGACTTAAATGCTCTCAAGGCCAGTTCTCAGTAATTCATCCCGATTAAAATCAAACCACTTTATGCCTAGTACTCACTGCTGGCAAGGCATATGAAATGCCTCCAACCTCCTGATGTCTTGTTTAAGCAACATCCATGTTTCTGGTCCATATAAGAAGATTGGAAGTACATGGGTTTGATAAATCTGTACTTTTGTATATAATTTCACTTTCTTTTGCTCTCCACATCCTCTGGAGATCCTTCATGGCTGAGGCTCAGCCTTGGATGTCTGGCTGCCTGTGCTCATTTGATGGCAATTTAATAAGTGATTTATTAAACAGAAGGATTAACTATAGTCAGTTAATTAAACTGATTATTTCAGATCAGCCTGGGAAAGTTTTCAAATATGCCTAAATGAAAGTGACTGGAGCGTAAGCTCTTACTCACCTAAATCTCTTGAAAATGAGCCAGTCTCCTAAATTACTTAGGTAGTCCTTCAGACTTATAAAATTAGTAAGATCTCATCCCCTTCCCTCCTCATTTTTATTCACAGACTGGAAGGGAGAAAAGTTTTCTTGCTTTTTCAATCCTAATTGATTTCTCCAGTTAGTCCAAATGAAGAAAATATTATCTCTATACCTGCAGAAGAGACAACTGCAGTCAAAAGCTGGTTTAGCACTTTTAATAAAGTCTAGCTCCAGGGGCTTTAGCTAGTGACTTCCAACAGTTCAGTAGTGTGAATTTCTTTAAAACATCAGCAGCACACATGTAATGCTTGAATGGTTCACCTGCAGCCCTGAAATTTAGTATGGTTGGCATAGTATGGATGATTATTAGATGTTCATGTCAAAGCAGCATCTTCTTCAGCAGTTAGGCATCTACCTTGTTGAGAATATTGGCAAGAAAATGCAGTTAAGTGCTTGATCCATCCACTTATTTATTGCCTGTAACTTAATTTTGTCATTGAGTATTCTTCTTCATTGCTGTTGGACTTTGCAAAGAACTTCAAGAGACATCAGCAATATAGAAGCAATCTTTCTGCCGTTTGTCCAAGACCATGGAAATAAGTTTCAGTATATTCAGTGCATCTTCTCCAATTCCCTTTAGTCTGATGTTGATGCTTGCTCGAATGAAACATCATGAGAAGTGTTCCTTCTCAGGAGGAAGCTGCATTGAAGATGATGAAAGGAACATGTCTGAACATGCAGGATCTTCAGGTCGGTAAACTTTTTTATTTCATACTTCTTTTTTAAGGACTGCCTGTCTTCCTTCTGGACTATTCTTGAATTCTCATGTTTGAGCAAAAATATATAGTTGTTACTCTGTGGCAGTGGTCTCCAAACTTTTTTGATCGCACACCTGTATCAGTAAAACAATTTTGAGCACGCACCCCCAATATATGTATATTTATGTATAAATTATATACATGTACTACTGTACTAATATATTATGTACATTATAAAACAAAAAATAGAAATGAAAAAAGGATGAGAAAGATGAAAAACTATTTAAAATAATTTTGTATTTTATTTATTAATGTTACAAAAAATCTGCTTTCACAAAAAAATTATTAATATTTTTTAGTGAGAACGATTGAATATGTTTCATTATTTCTGAAAATCTTGGTTTAACACTTTGTGATACAGTAATTCAAAGGTCTGGATTAGGGTTAGAGTGCAGGAGGGCGTTCAGGGTGGGAGTGCGGGAGGAGGCTCAGGGCTGGGGCAGACAGGAGGTACAGAGCACTTACCTGGGGCAGCTCCTGTTTGGTGCAGCGCAGCACTGCTCCCATGGCCACGATTCTGGAAGCTAGGCCCCCCCCCCCATCCCCAGGCAGGCAGGGCCACCCGGAATGCAGGGGCTTTAGGGGCTGCAGGGCCCTGGGCTAAGGGGGCCCTGGGGCCCTGGCCTGCAGCTCTAAAGCCCCTTTTGGAATGCGGCCCTGCGAGGACGGGCCGGAGGACTCGGGAAGAGCAAGGCAGCCGTGCAGCCAGCGACCGGAGAGAAGCGGCGCTTTCCCCTTCAAAACGCCGCTTCTCTCTGGCCGGCTTTGAAGGGGAAAGCACCGCTTCTTTCCGGCCGCTGGCTGCCCCTGCTCCTCCATGGGCCAGAGGACTCAGGGCCGCATTCCGAAAGGGGCTTTAGAGCTGTAGGCAAGGGCCCCAGGGCCCTGCAGCCCCTAAAGCCCCTGCATTCCGGGTGGCCCTGCCGGGGGGCAGAGGAAGACAGCTTCCCTGCTCGCTCCCTCACTCCTCCGGCCACCCCTTTTTCTTCTCCAGCAGTGCACCTCCTGCCGTGCCACCCTTTTGCTCCAGCAGCGCACGTCCCACTGTGCCCCCCAATGGATTGTCTTGTGCACCCCACTTTGGAGACCACTACTCTAGGGTACTATCATTTTAGATGCAGTTGTGATAAAAAATAAATAGCTGAAAAAGGCAGATCTTCCTTTTACAATTTCACCTTGAAAGTAGTACTGAGTGTCAATGAATGCAATGAGTAATACTAAATGAGCAGTATGATGATAATAAATAACTGCATTGACTTATTTTGTTTAGGGGAATCCATCCTCAATATACAGGATTCTGAAAGACTATCCACCTTCAAGATCACCATCATTTTCTATAGTTTCAGAGTTATCTGCCAATGATAGTGTTTCAGTCACATCATGTATGTCACAGAGCCATAATATATCACCTGTAGCAAAAAGAAAAAAATCGCCATCCAGAAACAGCCACAGATAAGTTTGTGATAAGAACCAGCAGATTACAAAAAAAGAGGTAATGGATTAAAAAATTGCCCAGTTTGTTTATGCAACAAACTCTCCTTCCTGTATGATTGAGAACCCACACTTCATTAACATGGTTCAATCATTAAGACCAGGATACACTCCACCCAACAGAGCAGATGTTGCAGGCAAATTGCTGAATAAAATGTATGAAAGAGAAATTGGGCAGTGTGCAAAAGGTCTGGAGGGTAAAATTGTTAACCTGAGTCTTGATGTGTGGCGCAATGTCCACAATGATCCTGTGGTATGTGCTTGTGTGACCACAGAAGAAGGGAATGTCTTCCTTGCATAAACAATTGATACATCAGGAAATGCAAACACAGCAGAATACTTACAAGTAGCAGCAGTAAAAGCTATAAAACTGTGAAAAAAAATTCAAATGTCTAGTACGCAGCTTGGTCACAGACAATGCTACAAATGTATTCAAGATGAGAAAAAAATTATTTAGAAGAGAGTCCCAAGCTTATAACATATGGTTGCAGTGCTCATTTGATGCACCTCCGAGCCAAAGACTTCAGTATTCCAGAAATAAAGGCTAATGTTGTTGAAATTGCAAAATACTTCCATAACAACCACTTTGCAGCAGCTGCTCTGAAAAAAGTGGGAGGAACCAAGCTAACTCTTCCACAAGACGTGCAATGGAACTCAGTAGTGGACTTTTTTGAGCACTATATCAAGAATGGCCTAATCTGATGACAGTTTGTGAACAAAATCGGGAAAAAATAAATGGCACTGTCACAGCCAATGTTCTCAACATTGGGCTTAAGAGAAATGTTGAACACATGCTGAGTACCCTAAAGCCTATTTCTGTAGCCTTGAACAAAATGCAGGGAAATAGCTGTTTTATTGCTGATGCGATTGAAATTTGGAAGGAACTAAGATCTTAAAAAGAGAAATAGGCAATGACAGAGTTAAATTACAAGCATTAAAAAAAAACCAAATAGGACAAGCACCATCTCCAGCTCATTTTCTTGCAAATATTCTCAGTACTCGGTACCAGGGTCAAACCTTAACGGCTGAAGAAGGGGAGTTGGTTATAACATGGATATCCAGCAATCATCCCTCCATAATGCCAACTATAATAAACTTCAGAGCTAAGGGAGAACTATTCAAGAAACATGTTTGCTGATGATGTTTTAAAGAAAGTCACACCTGTGAACTGGTGGAAGTCACTTAAGCACTTGGATTCAGAGACTGTTGAAGTGATAATCTCACTTTTAACAGCAGTAGCTTTTTCTGCTGGCGTAGAAAGAATATTTTCCTCCTTTGGACTAATTCATTCCAAATTGAGAAATCGTTTGGGACCTGAAAAAGCAGAAAAGCTTGTTTTTCTTTTCCAGATTATGAACAAAGAGGAAAATGAAGCTGAAGATGACTGAGTTAGCTGCAGAAGCCAATATTTTAAGTTTCTCATGTTGGCCTGGCTGACAATCCGTTTAATTTTTGTTTTTTAAATATTTCATTTAACTATTTTAGTTAAAAACAATTTTAACCAAAAAAAAAAAAAAAAAAAGATTTAAAAAAACTTGAATGTTTAAATTCAAAAACTGATATGCTTGTTTTGTTAAAATATTATAGGTTTGCTGTTGAAGAAAAAAAATCCAGAATGCATAACGTTGTTGTTTTATTTAACTAAAACAACTTAAATGTCTGTCTCGTGATGTTCTCCTCCTAATACAGAATGGCAAGAAAATCCTCCAAATATTAATGATTAACCTGTTGAATTGGAGATAGTTCACCTCCCAAGGACTTCATAAATATCTGTTTCATTTACCTTTGGTAAATGAAATAACCAAACAATCATTAGTTTTACAGCTATATCAGAAAATGAATCTGAAAAGTTTTCAAAATAAATCACTTAAAAATGTATAGTGGGTACTTTCTAAAAATGACACCTACATCTCTGAGTTGTGAAGAATATGTATTAAGGTTATAACAATCAACAATAATGAACTTTTACGTAGAAATCCATGATTAAATAGCGTCTTCCTGACTAGTGATTTAAATCAATTTGATTTAAATCAAATGCACCCTGTTTCCCGTCAATTTTTGCACACTGTTCAATTTTCCTCTCATACAATGTATCCATCAACCCTCCAGCAAATTCAGCTGGAGCATAGCCTGGTCGTAATGCAATATTTGTTCTGAACAAGGTGAAAGGGAGAATTAGTTGCATAAATGAACCGACCAACTGGAATTTGCTAGTCCTGATTATGAACTCATCCATGATTTGTATGTTTAGTTGCAGCACTGCTGGCAGTAACAGCATATGATTCTGAAGTTGAAGACTTTGCAGATACTGGACACTGAACCTCTTATGTCTAATCTGGACTCTGAAATCAAACGGCAAAGTCACGTCACTCTTCACTATTAGTCCATTTCTTAAAAAAAGACCGATTCCTCCTGCTGCAGCTGTTTGTATAATATAATTTATTCTAAACCCAGTTTTATGGGAAAATAATTGATCGTAAGGATTATCTAAAATCTATTTAAACCCTTATCTCTAACATACAAAAGAGCTTTGGGGGGGAAAAAAGTAAATGCCTAATAAAACTTCACTTTTAAACAGGAAATCTACACCTAGGATGTCTGATTATACTAAGCAATGAAAAATCATTTCAGAAGAGCAGCAGTAACAGTAAAAATGTAATTGATAAATACCACCAAAACATACCAATAATCTTTTGAACATAAACATTTTGAAATGCATAAATTAATCAATCCAAAATACATTTACTAGCATCGTAAGACATGGTAGACAGTCCATAATAATTATACAAAAATGTTTACTACCATTAGATCCAGATTGTTCAGTCAAATCCACACCACCATCTTCAAAGTCAGTCAATGCTTTCTGAGGAGCATTTTTCGCAATGTTGTTTCATTTGGGCAACGAGGCCTCGTATCTCTATGTTGCTGCACTGTTTAGATTTGGTACGTATACCCTTTTTACTTGGAGATTCAGAAATTTCTTGAAAAATTCCCAAATAGGATTTTTTTTTTTTTAAACAATTTGTAGCCATGGCAGGTTTTTTCCTCCACTTCCCAGGTGTTAAAATCAACACTAAATGCTGCACTTTGAAGAATGTTGTCCCTTCTTCCAGTGTTCTCACTTTGACATCAGTGTAGCTTCTTTCTGGTTGCATACTCTGCTTCTTCTCCCTTGTTACATAACTCCTCCCTCCCCAAAAAACAAAACCAAAGAACTAATAATCCAAGACTTCTTCTCATGTAACGCACATGCCTTTAGCACTGCAGTATTTCATTTGTTTAGAGACAGAGAGGGAAGCAGTTAAGAAATTAATGGATTTCTGTTTGCGTATACACTCAAGGTGACAGAGTACAACCATTTACGTGAAGTGCTCAGAACCATCTAGAACCAAGGGCTGGTAGTTAATAGGCAGACCAGCATTTCTCTATGAGCTGCAGAATATCTTTCCATGGCAGGGGAAGTCAAATATTCATAATTTGAGAACTGAACCAAATCAGAGCTCAGAGAGAAATTATAAAACAGGACTACGAGACCATAGATGAACTCAGTGCATGATCGTGATCAGATATATGATGGTGTCTCCTGAAGTCAGAGGCTGGGTCCCAAAGCCTATGATGAGTTTGCCAGTCTCCTAACCCTAATCTCACAGCCACTGGGTCCCCCTCAGGATCAAGACCTTAATACAGTATGTGATCTATTGTGCCATATTTATAAAGCTTGACCTCAAAAAGTTAGATGTTTTCTCTTGATTCTTTCTTTATATAGAAAAAGTAGCCTTTAACTCAAAGTTTTTGACAGAGGCTCATGGATTTAGCATATTTATTTTTCATTTAAATGTTTTAAAAGATCATAAGTTTAGGTCTTAACATATTTTGCATTAAAAGGCAGATTTCATTTTAAACAGATTTAAGTTTAAAAAGAAAAAATTATAATGTAAATAATATAATCTATTTTTATCCACTCCGTCTAGAATGCTTTCCTTGAGCTCCCCTGGAGCAGATATGTTGCATTTCCTATTTGCTTCAAAGTGGGGGTTCCCCACTGAGTGAAAGTGCTGTACACCCCTGAATCATAATTCCCATTCATGATCAATAGCAAAATGATTGCTGAGGCTGTCCGACAATGAATTCTGGGCTCCTGGAAGGTACACCACTAATAAATGATATGGTTTTTGATAAACCAGGTGCATAAGGTGACCACTTCTTTATACAGGGGGATGAATCTCAGCAAGTCTCTCAGACTGGAAGGCGTTCCAGAAGAGGTATGTGCATTCTGGTCTCTCAGGGGATCTAAGAGGCCTGTGCTGTGTCTGTCCATGTGAGCTCTCCAGCCTAGCAAGGAGAGATCTGTAATTATCTTGTCAGAAAGACACCCACATACTTGGCCAGGATCTTTCCATGCTGGGAATTGTCACTATGTGTTCTTGCTATACTTGCTTGGCACATATATTGTTCAGAACCAAGCCTGCAGGTAATGGAGTGGAATCTGTTGAATGGCACAAAGTATGTACATGATTTTATGAGCACCAGAAGAGAAAGGCAAATCCGAACTGATGTTTGAGGGTTGCATGTAACCTGGTCTATCAGGTTGCTCATGGTATGAAATCTGTCAACTGGGAGATAAGCCCTTGACCTGACTGAATCCAAGGTTGCTTCTATAAATTCTATAATATGCATTGGGATCAGGATAGACTTTTCCAAATTCTCAGACTCCTAGGGATGACAGAAGATGAAGCAGTTTCTAGGCAAGTCCTGCCAGTGAGAAGCCAACTATAACTACAGGAAGACTGTGAAGCTGTTTTGTCTGAATTGTGCTGATACTATTAGAAACACTTTAGTGAAGACCCTGGGTGTGACTTCGAATGCAAGTACCATGTATTCAGTGGTCAGGACCCACCATAAACCATCTTTCATACTGAGAGCTGTGAACTGTGTCCTTTTCTAGGGATGGTAATATCAATGCCAGTTTACCTATACAGAATTTTAGTTTGCAAATAAAAATGTTGAATTAGCACAGGTTAAGGATGGGTCTCCATCCTCCCTTCTTTTTGGGAACTAGAAAATATTTGCCAATAGAACACTATTCCTTGGAGTTGTAGAGATACTCACTATCATTCCCCATTCGAGGAGAGATTCTACCTCCTGTAGGATCTCCTCATGAGAATGGTCCCTGGAGAGAGATGAGAAAGGGGTTTTTGGAGGGGTAGGAATTGAAACTCGATAGTATAGCTGGAATGGAGGATATCCAGCATCCACTTGTCCATTGTTATTGGACTCTAGTTATGGCAGAGTACTAGACAGCCACAGAACACGTGAGGAGTAGGTTTCAATATGGCATTAATAGTGGTTGACAGAATGTTTGAGAGTTGCAAAAGTGCGTTTTGGCTGGTGGATGAGGTTCAATTGATGTGGAAGGGGCAGGTGGAGCATTCTCCTTTTGTACTCTGTCTTTTATGTGGCGGTTCACAAGACTGCTGACGGTAAAATGGCTGAAGCACAGGCCTCTGTTGGTAGGGATGTTTGTAGTATTTCCTCTTTAGGGATGGTGAGTACATATACATCCAGGGAGTGGAGGGCTACCCTGGAGGCCTTAGAGAATGCAAAGGCCCATCAGTCTTTTTGTTGAAAAGGTTGGTCTCATCGAAGGACAAGTTCTCCACAGTGTTCAGGACTGCTCTGGGAAATTGAAGATTGTAGCTGTGATTCCCAACCCATGCCATCAACCTCTATGCAAGTGTTGGTTGCATCTACCACAGATTACAGTCAAGTTCTGGCCACCTGCTTTCCTTTTTCAATAATGCCCTGAAATTGAGCCCTAGCCTGCTGAGGTACTTTATACTTGAACTCTACAATTTTCTGAATTCAAAATTCCTACTTATCCAAGAGTGCTCAACAGTTCAATATTCGAACCTGGAGGCTAGCAGATGTAAGAACTTTCCTCCTATTAGGTCTAGATGCTTATTGGAGGGTAGGGGCTCTTGGGTGTTGCTGCCTAGATCTTTCTGGGGCAGCCTGAATAACTAGAGAGTTCAGTGCGGGATGGGTAGACAGAAATTCTGATCCCTTTGCTAGGAAAAAGCAACACTGCTCAGCTCTCTGGGGGTAGGGACGCATGTTGCTGGTATATGCCACACAGCTCTTGCTGGTTCTAGTATGGCATCATTCACTGGGAGTGCTACCTGGCTGGACCCTGCAGGATGTCTAGGAGCTTGTGTTGAGTGTCCTGGACCTCCTGTAAGGAGACTGAGCTCCTTGCCACCCTGCACAACAGCTCTTGGAACTACTTTTTGTCATGGGGCGGGGGGGGAGGGGAGGGAGAGAAAAGAGAAGGGACACAAAGCTAGAGTGATCACTTCATCAGGAGATGAGGAAGATACCCCTATCTGTACTGGCAGACCTGGCTCACAGTCTTCCTCTCCTATAGTCAGGAGGAAACTCTGCTTACTCTCTTGGAGGGGAGGGGTCCTTACGAGACTGCACAGACCCATCCTGATGATCATGCATATACGTCCCATGGGTCCCAGGAGGCTGGTTCCAGGAAACTCTCAATTTCCTGTCTGAACTGATCTCCTTCAGAGGAGACAGCGATGGTTGCTTCAGTAACTACTTCCCCTGATGACGAGAAAGCCAGAAGTACCATCAGTTCCACTGAAGGAAAGTCTCAGATAGTAGACAGGACGGGGTATATACTTCTCCCATAGTGTCTCCAGGTGGGATCAGAAGAGGGATGGTCTTGACAACAAAGAGATTGCAGATCTGGGAGAGCAAAGATATCCTCTGGAGTGTTGCATCTCTCCGCTTGCCCTGAAGTGTGTGGTGTTTCTGTCCGCCCAAACTGACAGAACCAATGTAGGAAGGCTCTGGGTTGCCACATCCATATGCTATTGTTGTAGTACTGCCGGTGGCTGACGTTCCCAATGAAAATTCTTCATTTGAATTGGCAATTCTCGGCCTCTTGACCCAGATGGTACTACTAATGAAGTTATTGTTGGTAAGGAGTCTGGTACCAGCAGAGCCTTGTCCCATGAGCCTTTTTATCACAGTCCTGGAAGTCAGAGCATCCTTAGTCTTTGGAAGATGGGTGCAAAGACTTGTCCAACATGATCAGAGTTTGGGAGGGATCTGTCCTCTTCGGAGTTGACTTAGAGAGGGATCTGCTCTTGTGCTTATGAGACCGATCCCTGCTCTACTGATGAAATCTTGACAGAGGATCCGTAGGCGTGATCTTCCTTGCTCCCAAGTCAGGCCTTGTGATAGATGGCACATTCCTTGATACTTTGTCCAGTGTACTAGGGGAAGGTTGGGAGGTGGCCCGGGTCTGACTGGGCCCTCAATCTTTTCCAGGAGGTGCTTTTTAAGTCAGAATTTCTGCATCTGTTGAGTCCAAGGAAGGAGTGACAGATACTGCACCTGGCAGAGGTGTGCTCTTTTCCAAGGCAGTACAGGCAGTGCTGGTGGTCATCAGTGACTGAGAAGGAGTGGGGACAGGAGACACTTTTTAAGCCCAGTGTCCTGGGCATAATCTAATTCCTATACTAGAATCCAGAGGTGCTCCCAGACTGGGGAAATCTAACTAACCACTACCTATACTAATAAAATTAAAGCTGAAACTAAATCTGAAACATTTACAGGTTTGAAGACAAGATGACTGGAGAGAAAGAAGAAGCTCTAGATACTGGAGGTTCCGACTAAGGCCATGTGGCAGTAGAGAAGGAACTGAAAAAGCAGTTGGTCCACCCTGGCCCTTATACCCACCGTGCAGAGCATGAGGAGAACAGGGTCGCAGGTGTGGACCAACAGACACCGCTTGCAAGATTTCTCCAGTCTCAGGAGCATGAAGTATGTGCGTACCCACCCACAGTGAAATATACATAGGGACCAGTACTCAACGAAGTTATGAATATCCACATAGCACTGCACTAGATTTCCAATGTAACAGTTGTGACACTTATCAATTGGACTTTTTTTTTAAAAAGTGGAAAGAGAGCTTTAGAGCCTTATGGGATGCGATAAAACCTACAGCTTTTCAGTACCAACAGAATTGGTGCCTTTGGCCGATAAAATCCTGTGCATGGGTTTAGAGTTATGTTAACAGCACTGTTCACTATAAGGAACTTTTATAAAAATTAAAATCCGTAGAATCTGGACAGAAAAGGAAGCTACTAAGTCTGGTTGAAGTTTTTCACCCACAAAATTTTCCAGCTGAAAAATGAAGTTTGATCAAAAATGAAATTTTTGATAGCCAAATCTTGATGTAATTTTTCAATGGAAAATTTATAAGTTAGCGAAAATCAATACTTCTGTTTTTCAAAAATTAAGATGCGGTTCTCCCCCCGCCCCCAAATTTTTATCGTCGACTGCAATAGGATTGTGATAAATGAAAGGGGTGGGGGGGGGGGAGGAGGAGAAAGAGCTCCCTTTTATGGGCCCAGCCAGCCAGTTAGCTATTAAATCCCTCTTAGTAGCTGTTCTCTACTTGCTTTACGTGTAAAGGATTAAAAGTCACTACTATGCATAGGTAAAAGGAAGTGAGTGGACACCTGGCCAAAAGAGCCAATGGGAAGGCTAGAACTTTTTAAAATTGAAACAAAACTCTCCTTTTATCTGTCTGTTCTCAGGGAGAGGCAGACAGGGCTGGAACCATGATGTAAGAAGCTTGGGGCCCAGTATGAAAAATCATCAGTATCATACCTAGAAATACTCATTTGAAACCTCAGATATGGAAGTAGATAAGGAAATGTCTAGGAAGACGCAATCAGGTTTATCTCCTTTTATTTCTTTATGGCTTGTGGACTCCTCTGTGCTAACTCTAGATGCTTTTGTTTTGCTTATAATCTTTAAGCTGGACCTCAAGAGACTATTCTTGATGCTTAATCATTGTAGTTGCTCTCTTTAAATCTAGCAATAGCTTAAGTTCCCAAAATGTATTTTCTTCCTTTTGTTTTTTAATAAACTTTATCTTTTTTTACAAAACAGAACTGAATTTTTGTGTCCTAAGAGGTTTCTGCACGTTATTTAATTAGCTGATGGCAACAGCTGATTTCTTTTGTTTTTCTTTCTCAGCTCTTCCCCGGAGCAGGGGTGAAAGGACTTGAGGGTTCCCCACAGAAAGTTCCCCAAGTGTGCCTTCCTGGGTTCTCAGAGGGATTTTTCACTTGGGTGGTGGCAGCATTTACCAATCCAAGGTCAGAGAAAGCTGTAACCGTGGGAGTTTAATACAAACCTGTAGTGGAAATATTAATTTTTAGAGTCCTTGCGGGCCCCCACCTTCTGCACTCAAAGTGCCAGAGTGGGGAATCAGCCTTGACAAGGATAAACACGGTTTCCCCCTGCTTCACCTTTTCCACTCTAACTTTTTAAAATGTCCAACTTTAGAGTGACAAAGTTATAGTGTTTCAATTTTCCTTTTGCCACTAACTTTTCTAAAGATGGAGAAGTTAGAGGATAAAAGCCATGAAAAAACCCTGGACACTGCACTCACTGGCAAAAAAGGGGAGAACAAAACATTGATGTTTCATGAAAAATGTAAAGAAAAAGAACGACTGCTTTATTTTGAACCCTGTGAAACAAATTTAAAATTTCAGGAAAGTGATTTTCCATTTTTATAACAGCTTTAGAAGTTACACTCCTTCCTATCAAAATTTGCTCTCTAATCTAGAATTACAGCAAAATACTCTGTCAGCAGTGATTCAATAAAAAGAATGTATTCAGTCAGAGTTGTGATTAAAACTATGCCAAGTTTCTCTCAAAGGAAATGCAAATGGTTTTTCTTGGACAGTTTGCTTGGTTATAAGCAGGAATGTCATTGCCTGTGGAAACTCTCCAAGTGAAGTCTGGATGAAGAGAGAATGTAGATTCTTGTTGCTGTACAGTAGTTAGTCTTGATCTAAAACCATAGGACTTCCAACTTTAAAGGAAAAGCATTTTGGAAATAGTAAAGCTTAAAGTGGGGTCTCAAATACTGGCTGTCCTTCAGTACTTACACAGTTCACTAAAAGCCAAAGGTTTAAGGATAGTTCTTTAAACTGTTTTATCTATTATGAGCTCTCGGCCAAATTCAGAGCTTGTCTATTCACAAACTGAAGCAAAAATATCTACCCTATATACTTGTTCATAAGCCGAATATTTTTAGTAAAAAAGGGAAGCGCCAGAGAAGAGGGTCAGCTTATGAACAGGGATAGAGAGGGAGAAGTGGGACACAGCCCCCCCCGCCAACAGCGGAAGCAAGGAGAGGCAGCACAGCCAGAAGGGAAGAGGCGGAGCCAGAGTCTCTCCGCTTCTGGCCATGCTGCTCTCCCCACAGGCTCCGAAGCAGCTGCAGCTCCGGGCCTGGCAGGCTGCAGCCGTGCCCCGCTCGGCCCCGCCCCCCAGAGCATGCTGCTGCCATGCTGCCCAGCCCAGCCACCTGGCCCAGCCGGCTGGAACATGCTGCGGCTGCGCCGCCCAGTCTGGCCCGCCGGAGCAGGCTGTGGCCTCGCTGCCCAGTCTGCTGGAGCAGCTCCAGCCAGGCCAGAGACATCCTCCTCCGGTCCTCCCCAAATAAGGCAGGAAGGGATGGGATGGGGAGAGCGTGGGGGTCCTGGGCTAGGGGTGGGGTTGTGTGGGGGTGGTCACAGGGGTTACTCCCGACTCCCAGCTCTCCCCCCAAAAAAGTTTCCCCACCAGTTGCTGTCCCGGCCCGTCAGGGTAAGCAGCTAGTGCGCCGGGACACTTTGTTTACTTAGGTTTACCTCCGTGCCTGCGGACGCTCGAGGTAAACAAACCATCGCGGCCCACCAGCAGCTTATCCTGATGGCCCGGGAGCCAAAGTCTGCTGATCCCTGAATTATAGGGATTTTCCATTTTTACTTATCGATCTTGGCGGTATCGGCTTATAAATGAACCGGCTTATGATCAAGGATATATGGTATATCTGTTTTAATTTACATCCTTAGTATTCTGGAGTAAGTATTCGCACAGACTTAAAGTAACTAAAGATATGAATTAAAACAGATTTAGTTATTTCGCTTTCAGTCTGTTTAGACAACCTCTCAGCCCAGCCAAAAATAGGTATCACTGTCATCTGCTTACATCAAGACTGAACTGGAAAGAGACATGACAAACGAAGAGGACAACAGCTGACCTCACTACCATGACTGACAGATAGAAGAGAGTCAGGAGCCTGCTTTCAGTGAAAGCCTGCCTTGGGGAGGCTCCAATTCTGGTAACAAGAGTTGTGCTTTTCCAGGAAGGAATGACTAGCACTAAGAAGAATGGATTAGAAAGGGAAATGACAGAACCTACCATAAAGCCACAAGATTAAAGCCAACTACTAATGCTGTAGATTTATATTCCTCCAAAAAATGGAGATATTTACCTAGAGCACAGGGGATTGAGAGACTAATATATCTCTGTAAAAGAACATCAAGATACTCAGGTGGAAGCTACTACAGAGTGTGCAAACTATTCATTGTTATTGTATAACCGAGTAGCCTGAAAGGTTCAATTGTGGTTTAAATCACCGTAAGAACCCTCCAGACCGGAGCTGTATGGAGTTCGAGAGATCATGATTAGGGAAAAAAAAGTTCTTTAAAGAACAGTCAGCTGAAAAAATAATATGGGGGCAAATAGAACTGTTTATCAGAGATGTCAGATGAATGACTTGCCCATCATAGGCCTTTATTTCCTATCTGACTCAGATGATAAAAGTTTATAAATAAAGTCAAAATCAAAGATTCTCACAGAAGTGTGCAAATGAAGTTAGTGTAAACAGAAAAACTGGAGTACTTTTCAAGATGCTACATACGACTGAAGTTGTAGAAAACAGTATTAAACAGAGAAATATTAATCATGTACCAGCAGACTATCGTAACATATGCAAATTAACAGATTAAAGGCTGTTAATACTCCAAAGTCAGAAAAGACTGATTCAGTGTGCAACTTTACTGTCCTCGTTACATTTTTTTTTAAATGGAATTTCCTAGAGATTTGTTCTGAAAGAAAAGAAAGAATATCCACAGTATAGAAACATTTGCTAGATATCACTGTAATGATCTAATCAAGGGCTCCTGCAGAACTCTGCTTCATTCTCAGCACATCATTTGTTAAGTTTTTCACTACAACAGCACAACCTATCCTACATCTGTGTATACATAAAATAGAGTTTTTTAATTAGTCTATTTTGCAGGGCGGATAAAAATCAATTATATTATTTAAAAGGTAGTTTTAATTAAGATACATTATAGCTCGAAGATATCTCATCATGGAATAGGGATTATAAATTCTAATTCTATGGTATGAGACAATATACTCATGTAATATTTAAAAAAAGGTTTGCAAATGAGTTCCAATAGTTCATGGATTAGGGACCCAACCTTATGGGGTTTCAGGGGCTTCTGTATAGATTATTTAGGTTAAGCTTTCTATCTACCCAATAGGACTCAGTGCTCAGTCCAGAAGATACCATCAAAGATGCTTAATTTTGCAGTTCTCAAACTGTGGATTTGTGTCTCCAGAGATAATACGCTGTTTTTTTAATAAATAAGTAAATAATATATAAAGGTGAGAAATAACAGACCTCAACCTTATTATCCCTCTGCAAATTTGTGTACACACAGTCAATCCCTTACCTCTCTCTAAAAGTGCAACATTTCAAAAAGTTCAATGAATAGAAGATTGTTGGGGGCGGAATAGATCCAGACAAGGAGAAGTCTGGAGATAAATGTGAGAAGGGAGGGACAGGAAGTAGAAACAAAAAAGTGAAACTGTTTGAACAGCATATTCCAGAAGTCTTGGTGTCTGAGAGTAGCCTTCATTGATTTGAGATCTACCATAGCATTCTCTCACTAGAAGGAAAAACCTATAATGGCAGCAGGCCATAAAAGAGACCCAGTTTGGGAATATTTTAATGAAGTTCCTCTACCTGTGGGTAAGACAAAATGCAAACAGTGCAACAAAGAAA